>NW_027488659.1:0-346837 GCF_050948215.1 Halictus rubicundus | reverse complement strand
ATCCTATCCTCTATCCTATTCTCTATCCTATACTATCCTCTATCGTATCCTATCCTCTATGCTATCCAATCCGATATTCCTATCCTCTATCCTATCCTCTATCCTATCCTCTATCCTATCCTATCCGCTAACCATATCCTATACTCTATCCTATAATATCTCTTATAATATCCAATCCTCTATCCTATCCTCTATCCTACCCTATCCTCTATCCTATCCTATCCTCTATCCTATCCTATCCTCTATCCTATCCTCTATCCTATCCTCCATCCTATCCTCTATGCTATCCTCTATCCTATCCTATCCTCTATAATATCGTATCCTCTGTCGTATTCAGTCCTCTATCCTGTAATATCATCTATCCTAACCTATTCTGTATCCTATCATATCCTATCCTCTTTCGTATCGTATCCTCTATGCTATCCAATCCTAAATCCTATCCTCTATCCTATCCTATCCTCTATCCTATTCTCTATCCTATACTATCCTCTATCGTATCCTATCCTCTATGCTATCCAATCCGATATTCCTATCCTCTATCCTATCCTCTATCCTATCCTCTATCCTATCCTATCAGCTAACCATATCCTATACTCTATCCTATAATATCTCTTATAATATCCAATCCTCTATCCTATCCTGTATCCTACCCTATCCTCTATCCTATCCTATCCTCTATCCTATCCTATCCTCTATCCTATCCTATCCTCTATCCTATCCTATCCTCTATCCTATCCTATCCTCTATCGTATCCTATCCTCTATCCTATTCAATCCTATATCCTATCCTCTATCCTATCCTATCCTCTATCCTATCCTCTATCCTATCCTCTATCCTATCCTCTCCTCTATCCTATCCTATCCTCTTTCCTATCCTATCCTCTATCCTATCCTATCCTCTATCCTATACTATCCTCTATCCTATCCCATCCCCTATCCTATCCTATCCTCTATCCTTTCCTCTATCCTATCCAATCCTCTATCCTATCCTATCCTCTATCCTATCGTATCCTCTATCGTATCCTATCCTCTATCCTATCCTATCCTCTATCCTATCCGATCCTCTATCCTATCCTATCCTGTATCCTGTCCTATCCTTTATCCTATCCTATCCTCTATCCTATCCTATCCTCGATCCTATCATATCCTCTATCCTATCCTCTATCCTATCCTCTATCCTATCCTATCCTCAATCCTATCCTATCCTCTATCCTATCCTATCCTCTATCCTATCCTATCCTCTATCCTATCCTATCCTCTCTCCTATCCTATCCTCTATCCTATCCTCTATCCTATCCTCTATCCTATCCTCTATCCTATCCTCTATCCTATCCTCTCCTCTATCCTATCCTATCCTCTATCCTATCCTATCATCTATCCTATCCTATCCTCTATGCTATCCTACCCTCTTTCCTATCCTATCCTCTATCCTATCCTATCCTCTATCCTATACTATCCTCTATCCTATCCTATCCCCTATCCTATTCTATCCTCTATCCTTTCCTCTATCCTATCCTATCCTCTATCCTATCCTATCCTCTATCGTATCCTAACCTCTATCCTATCCTATCCTCTATCCTATCGTATCCTCTATCGTATCCTATCCTCTTTCCTATCCAATCCTATATCCTATCCCCTATTATATCCTATTCGATCCTCTATCTTATCGTATCCTCTATAATATCGCATCCTCTATCATATCCTATCCTCTTGCCTATAATATCATCTACCCTGTCCTATTCTCTATCCTATCCTATCCTCTACCGTATCCTATTGTCTATCGTCTCCTATCCTCTATCCTATCCAATCCCCTATCCTATCCTATTCTCTATCCTATCCTCTATCCTATCCTATCCTCTATCCTATCCAATCCTCTATCCTATCCGATCCTCGATCCTATCCTATCCTCTATAGTATCCTATGCTCTATCCTATCCTATCCTCTATCCTATCCTCTATCCTATCCTCCATCCTATCCTCTATGCTATCCTCTATCCTATCCTATCCTCTATAATATCGTATCCTCTGTCCTATTCAGTCCTCTATCCTGTAATATCATCTATCCTAACCTATTCTGTATCCTATCATATCCTATCCTCTTTCGTATCGTATCCTCTATGCTATCCAATCCTAAATCCTATCCTCTATCCTACCCTATCCTCTATCCTATCCTATCCTCTATCCTATCCTATCCTCTATCCTATCCTCTATCCTATCCTCCATCCTATCCTCTATGCTATCCTCTATCCTATCCTATCCTCTATAATATCGTATCCTCTGTCGCATTCAGTCCTCTATCCTGTAATATCATCTATCCTAACCTATTCTGTATCCTATCATATCCTATCCTCTTTCGTATCGTATCCTCTATGCTATCCAATCCTAAATCCTATCCTCTATCCTATCCTATCCTCTATCCTATTCTCTATCCTATACTATCCTCTATCGTATCCTATCCTCTATGCTATCCAATCCGATATTCCTATCCTCTATCCTATCCTCTATCCTATCCTCTATCCTATCCTATCCGCTAACCATATCCTATACTCTATCCTATAATATCTCGTATAATATCCAATCCTCTATCCTATCCTCTATCCTACCCTATCCTCTATCCTATCCTATCCTCTATCCTATCCTATCCTCTATCCTATCCTATCCTCTATCCTATCCTATCCTCTATCCTATCCTATCCTCTATCGTATCCTATCCTCTATCCTATTCAATCCTATATCCTATCCTCTATCCTATCCTATCCTCTATCCTATTCTCTATCCTATCCTATCCCCTATCGTATCCTATCCTCTATCCTATCCAATCCTATATCCTATCCTCTATGATATCCAATCCTCTATCCTATCCACTATCCTATCCTATCCTCAATCCTATAATATCATCTTCCCTATTCTATTCTCTATCGTATCCTCTCCTATCCCCTATCGTATCCTATCCTCTATCCTATCCAATCCTATATCCTATCCTCTATCCTATCCTATCCTCTATCCTATCCTCTATCCTATCCTCTATCCTATCCTCTCCTCTATCCTATCCTATCCTCTTTCCTATCCTATCCTCTATCCTATCCTATCCTCTATCCTATACTATCCTCTATCCTATCCCATCCCCTATCCTATCCTATCCTCTATCCTTTCCTCTATCCTATCCAATCCTCTATCCTATCCTATCCTCTATCCTATCCTATCCTCTATCGTATCCTATCCTCTATCCTATCCTATCCTCTATCCTATCCGATCCCCTATCCTATCCTATCCTGTATCCTGTCCTATCCTTCATCCTATCCTATCCTCTATCCTATCCTATCCTCGATCCTATCATATCCTCTATCCTATCCTCTATCCTATCCTCTATCCTATCCTATCCTCAATCCTATCCTATCCTCTATCCTATCCTATCCTCTATCCTATCCTATCCTCTATCCTATCCTATCCTCTCTCCTATCCTATCCTCTATCCTATCCTCTATCCTATCCTCTATCCTATCCTCTATCCTATCCTCTATCCTATCCTCTCCTCTATCCTATCCTATCCTCTATCCTATCCTATCATCTATCCTATCCTATCCTCTATGCTATCCTACCCTCTTTCCTATCCTATCCTCTATCCTATCCTATCCTCTATCCTATACTATCCTCTATCCTATCCTATCCCCTATCCTATTCTATCCTCTATCCTTTCCTCTATCCTATCCTATCCTCTATCCTATCCTATCCTCTATCCGATCCTCTATCGTATCCTATCCTCTATCCTATCCTATCCTCTATCGTATCCTAACCTCTATCCTATCCTATCCTCTATCCTATCGTATCCTCTATCGTATCCTATCCTCTTTCCTATCCAATCCTATATCCTATCCCCTATTATATCCTATTCGATCCTCTATCTTATCGTATCCTCTATAATATCGCATCCTCTATCATATCCTATCCTCTTGCCTATAATATCATCTACCCTGTCCTATTCTCTATCCTATCCTATCCTCTACCGTATCCTATTGTCTATCGTCTCCTATCCTCTATCCTATCCAATCCCCTATCCTATCCTATTCTCTATCCTATCCTCTATCCTATCCTATCCTCTATCCTATCCAATCCTCTATCCTATCCGATCCTCGATCCTATCCTATCCTCTATAGTATCCTATGCTCTATCCTATCCTATCCTCTATCCTATCCTCTATCCTATCCTCCATCCTATCCTCTATGCTATCCTCTATCCTATCCTATCCTCTATAATATCGTATCCTCTGTCCTATTCAGTCCTCTATCCTGTAATATCATCTATCCTAACCTATTCTGTATCCTATCATATCCTATCCTCTTTCGTATCGTATCCTCTATGCTATCCAATCCTAAATCCTATCCTCTATCCTATCCTATCCTCTATCCTATTCTCTATCCTATACTATCCTCTATCGTATCCTATCCTCTATGCTATCCAATCCGATATTCCTATCCTCTATCCTATCCTCTATCCTATCCTCTATCCTATCCTATCCGCTAACCATATCCTATACTCTATCCTATAATATCTCTTATAATATCCAATCCTCTATCCTATCCTCTATCCTACCCTATCCTCTATCCTATCCTATCCTCTATCCTATCCTATCCTCTATCCTATCCTATCCTCTATCCTATCCTATCCTCTATCCTATCCTATCCTCTATCGTATCCTATCCTCTATCCTATTCAATCCTATATCCTATCCTCTATCCTATCCTATCCTCTATCCTATTCTCTATCCTATCCTATCCCCTATCGTATCCTATCCTCTATCCTATCCAATCCTATATCCTATCCTCTATTCTATCCAATCCTCTATCCTATTCACTATCCTATCCTATCCTCAATAATATAATATCATCTTCCCTATTGTATTCTCTATCCTATCCTCTCCTATCCCTTATCGTATCCTATCCTCTATCCTATCCAATCCTATATCCTATCCTCTATCCTATCCTATCCTCTATCCTATCCTATCCTCTATCCTATCCAATCCTATATCCTATCCTCTATCCTATCCCAGCCTCTATCCTATACTCTATCCTATCCTCTATCCTATCCTATCCTCTATCCTATCCTATCCTCTATCGTCTCCTGTCCTCTATTATATCCAATCCCCTATCCTATCCTCTATCGTCTCCTATCCTCTATCCTATCCAATCCCCTATCCTAACCAATCCCCAATCCTATCTTCTATCCTATCCTATCCTCTATCCTATCCTATCCTCTATCGTATCCTATCCTCTATCGTCTCCTGTCCTCTATCCTATCCAATCCCCTATCGTATCCTCTATCGTCTCCTATCCTCTATCCTATCCAATCCCCTATCCTAACCAATCCCCAATCCTATCTTCTATCCTATCCTATCCTCTATCCTATCCTATCCTCTATCGTATCCTATCCTCTATCGTCTCCTGTCCTCTATCCTATCCAATCCCCTATCGTATCCTCTATCGTCTCCTATCCTCTATCCTATCCATCAGCTATCCTAACCAATCCCCTATCCTATCCTCTATATTATCCTCTATCCTATCCTATCCTCTATCCTATCATATTCTCAATCGTCTCCTGTCCTCTATCCTATCCAATCCCCTATCCTATCCTCTATCGTCTCCTATCATCTATCCTATCCAATCCCCTATCCTAACCAATCCCCTATCCTATCCTCTATCCTATCCTATCCTATCCGACCCTCTATCCTATCCTATCCTCTATCGTATCCTATCCTCTATGCTATCCAATCCGATATTCCTATCCTCTATCCTATCCAATCACCTACCCTATCCAATCCTCTATCCTATCCACTATCCTATCCTCTATCCTATCCTATCTTCTATCCTATCCTATCCTCTATCCTATCCTATCCTCTATCGTATCCTATCCTCTATGCTATCCAATCCGATATTCCTATCCTCTATCCTATCCAATCACCTACCCTATCCAATCCTCTATCCTATCCACTATCCTATCCTCTATCCTATCCTATCTTCTATCCTATCCTATCCTCTATCCTATATTATCCTCTATCGTATCCTATCCTCTATCCCATCTTATCCTCTATCCTATCCTATCCTCTATCCTATCCTATAATCTATCCTATCCTATCCTCTATCGTCTCGTGTCCTCTATCCTATCCAATCCCCTATCCTATCCTCTATCGTCTCCTATCCTCTATCCTATCCATCCCCTATCCTAACCAATCCCCTATCCTATCCTCTATCCCATCCTATCCTATCCGATCCTCTATCCTATCCTATCCTCTATAATAACGTATCCTCTATCATATCCTATACTCTTTCCTATAATATCCTCTATCCTATCCTCTATCCTCTTCTCTATCCTATCCTATATCCTATCCTCTATACTATCCTCTATCCTATCCTATCCTCTATCCTATCCTATCCTCTATCCTATCCTATCCTCTATCGTCTCCTGTCCTCTATCCTATCCAATACCCTGTCTTATCCTCTATCGTCTACTGTCCTCTATCCTATCCTATCCGATCCTCTATCCTATCCTATCCTCTATAATATCGTATCCTCTATCATATCCTATCCTCTATCCTATCCAATCCTATATACTATCCTCTATCCTATCCTATCCTCTATCCTATCCTATCCTCCATAATGTCGTATCCTCTATCCTATCCTATCCTCTATCGTCTCCTATCCTCTATCCTATCCAATCGCCTATCCTAACCAATCCCCTATCCTATCGTATCCGATCCTCTATCCTATCCTATCCGATCCTCTATTCCATCCTATCCTCTATCCTATCCCATCCTCTATCCTATCCTATCCTCTATCCTATCCTATCCTCTATCCTATCCTATCCTATCCTCTATCCTATCCTATCCTCTATCCTATCTTATCCTCTATCCTATTCTATCCTCTATCGTCTCCTGTCCTCTATCCTACCCAATCCCCTATCCTATCCTCTATCCTATCCAATCCGATCCTCTATCCTATCCTATGCGATCCTCTATCCTATCCTATCCTCTATAATATCGTATCCTCTATCATATCCTATCCTCTATCCTATCCAATCCTATATACTATCCTCTATCCTATCCTATCCTCTATCCTATCCTATCCTCTATAATGTCGTATCCTCTATCCTATCCTATCCTCTATCGTCTCCTATCCTCTATCCTATCCAATCGCCTATCCTAACCAATCCCCTATCCTATCGTATCCGATCCTCTATCCTATCCTATCCGATCCTCTATTCCATCCTATCCTCTATCCTATCCCATCCTCTATCCTATCCTATCCTCTATCCTATCCTATCCTCTATCCTATCCTATCCTATCCTCTATCCTATCCTATCCTCTATCCTATCTTATCCTCTATCCTATTCTATCCTCTATCGTCTCCTGTCCTCTATCCTACCCAATCCCCTATCCTATCCTCTATCCTATCCAATCCGATCCTCTATCCTATCCTATGCGATCCTCTATCCTATCCTATCCTCTATAATAACGTATCCTCTATCATATCCTATACTCTTTCCTATAATATCCTCTATCCTATCCTCTATCCTCTTCTCTATCCTATCCTATATCCTATCCTCTATACTATCCTCTATCCTATCCTATCCTCTATCCTATCCTATCCTCTATCGTCTCCTGTCCTCTATCCTATCCAATACCCTGTCTTATCCTCTATCGTCTACTGTCCTCTATCCTATCCTATCCGATCCTCTATCCTATCCTATCCTCTATAATATCGTATCCTCTATCATATCCTATCCTCTATCCTATCCAATCCTATATACTATCCTCTATCCTATCCTATCCTCTATCCTATCCTATCCTCTATAATGTCGTATCATCTATCCTATCCTATCCTCTATCGTCTCCTATCCTCTATCCTATCCAATCGCCTATCCTAACCAATCCCCTATCCTATCGTATCCGATCCTCTATCCTATCCTATCCGATCCTCTATCCTATCCTATCCTCTATCCTATCCTATCCTCTATCCTATCCTATCCTCTATCCTATCCTATCCTCTATCCTATCCTATCCTCTATCCTATCCTATCCTCTATCCTATCTTATCCTCTATCCTATTCTATCCTCTATCGTCTCCTGTCCTCTATCCTACCCAATCCCCTATCCTATCCTCTATCCTATCCAATCCGATCCTCTATCCTATCCTATGCGATCCTCTATCCTATCCTATCCGATCCTCTATCCTCTTCTATCCTCTATAATGTCGTATCCTCTATCCTATCCTATCCTCTATCGTCTCCTATCCTCTATCCTATCCAATCGCCTATCCTAACCAATCCCCTATCCTATCGTATCCGATCCTCTATCCTATCCTATCCTCTATAATCCTCTATATCCTCTTTCCTATAATATCCTCTATCCTATCCTCTATCCTCTTCTCTATCCTATCCTATATCCTATCCTCTATACTATCCTCTATCCTATAATCTATCCTATCCTCCATCCTATCCTCTATTCTATCCTCTATTCTAACCTATCCTCTATCCTATCCTATCCTGAATCCCATCCTATCCCCTATCCTATCCAATCCTCTATCCTATCCTCTATCCTATCCTATCCTCTATCCTATCCTATCCTGAATCCTATCCTATCCTCTATCCTATTCTATCCTCTATAATATCCTATCCGCTATCCTATCCTATCCTCTATCCTATAATTTCCCCTATCCTATCCAATCCTCTATCCTATCCTGAATCCTATCCTGTCCTCTATCCTATCCTATCCTGTATCCTATCCTATCCTCAATCCTATCCTACCCTCTATCGTCTCCTGTCCTCTATCCTATCCAATACCCTGTCTTATCCTCTATCGCCTACTGTCCTCTATCCTATCCTATCCGATCCTCTATCCTATCCTATCCTCTATAATATCGTATCCTCTATCATATCCTATCCTCTATCCTATCCAATCCTATATACTATCCTCTATCCTATCCTATCCTCTATCCTATCCTATCCTCTATAATGTCGTATCCTCTATCCTATCCTATCCTCTATCGTCTCCTATCCTCTATCCTATCCAATCGCCTATCCTAACCAATCCCCTATCCTATCGTATCCGATCCTCTATCCTATCCTATCCGATCCTCTATCCTATCCTATCCTCTATCCTATCCTATCCTCTATCCTATCCTATCCTCTATCCTATCCTATCCTCTATCCTATCCTATCCTCTATCCTATCCTATCCTCTATCCTATCTTATCCTCTATCCTATTCTATCCTCTATCGTCTCCTGTCCTCTATCCTACCCAATCCCCTATCCTATCCTCTATCCTATCCAATCCGATCCTCTATCCTATCCTATGCGATCCTCTATCCTATCCTATCCGATCCTCTATCCTCTTCTATCCTCTATAATGTCGTATCCTCTATCCTATCCTATCCTCTATCGTCTCCTATCCTCTATCCTATCCAATCGCCTATCCTAACCAATCCCCTATCCTATCGTATCCGATCCTCTATCCTATCCTATCCTCTATAATCCTCTATATCCTCTTTCCTATAATATCCTCTATCCTATCCTCTATCCTCTTCTCTATCCTATCCTATATCCTATCCTCTATACTATCCTCTATCCTATCCTCTATCCTATCCTCCATCCTATCCTCTATTCTATCCTCTATTCTAACCTATCCTCTATCCTATCCTATCCTGAATCCCATCCTATCCCCTATCCTATCCAATCCTCTATCCTATCCTCTATCCTATCCTATCCTCTATCCTATCCTATCCTGAATCCTATCCTATCCTCTATCCTATTCTATCCTCTATAATATCCTATCCGCTATCCTATCCTATCCTCTATCCTATAATTTCCCCTATCCTATCCAATCCTCTATCCTATCCTGAATCCTATCCTGTCCTCTATCCTATCCTATCCTGTATCCTATCCTATCCTCAATCCTATCCTATCCTCTATCCTATCTAATCCCCTATCCTATACTGTATCGTCTCCTATCCTCTATCCTATCCAATCCCCTACCCTATCCTCTATCCTATCCTATCCGATCCTCTATTCCATCCTATCCTCTATCCTATCCAATCCTATATCCAATCCTCTATCCTATCCTATCCTCTATCCTATCCTACCCTCTATCCTATCCTATCCTCTATCCTATCCTATCCTCTATCCTATCCAATCCTCTATCCTATCCGATCCTCTATCCTATCCTATCCTCTATAATATCGTATCCTCTAGCATATCCTATCCTCTTTCATGTAATGTCCCCTATCGTATCCAATCCTCTATCCTATCCTAGGCGTATTTTCTAAAGCGTATGCTTTGCATCCAAAAATCCTAAAATGTGATACGTTAGGCTTCTTTCCAAACCAACATTCGTACTGTGTGACATCCTTCAAAGCCTTAGTAGCAGATCAGTTCCTTATGTGCATCGAGGTATTTATCGCTTATGCCCAGAATTTCTTTGGTAGATCAGCGTGTATTAATATACATCTTGCCATTTCGACGAGCGTTCTATTCAACCTCTCAGCGACACCACTTTGTTGTGGCGTGTATGCAACAGTTCTTTCATGCTTAATTCCCCACTCACTTAGTTGTTTGCTGAACTCCTTACCGCAATATTCGAGTCTATTATCCGTTCTTAAGGTCTTGATCTTTTTACCAATTTCATTTTCAGCTAGAGCCTTGAATTCTTTAAAAGCTTCTTTCACTTGATCCTTTGATTTTAGGAAGCATATCTTCGTCCACCTTGTTTTGTCGTCTATAAAGCTAGTAAAATATTTTGCCCCACCAATAGATGTGGTACGCATCAGCCCACAAACGTCTGAATGTATCAATTCAAGTGGTTGTTTGCTCTTATGGGTCGATGGAGTGAATGGAATTTTAGTTTGCTTACCCTTTATGCAGGTTTCACAGGTGAGCATATTATTGTTCAGGTTCATCGTCAAACCCTTCACCATTTGTTTGGATATTAAACTCTTCAAGTCTGCTGCATTGAGATGTCCATATCTCAAATGCCATAGTTCATTAGAGGTTTCTGCCATGTTCGCTGTCTCTTCTATTTCACGCGTAGTTGCCTTGAATGAGATTGGTGAAGGTTTCAGAAAATATAAGTTTCCTACCTTTGGGGCTACTGCAACTATTTGCCCTTCAGCATTCCTTATTGTTGCTTTGTCGTCCACAAATATAACCTTCTAAAATTTTTATTTTCAACGCGTATGGATCAGGCAATGTATCTCTGGATTCTAATGCACACCTGAAACCTTCATAACTTCTTGGGATACTGTACAGAATTACGATGGTTAACAGGTCATTTGCAATTGGTATGTCCATTTGCTGCAATTTATCTACAATATCAAATAATTTGCTTAAGTGATCTGCCATACTACCGTCCTCCGTGAGCCTTGTGAAAAGCAGCTTTGTAGGTTTAAGGGTCTCGCGGATAAATGCGGAACCAAGATGCAGCCTACTCTGCACAGAACCGCTGGGAGACTTTTTATCGATAGTGATAAACTCGTGTATGTAACAGAACAACTTTATTCGACTTCACTTCGAGAGCGTAGGATCGAGACGTCTGTCTCGATCGAGAGTCCGGCAGCGAGAGAGTACATTAGGCGGTTCTCTCGCCTGCATTGCCCGAGGTTGAGAGTGCCAACCTCGTCGGAGCATATTCTCTAGGCGCGTGCCTAGGGGAATGGCGCGGCAGCGCTAATATCCCTACACACTCCCCCCGAGTGTATACGACATTTAAATTAGCCGCTGTTTTAACAAGGAGAAGTGTAATACATACTGCATGCACTTACAATTTTCTTTTTGTAATTTTTCTCGCTTCGGCAGCGAACGTAACGCGCTTTTTATTTGCATACGTGCGGATCGTGCTGCTTCCCGAAACGGCTGCAGGGTCGCCGGCAGCTTCTAAGTTCGATTCGCGAACTGTGTACGCGGGTTTTACATTTTCAACAGATACCGAACGCGGTTTACAATTGACCTCGATTTCGATGACTCTGTCGTTGACGCGTTTTAAGACTTTATGCGGTCCCGTGTATGGACGTTCAAGCGATTTCTTGAGAGTGCCTGCGCGAAGGAACACGTGCGAACATGTTGACAAATCTTTAAGTATGAACGCGCGTTTCTTATGTCGCTGTCCCACGGGGACAGGTTTCACTTGGCGCATGTGATCGCGAAACTCTTCGACGAATATTTGCGGGTCGGACGGACCGTCGTCGGGAAGAACAAACTCTCCCGGAATACGCAACGTCGTGCCGTACAGGTATTCGGCAGGTGAGGACCCGGTGTCCATCACGTTGTTTCGCAACCCTAACATCACGGTGGACAGGACTCGTGACCATTTCGTGTTCGCGTGACACATTATCGCGGTTTTCAGGCAGCGGTGCCATCGTTCGATCATGCCGTTAGAGGCGGGATGGAACGCGGTAGTACGTATCCGGTGACAACCGGATAGTTGCAATAAC
Source organism: Halictus rubicundus (assembly GCF_050948215.1). Classification (NCBI taxonomy): domain Eukaryota; kingdom Metazoa; phylum Arthropoda; class Insecta; order Hymenoptera; family Halictidae; genus Halictus; species Halictus rubicundus. The sequence continues at coordinate 334,370 of NW_027488659.1, read as the reverse complement.
GCTGTGAACAATTTGGATTCGAACTGACTACCTTGGTCAGTTGTTAGCGTTTCTGGCGTGCCATATCGCGAGATCCAGTGATCTACAAAAGCTCTACACACGGTGGTTGCTTCGATATCCGGCAGCGGAATGGCTTCGGGCCATCGCGAGAAACGATCGATTACTGTAAGGCAATAGCGATTGCCGTCGGAAACCGGCAGCGGACCGACAATGTCCATATGGACGTGTTTAAAGCGGCTATCGGGAGCTACGAATTCCGCAGGAGCCACGTGGTTATGCCGCGTTACTTTAGACTGTTGACAGTCCAAGCAGTCTTTGGACCACTTAATAATGTCGCGATGCATGTCCGGCCAGACGTAACGTTTCCGAATTACCCGATCTGTGATCTTAGCACAGGGGTGCGCAGGGTTGTGGAAAGTGTCGAAAATCTTTTTTCTAGCCGGCTGTGGAATGTACGGACGCAAGATTTCGCCCGTGAGGTCGCACGCGATCGTAGTGTGTGAAGGTCCCCACCTTATCTGTCGCAGGGACAACGAGTGGTCAGCGGAGCGCAGTAGTTCCTTAAGCTCGTCGTCGCTCTCTTGCATTTTGGACAGTTCATCCAGAGAAATGTTCGCGGCGAGGCACAGCGAGTCGACTCGTGATAATGAATCGGCAACGACGTTTTCCGAGCCAGGAAGATGCTCAATGCGAGTGGTGAATTGTGAGATATACGACAACTGTCTGAGCTGTCGAGGAGATGCCTTGTCGGCTTTCTGACGAAACGCGTACGTGAGAGGCTTGTGATCTGTCACAATGCTGAATTCACGACCTTCTAAGAAGTGTCGGAAGTATTTTAGTGCCTCATAAGCGGCAGTCAACTCGCGATCGTACGCACTATAATTGCGTTGGGCAGGACTGAATTTCCTGGAGAAGAAAGCCAAGGGCTTCCAGGAAATATCCGAGCTTTTGCTCGAGTGACGCGCCCATGCCGAAATCGGAGGCGTCAGTGACGATACGCGTCACTGCGTTTGCCGCGGGATGAGCGAGCATGGTCGCGTTGGCGAGGTCACTTTTGACCCGAGCGAACGCTTCCTCAGATTTAGGAGTCCATACGATCTCGCGTTTGTCATTTTTCTTCGACTCGCCGAGGTACTCGTGCAGGGGGGCCTGCACGTCGGCAGCGTGTCGAATGCTACGTCGGTAGAAATTGGCCATGCCAAGGAACCTACGAAGATCGGCAACGGTCCGAGGCCTTGGAAAATCTATTATGGCCTTGACTTTCTCGGGGATTGGGCTAGACCCGTGCTGGTCAATGACATGACCGAGGAATTCGAGAGATGACTTCCCGAACTCGCACTTTTGGGTGTTTAGCCGAAGACAATATTCCTGCAAGCGTTGCAGGACTACGCGTAGGTGATCTTCATGCTCCTTTCGGTTCGAGGACGCGATGAGAATATCATCGATATACGCGAATACAAAGTCTAAATCCCCGAGGGCACGGTAGATGTAACGCTGGAAGGTTTGTCCGGCATTACGAAGGCCAAAGGGCATTACCGTGCATTCGAAGAGTCCAAACGGGGTAATGACCGCCGTTTTCGGAATGTCAGACGGGGCGATCGGAATTTGTTGATATGCCCGGTGAAGGTCGAGCTTCGTGAAAACGGATTTTCCGTGAAGGTTCACGGAGTAATCGTGAAGATGGGGGACTGGATATTTATCAGGAATCGTTACCGCGTTGAGACGGCGGTAATCGCCGCAGACGCGCCAGCCCCCGTCCTTTTTCGGGACGAGATGAATAGGACTTGCCCAAGGACTGCTAGAAGGCCTGCAAATTCCCGAGCTGACGAGCTGTTTGAACTCTGCTTTCGCGGCGCGCAGTTTTTCCTGCGCTAGCCTCCGTGCGCGTTCCGCAATTGGTGGACCTTCGGTCACAATATGATGAAGGACGTCTTGTGGCGTACGGTCATTATTCTGTGACGGCCCGACAACATTCGGAAACTCGGTTAAAATTCCGGCGAACGCGGACGCTGGATCGACCGATTTAACGTCGCGCACGGACGAAGGTTTTACAGTGCCGACGGCGGCAATCTTCGTCATGGGGTCGATCAGTTTGCGGAGGCGCAAGTCAACGAGCAGCCCGTAATGTTTTAGAAAGTCGGCACCGATTATCGGGTACGGTACCGATGCGACGCAGAAATTCCACGGGAATGAACAGCGGAGGTTGAGATTCAAAGTCAAACGCTTCTCGCCGTACGTGTCAATCATTGTCTCATTTGCCGCGTAGAGTTTATAACCCGTTGGGCGACGCGAGCCTTTGGCAACCGGCAGCAAAGAGAGATCGGTTCCGGTGTCGATTAAGAACGTGAGACCGAGATCGCGGTCTCTTATGTGGTGTGACGTTGCACAAACCCCGCCGCCCTTAAGGGTCCCTAACAACCGAACGAAGGGACCGGACTGCCGTAAAACACGTTGTCGCGAATAGAACCACGGCTCGATAAGTTAGGAAGCGCTCCCCGAGGAACTCCCGAATCGACAGGAAACGCGTACTTTCACCCTTTCGCGCACGCCGAGCCCGGCAAGTTTCAGGTACGCGAGCGGCACCCCGGCATCCAGCCGACCTGAAGAAAGGGCACAGCGCTTCGCGGGACCACCTACGCCAAACCATGGCCATTACGCAAATCCTGTGCACCGGTAATAACGAGGAATGGGCGACGCCACACACGGGCCAGACAACCCGGAGGTGACGAAGCGGGACGAAGGCCCCTGTCGACCATCCGACAACCTATTTCGCGGTCCTGCCGTCGCCTCACCTAGCCAATTGCAAGGGGCCTCGGCGAGGGTGGTGTAGGCGCCCCCCCCCTCTCCATACCGGGGTAGGTCACCGACCTGCCCCGCGTGTCGATTTCGGAATGATTTTCGCGTAAGGTCTGGGGCCCAAGGACCGACGTAGGTACGATCCTGCGAGTTCCGAATCTCGCGCCAGTCGCGCGCCCTATTAGAGGAAAAGCCGGGCGACGGCCAGGAGTGGGGATGCGAGGACCCTGCCGTAACGCGAACGGACTAGGCCGAATTACTGTCGCGGTGACTTCCGTACGGAATCGTGTCTCAAAAATTACCGAACCAGCCCGGACCGCCGTGTAACCGGCTCTATCGAAACTCGTCCCGATTACCGTCCACGCGAAGTGCGTGTAATTCCAATATCGAGCTACCGCGGGACCACGATCTCGATACCGATAGGAAGCCAGAGCCGAACACCCGGTAGACCATCCCGAGCGAGGCGGGCCGAACCGCGACAGAAGGCGGAAGTAGTACCGACAGGAACGGTGAGTCCCTTAAGTGACCCTTTTCGTGTATTTTTCGCGAGTTGGTTCGCTAGGCTCTGTCGGGGAACAAACGAGGTCGGCCGACGACGATCCCGTGCCCTCGCGGCAACGCGAGCTCGCGGATCGCCCGTCGGACGCGTAATATCGCGTCTCGTTCCCCGAGTTTTCGCGCGCCGAGGCGCTTCTCGCCTCGGACATTCCGCTAGTACCGAATTCACCGGTACCTTGAGTCTCGGCTGCGAGTTCCCGGAAAAATATCGCGCGGAAGTCTTCCTCGGAGGAGCTGCCGCCGTTATCGTTTGCAACCATCTGTTTGTTACGTTACATTTCGCGTTATTCCTATCGAGCCGTCGCATAGTCTATCGCGAAGATTTCGCCGAGAGTTCGCCGTCCGTCGGAACCGAAACCGCGCCGCGACAGTCATACCGTGATCGCGCCGACCACCTGCGTGCCGCGAAACCCTCGCTTCGGCGTGGGGCTATTCTCGTGCCGATCTACCGCACCCCCGCGGCGTATTTTACCGATCGACAACAGCGCGTTGCGAACCCTTCAACTTACCGCAAACTTTGTACGAAGAGCGCGGGCTCTCGGGTGCGGCCACGTGGCCGCGGCTTTGTAAAATAACCGACGCCAATAAAATTGTAGAGCCCAGTCTGACTACCGATATTTTCACCTGCGCGATCCGCCCTGCCGTGAGGTCTGTCCTCGTTCCCTTCCGTGCCCGAACCCCCGACCCTTCTCGCGCCTCTCGACCTTCTCGCGGTTCCCGAAGGTTCACCTCCCGCCCTCAGCTTCGGCTAAGGGCGGACTTCGTTCTCGTTTCGCGTGGCACCCTTCCGGTGCCTGGCGCCCGAGCAGTAGGCTCTTCCCGATTTCCGAGAACCTTCGAAAATCGGTTAGTACCGGGAGGACCGCGTATTCACGGCCGTACGCGGCCCGGCCTCTGAGCCCATAAATTCCCGGAGTGGACCCCGCCCCCGCCTTCCTACGCGGCGAGTGGAGGTCTACGTTACAATGGAGACGATGAGATTCGGTACTAGACGGGCTCGCCTCCAAACAGCTAGTACTTTTCAGTTTCCCGTCTCCCAGGAGCACGGCTTGACACAACGACGCGCATCTTTCCCGAACTTCCTGTGAAACCAGCACGCGGTTTCCTTCGGCAGAGAGCGGTTTTCGCGCGATCGATTCCTACTCCGTGAAGGGGTTCGTCGGCGGACGCGACTCTCGCGGGTGCGCGAAGTGGTTATGGATGCTAGTTGGCGCGTGAGACGGTCGACCTTCTCTTCTAACGCGCGTAGGGAGGCGTCTCGGGACGAGACGGCAGCTATCGCGGATGTGCCGGTTCCGGAGGCCTCAACGACCTTGTCGGCTAATTCGGCGAGCTTCCGCGGCTCGGAAACGTTCGCCATGGCCAGGACGGCACGGACATGCGACGGCAGCTGTTCTAGAAATACGGCGCGAATTATTTCATCGCTGCAAGACCCGTCGTTCAGGTTGAGGAGGCGCGTCAATATCTGGGACGGTTTGCCCTCACTCAGAACTTCGCCCTTCAAGAGCTGTCGGAGCTTGCTCTCGGCAGAAACAGCGTAGCTAGATATGATTCGTGCTTTTATTCGGTCGTATAAATCCTCAGGAGGAGGCGACATGAATAGTATGTCCTTGACCGTAGTGACAACGTCGTACTTCAACGCGGCCACCACTACATCAGCCATTGTTTTTTGGTTGGTAATTCTTGCCGCGGACAAGGATGACTCGACTTGTGCGAACCAAAGCGCCGGATCTTCTTTGAAGAAATCGGGCACTTTTGGTTGCCGGTATGAATCGACGCGACCCTGTAACAGCGCATGAAGGAGTTCATCCTGAGTGAGCTGCGCGGGGGTAGTCATTTTGCGCGATTTCGCGAACACGCGTGTGCTTGGACCGGCAGCGAATTATTCGTAACGCGCGCTCTGCGCATACGTACGCGGTTTCGCAAGGGCACGGCGCGACGCGGTAAACATGAACTACCCGGTGTCGTAGCGGTCACACGAGTCGACGGGGGGATCGACACGGCATAAACACAACAACGCGAAGGTCGCGAAACGGTCGAATCAACAGGCATACGAAAATGGCTTCGTAGATTATTTTCGCCACGAGGTACCGCGCGGCGATTACGATCGTTTACAATAATGAGGCGAAATTTCGCATAATCGGAACGATACCTGTCGGCGCACGCATGGTTGGGCTCGTCGATAGACTGGCTGCAATGTGATGCTCGTCAAGGCGCCGGTGGTCGGTGGCTTCACGCAATTAGCGGAACTCCAGCAAGCTCGTCCTCTGTAGACGTCCAGGATGGCCTCCGATGTGCAGTGTTCGACCTCGTGCAGCGAGCGGATAGCTCGCCGCCTGGAACCGGCAACGGCAGCGTGCAGCGAGCGGATTGCTCGCCGCCAGGAACCAGCAACGGCAGCGTGCAGCGAGCGGATTGCTCGCCGCCAGGAACCAGCAACGGCAGCGTGCAGCGAGCGGATTGCCCGCCGCCAGGAACCGGCAATCTCTTCCTGGTGGTCTCCGTGAAAACGTGCACCTGTTTCCGGGCACGTGCAGCGTGGTTCTTGATTTCCAGATCACGTCGGGGTCACCAGTTGTATGTTTAAGGGTCCCGCGGATAAATGCGGAACCAAGATGCAGCCTACTCTGCACAGAACCGCTGGGAGACTTTTTATCGATAGTGATAAACTCGTGTATGTAACAGAACAACTTTATTCGACTTCACTTCGAGAGCGTAGGATCGAGACGTCTGTCTCGATCGAGAGTCCGGCAGCGAGAGAGTACATTAGGCGGTTCTCTCGCCTGCATTGCCCGAGGTTGAGAGTGCCAACCTCGTCGGAGCATATTCTCTAGGCGCGTGCCTAGGGGAATGGCGCGGCAGCGCCAATATCCCTACAGCTTCTTCAATAGTGTCGCCCTCTTTGCTGGTCCTTTCGAAGCGTATACCCTTTCCAGCGCAGTCCAAGCGTCACTTGACGTTTGAAGATTCTTCACGTGGCATATTTCGGATGCACTTAACGAGAGAACTATATCAGCTTTCGCCTTTTTGTCGTTCCTTACCCAATTTGCAATTTGGTCGGCATTGTTCTCCCTTTCAGCAGGTTTCGGTCTCGATCCATCGACGTAGCACCAGAGACCATTTTTCGTAAGAATTGCCTCCATTCGTTCTTTCCACGTATCATAATTATCTTTAGTTAATTTGTCTATTTGAGTGTTGTGACTCATGATTAACTATTTGTATAATAGGTTCTTGATCGCGAACACGTGGCACTTTGTAGGTTAAATTGGCACTTGAGGTTAGGTTTTCCGTTCGTAACGAATTTACGCTACTGGGCCCATATCCTGTTTGATTTTGTTAATCCTTATGTTCCCGAAGGATCTTCAGGTTGTCCTATTAAACCTCTTCACCTTATTTTGTATAATACATGCCTTTATTTCTGTACATATACACGTGGTAGCAGAGCGTGGTTAGATAAAGAAGAAAAATACATCGAGAAAAGAATAGATTGGAGGGCGCGCGGGAAGCAGTTGAGTGAGCGCGTTGAATATATTTCTAACAACCTCGATTTTATTTGTAACATTCAATTTAGAAACACTAACAAACTTCGTTGCAATCCAAACTCTAAAGATGCAGATTGATCGAAATGTTTATTTCTTTGTAAATTCTCTGGTCTCCTTACTGGAAAGGTGTTAGGGAAAAATATTGAATGGATACATTGTAGTGTCGTTGTTCATCTTGGCTTGCAAGAACGTCAAATGCTTACAAATTATAGTTATCTGCGGATTACACAACGATATGTTAACAATAATTAGAGCATTTGCTACAAGTAGCACGTCACGATACAGTTGAATTATATATTACATTCTTATACACGTACTACGCCTTAAACTTTCTGAACATACTTTGTCCGCACTGTAGTTTCGAGTTTGAGAAATCTTCTGGAACACCGTCTGAGTTTTTAGTCTCGCATGAGGTGCAGCCCATTTCACCTTCGCGGGAACCGGCATCTCCCTCTGCACTGCCACTCTCGATTCATCAACAGCATACCCTGTGAATCGCTCATTTCTCTACGTAATCGTCTCTCCAGAGCTTCCAAAATCGTTCGGTCATGTGCCGAACAAGTTGCCAGCGCGAGAGGCGATTTTCGGCAAGAATTAGAGTCGATGGCTGAGGGGGCACCGTGAGCGCCGAACCGATTAAAAATGGCCGGGAGGTAACGATTCGTAGTCGTCGTACGAGTCGGACTGCGGCGAGATCGGGCGAGAATTGAGACACGCTTCGATAGCACAGAGAAGAGTGGTAAATTCTTCGAAGGTGAGAGTGCGATCCTTTAAAATGCGACGCAGATGATGCTTTACGCTTTTCACGCCGGCCTCCCACAAGCCTCCGAAGTGCGGGGCCGACGGGGGTATGAAGTGCCATGCAACACCGTCGGTGCCAGTTTTATTTAAAAAGTCGGGATGATTCAGACTTGCGCGATGCGCGAGCGAGAGTTCGCGATTAGCCCCGATAAACGTGGTGCCGTTGTCGGAGTACATCGCTTCGGGAATTCCTCGACGAGAACAAAAACGACAGTAGGCGTTGAGAAACGCGGGGGTCGAATAATCCGCGACCAGCTCGAGGTGGATCGCCTTGGTGGCTAGGCATATAAACAGCGCGATGTGCGCTTTGCGAGAAGTGATGCCTCGACCCGCAGATGCCCGAACCTGAACGGGGCCGGCGTAGTCCAGGCCACAATGGGCAAAGCATTTCGCGGGAGGAGAGACCCGAGGTTCCGGAAGCTGTCCCATGAGTTGGTTGGGATGTGCAGCTCGTTCTCGAACGCATGTGACGCATGTGTGAATCACTGATCTCGCAAGACTTCGCGCACGTAGGATCCAGAAGGTTTGGAGGAGGGTGCTCAAGGTGAGCTGAAGTCCGGCGTGTAGCGAACGAATATGCGCGTGTTCGATGATGAGTCGAACGAGAGGATGCGCCGCGAGAATAATGGGATGCTTAGAGTTAAACGGTAAGGGAGCACGGTGCAGCCGACCTCCCACGCGAAGAATCCCTTTTTTATCGAGGAAAGGATTGAGCGAGCTGAGAGGGTTCTTCGACGGTAGCGGTTTGTTCTGGAGAAGGACCTTGCTCTCCGATGGAAATAGACTGGCTTGGATTCGACGGATCCACCATAACTTCGCGTTGCAGCACTCATCAGCCGAAAGCGCGAGGCCATAGCCGCGAGATGGAGCTTGAAGAGTCTCCGAATTATTACGTCGACACGCGCACACGAATCGAAAAATGTACGCCGTGACTCGAATGAGTTTTGGCCAGGACGAGAAGCGGTTTTCCAGTTCCCACTGTTGAGTTGGGACGGCGACATGAGCCGGTATGACTTTCGCCTCTAACGGGTTGCGGTTGTCGAGACGAACCTGAAGCTGTGGCCATTCGGAGCGATCACGGGTCAACCATGCGGGACCTTGCCACCAGAGAGATGACCGAAGAAGGTCGTCGCTGAGGAGACCACGGGAAGCGCAATCGGCAGGATTGTCTTCTGTGGAGACGTGTCGCCCATCCGCGTGCGGGAGCCGGGCTTGAATACTCGACACTCGGTTGGCCACAAAGGTCTTCCAACGTGAGGGATGCTGTTGGACCCAATTCAGGACAACAGTCGAATCTGTCCAGCACACGCAGGAGATATTTCGCGTGCCGAAGGTCGACAGGATGAATTCCATGAGCCGCGAGAGAAGAAGTGTCCCTTGCAATTCTAATCGAGGAATTGTCAATGGGTTAAGAGGAGCTACTTTAGATTTTCCGGCGAGCAAAGAAATCGTGACTTCGCCGGAGGGCGAGGTACATTTTGCATACACGACGGCAGCGTAAGCGACCGTCGAGGCATCGGCGAAGCCGTGAAGCTCGATACGAGAAGAAGACAATGAGGAGCCAATACACCGAGGAAGTTTTAACGAGTTGAGGAGTGGCAGGCACTCGCAGATTGATCGCCACTTGTCGAGAAGCGCATTCGGTAATTCATCGTCCCAGCTAATGCGGAGGCGCCACAAATCCTGAAGAAAGATCTTAGCGAGGACGGTTGCGGGGGTGACCCAGCCTAACGGATCGTAGAGTTTGGCGATCGTGGAAAGAATCGACCTCTTGGTCGACGGCAGTGGATCAGCCACGATTGCGCGAAATTGAAAGGCGTCCAGACTCGGACTCCAGCTGACTCCAAGAACTTTGAGCTGATCATCAGGGGCGAGAGTTTTGGTACACGCAAGACCGTGATCCGCTGGATCGAGATCGGCCAGCAACGCGGACGAATTGCTTGCCCATTTTCGTAGCCTGAATTTCCCGCAATCGAGGAGAGCGGTCAGCTGGTTACGAGACTGGCGAAGGGACTCGGTGTCATCGCCTCCAAACAGAACGTCGTCAACATATATATGATCTTGGAGGATCGATTTCGCGAGAGGAACACGATGCCCTTCGTCCTCATTAAGACGTTGAAGGACGCGAAGGGCGAGATAAGGAGCACACGTCATTCCGTATGTGACTGTGAGAAGTTGATATTCTCGGCACGGGGCGGAAGGTGCTGGCTGCCACAGAATGCGTTGGTAATCGACATCGCGGTCGTCGAGGAGAATTTGGCGATACATTTTTGCGATATCGGCAGTGTAAACGTATCGGAATTTACGCCATCGAAGAATGACCGCGGCGAGGTGGCTTTGCAATTTCGGACCGGCGAGAAGATGGGTCGTAGCGCTGCCAGCTCGAAGGACGGGATGATGCGGAATAAAAACACATTGATGAGACGATGCATACGAGTCTCGAGCGAGACGCATATGCCCTAGACGCTCGTACTCATTAAGAAAGTCGCGATACTCAGTGGCGACTGAGGGACTCGTTTGAAGGCGGCGCGAAAGAGACTGCATCATTTTTTCGGCGACCCGGCGCGAATGCCCGATATCTATGGGAGGACCGATTGTTCGAGTGCCTGAGGCCGGGACCGCTCAGAATTGAGCGCTGAGGGAAGTGGTGGAGACTGCAGGTGATATGCACGAGACGCGAAATTTGTTGCAAGTCACTTTAATGTTTTTCTAATTTGTGAATTCGGTTCACCGTTGCGCGCGAGGTGAGATTCAAACGGAGGTGTTTGTCGCCGGTGACACGGCTGTTTACGCGAGCGAGACAACAGCCGCTCGATCGCGCGTTCGTAACGCGAAAACAATTTTGGAACCATCATCAACGGTCGGAATACCTTCGTTTGAATTCTCCCTTTTTATGCCAATACTGAACAGGTGGGCTCACTTATGTATGCGGCAGTATCCACGAGGCCGGACATAGCATATGCTGTAAGTATGTTGAGCCGATTTAATGAAAATCCAGGAGGGGAGCACTGGACATCCGCGAAAAGGGTACTACGTTACCTTAAAGGACGATATCGCACGGTATCACTTACAAAAAGACGGGATGCGATTTTCACGGATTTGTGGACTCAGACTGGGGAAGCAACATGGATGATAGGAAATCCCAAACAGGCACCATATTGAGATTAGCAGACGCACCCATCACGTGGGAGTCTAGAAGACAGAGATGCGTTGCACTGTCGAGTGTGGAGGCTGAGTACATGGCGCTAACTGAGGCAATCACGGAAGCGGTTTACCTGCGAAGCCTCTTGAGCGAACTTGCGATGTCCGAAGTTGACCATGGGGGAACCATCGTATATTGCGATAATCAAGGAGCCCAAAAGTTGATAAAGAATCCAGTATTCCATTCGGGAACCAAGCACATCGATATCCGCTATCACTGTATCCGCGAGATATATCAAGGAGGGGGGGGGTCGATGTTGAATATATCCCAACGCAAGACATGCTGGCAGACTTGTTAACTAAGAGTCTCTGCAATGTCAATCACGCTAAATTAATGCGCGGCTTAGGACTGAATGCCATTGATAAGTGTCCACGTTGAGAGGGGGTGTTAGAAAAAATTCACCGCGCACACTCAACTGCTTCCTGCGCGCCCTCTAGTCTATTCTATTCTCGATGTATTTTTCTTCTTTATCTAACCACGCTCTGCTACCACGTGTATATGTACAGAAATAAAGGCATGTATTATACAAAATAAGATGAAGAGGTTTAATAGGACAACCTGAACATCCTTCGGGAACATAAGGATTAACAAAATCTAACAGAGGTATTTATTTTAAGATTTATTTAATAACGTATTTTCCACAGTGTTCTGTACCTGAAACCTGAATACGTTGATCCAATCAAAAATCTACAGTGCAGAAGCACGGATTATTAACGTTAGGTGAATGCCAAAAAAATTATCGGCGTGCAGCAGTGATGTTTTTTGAACGTTATGGGATCAAAAAATGTCATGCAACATTTCATAATTTAGAAAAGCGGCTTCGCGAGCACGGTGAATTGTGTAAAAAAACTCGCAATAAACCTAAAGCTGTCACTAATGAAAATAATAGTGCCAGTATTCTTGCTGCAATTACATTAAATCCTCATATTAGTCAACGTACACTTGCACAAACATCACATATTAGTTGTTCATCAATTCAACGAATTTTGAAACGGCAAAAGTTTCATCCATATCACATGGTTTTATCACAAGAGCTTTCGATAGCAGATTACGATCGCCGCGTAAGATTTTGTGAGTGGCTGCAGGGTGTTGTGGAAAATGACTTTTTGTGCAAAATACTTTTTTCCGATGAGGCCACTTTTATGAATACAGGGCATGTAAATAGACATAATCTGCATTATTGGGCCGTGGAAAACCCAAATTGGATGCGATGGGTTCCCATTCAACATCGATAGTCTTTAAATGTTTGGTGTAGCCTAATAGGAGATTTTGTGATTGGACCTTATTTTTTCCAAGAAACTGTAACATCTGCAAGTTATTGTGATTTTTTAAAAAATCATTTGCCTGCGCTTTTGGAAGATGTGCCACTGCACGTTAGAAGAGAAATGTGGTTCCAACAAGACGGCGCTCCTCCGCATTTTGCAATCATCACCAGGCAATTTTTGAACGAAAAATTTGGGAACAAATGGATAGGTCGTGGGGGACCTATGCAATGGCCTCCTCGATCCCCCGATCTAACACCATTAGATTTTTTCTTATGGGGATATGTAAAGGACAAAGTTATGTTTGAACCACCGACGACAAAAGAGGATATGAAACAAAGAATACGTGACGCTTGCGCTTCAGTGACTCCCGAAATGTTAAAAAATGTTAGAACAACTTTGATGTTTCGAGTAAATAAATGTTTACAAGCCCGTTGTGGACATTTTGAACATTTAATTTAAAGTATATTTTATTTCTTCACGAATAAGCAAAGGACTCAAGCGCGTATAATTCCGTAACGCTTTTTCCGAGCGCTTCAAGTACCTACAACTCGAAACTTCAAACTGTTATATCTCATCATGGAAGTATCTGACAAAAAAATGTTTCAGACAAAATTTACTTGTTTTTTCCTGTAGAATCTAAATATGTAACATTTTATAGGGGGTTCCATTTAAAATTACAAAGGTACCTCCCCTCCCCCGTTAAAGGGGAAGGGAGGCCACTTCACGTTTATGTAGTCAGATAGGCCCTTCAGTTCCATGCAATTTAAGACTAAGAACTTTAAAATCGATGACATAGTTTTCGAGATATTGAGCTGTTCAGAGTTATGTGGGCCACCCTGTATATAATGTTCGAAATATCGTGTTGACGGTAGGCTGAACCTGCACCGATAAAAAATTAATGCTCGCACCTGATTGGTCGAATCATTGTTCCGGAACGATCACTGGGGCGGAACCAGGGTATATATACCCCAATTTTTCAGGAGTGCTACATTCGACGTTCTGACTTAAGAGTGACAACATGGAGTATTTCAGGTCTTTCCTTCGTGCGCTAGGACTGCTGGAATCTGCCAAGGTGGATTTCATTTCAGAACTACCGCCGGAGGTATCGCAATTGGTTCTACGCAACTTGGATCCTAAGTCTCTGCTTTGCGCAGCTCAAGTGTCACGGAAGTGGTTGAATGTCTGCAGGGCTGATCCACACCTTAGACGAACCGCCAAACACTATGAGCAACGCACAATGCGGAGAAGAAATGAGCGATTCACAGGGTATGCTGTTGACAAATCGAGAGTGGCAGTGCAGAGGGAGGTGCCGGTTCCCGCGAAGGTGAAAAGGGCTGCACCTCATGCGAGACTAAAAACTCTGACGGTGTTCTACAGTGCGGACAAAGTATGTTCAGTAAGTTTAAGGCGTAGAAGGTGTATAAGAATGTAATATATAATTCAATTGTATCGTGACGTGCTACTTGTAGCAAATACTCTAATTATTGTTAACATATCGTTGTGTAATCCGCAGATAGCTATAATTTGTAAGCATTTGACGTTCTTGCAAGCCAAGATGAACAACGACACTACAATGTATCCATTCAATATTTTTCCCTAAAACCTTTCCAGTAAGGAGACAAGAGAATTTACAAAGAAATAAACATTTCGATCAATCTGCATCTTTAGATTTTGGATTGCAACGAAGTTTCTTAGTGTTTCTAAATTAAATGTTACAAATAAAATCGAGGTTGTTAGAAATAAATTCAACGCGCTCACTCAACTGTAGGTTTACGGTCTAGTGGAATTTCCAGACTGCGGCCTACTACCGCCGGGAAACCGGAAACTGGATGGAAGGCACTGTTGCGTGTTGTAGTACAGAGAACTTTATGGCGACTTGACTCGACGAAGGTTGTTACAAGAGAGATTGTGTAATCTCGGCGGCGGCAAATCCGCCTTGGGTCGTCGGGCACGCAGAGTCTAGAGTGGCGACTCGGTCTTGCCGCTTGCACGCGGCTGATGCCGGCGACGCTAGCGCTGCGGCAAGGTGCGGAAACATACGTAGCCCCTACACAACTGCTTTCTGCGCGCCCTCTAGTCTATTCTATTCTCGATGTATTTTTCTTCTTTATCTAACCACGCTCTGCTACCACGTGTATATGTACAGAAATAATGTTGCGGCTTAAGGGCCCGGGCTGCCAAAAGTAGAGTGACTACGTTACCGACAATATATGGTTTTACGGGGATCAAGTTTTCGTCCTTAAAAAGGAATATTTTATCGCTGGTAAAGGGCTCATTCGAAAGAGGAAGGTTCAATCTAATGCGGGCTGGTCATGAGCTGACGAGATTATGGAGATATTGAGAAATATGAGCGTTAGAAGTAGGCCAAACATTGACGACGCACGTGCCGTGGAATTCAAGCATTTTTCTGCCATTGGATGAGTTTTCTGGATGATGTCGAGACCAGCCCGCATTAGAAAATATCTCCAGCTACAAATTGAGCTATAATTTGTCTTGATTCTGTTGCGAAATAAAGGCGAAAACTTGTTTCCCGTTTCGGCATGGCTTTCTAGCGTCAGAATTCTTGATATCGATAATATAGAGCAAAAAATGTGACTGGTTTAGTTGAGCTGGAGCTCGTCAGGTGGCGCCTGAGTAGAAGGACTGTCGAAGTGGGATTGGAGGAAACTGCAAGCGTAGATTGTGGTTATGTTCGACGCCTATTCGCTCATCGGCAACGTGCGTCTGTATATGTGTGTATATGTATATAATTTTCCTATACATGCAAATAATCCGCTAGTTTGATGTTTCGGACTCATGCAAGCAATGTGCAGCAATGTGCAGTTGTCCATATACACATATAGCATAGTCGTAGCTGTAGCTTCATGTATCATATGAAATTGCGATCACATTTGTATACCGATGAGCTTACATACAGTACCACATTATACAAAAGAGAAAAAGAAATTGTTAACCCTTTGCACTCGAGTGGTGACTCTGAACCACCACTAGAAATTGTTGTGGCATTATTTCAAAGAAATTACAACAAATATTACAATGTATTTGTTTCATTACAAAATTTGAATTGAACAGATTACTAAACATTTAAATATTATATGTGGAAATCGGGGAGTTCCGTTTCCGGTTAGAAAGAGATAAGGTGTGAAATTTAGAGCAGCTGAGAAAGTGGTGAGAGAGCGAGTGAAAATAAAGTGGAGGTGGAGTGAGTGAGATCAGGGGTAGAGGGAGATCGGAGGAGAAGTTAGAGGAAGAAAAGAGTGCAAGAAAGGGTAAAAGGACAATAGAGAAAGTGATAAGTCAAGAAAGTGAGGTTAGGCGCACAGTAGAAAGAGAGCAGGAGAAGCGAAAGCAGAAGGGAGAGCGCCACGTGCGGGAAAAGAAAGAAGCGCAAAGGCAGACAACTGCAACGTAGGTAAAGAAGGAAGACGAGAGGATAAGAAAGGAAATGAATAAACAAGAAGAGAAAGAACAGGAAAGAGAGACGGCAAGAAAGTTAATGAAGATAAGAAATAGAGAAAGAGCAAGGTGCAACAGTCTATCCAAAGTGGAGGGATTAGGGAAGTGGTTAGACAAGAAAAGAAAAGAGAGAGAGAATGAGGAAAGAGAAGAAAAGGAAAAAGACCCTTTCAGAAAAAGCAGAAAAACAGACAGATCGCCGGAGGGTGGAAAAGGAGAGGAACGACAAGAAAGGAGAGGGGAGCAAGAAAGGAGAGGGGAGCAAGGAGACATCAGGGAGATAATAAGAGAGGAAATAAAGGGGGCATTAATGGGAACAATAAAACAGATGAGCGAAATAGCAGAGGGATGGAAAGAAATGACGGAAGTAATGAGGAAGATGAAAGATATGAAAGAAGAGTGGGAGAAGGAAAGGGAGAGAGACAGAAAATCAGTGCAAGAGTTAGAAGCGAGAGTGAAAAAGATAGAGTTAGAAGGGAAAATAGAGGACAAGATAGACAAAAAGTTGGAAGAAATAGAAAGGAAAAGAGGAAGTGATCAAGGAGAAAGGGAAAGAGGAGAGATCGAAAGAAGACTGAAAGAAATAGAAATGAATTGGGAAAGAAAGGAAAGAGAGACAAGGAGAAAGAACATAGTAATTAAAGGGTTGGAGATAAACGATGGAGGAGACAGACAGGAGGAAGTGCGAAAGTTATTAGAAGTAATAGGAGAAAAATTCGAGGTTGAAGAAGTTAAGAAAAGAGGCAAAAAGGGAATAGGAAAAGGAGAATGGGCAGTGGTAAAGATGGCGACAATGGAACAGAAAAGAAGAGTAATGATAGAAAAGAAAAAATTAGCAGGAAGACGGGAAAGGATAGAGGATGATCTCACATGGGAAGAAAGAAACATACAATGGAGGCTAAGGCAGACAATGGAGAAAGAGAGAGGGAAAGGGAAAAGGGTCAGAATGGGGTATATAAAGATATGGATAGAAGGAAAGATGTGGAGATGGGATGAGAAGGAGAAGACATTGAAGGACAGCGAGGGAAACGAGTGGGGAGCGAGAGAGAAGGGGAGAGAGAAGTAAAGAAAAGGGATAAAGAGGAGTTGAAGACAGAGGGAGGGAAGAAGGGGAAGGGAAGGGAAAGTAAAAAACTGAAAATCGGCTTCTGGAACATAGCAGGAATGAAAGGGAAAGATGAAGGATTCTGGAAGGACCTAGAGCGATGGGATGTAATGGTGCTGCTGGAGACATGGGTGGAAGAAAAGATGTGGGAAAAAGTGGAAAGAAGATTACCACAGGGGTATGTCTGGAAAAGACAATGGGCAGTTAGGGATAGTAAAATAGGGAGAGCAAAAGGGGGAATGGTGTTAGGAATGAGAAAAGAAATTACATGCGAAAAGAAGAGCGAGGGAGAGTCAAAGGCTATAGAAGGAATAATAGAAGGAAGTATAAGGATAGGAGAGGAAGAATGGAAGATACTAGGGGTATATGTAAACAAAGACATTGAACGGAAGATGAAAGTACTGAGGGACTGGTGGGATACAGGAAGGGACGAAAAACTAATTGTAGGAGGAGATTTTAACGCGAGGACAGGCAGGGAAGGAGGAGAAGTAAGGCAGGAAGAAGATGAGGGGGAAGGCTGCAGGGAGTCAAAAGACAAGAAAGTAAATGGAGAAGGGAGGAAGCTAATCAGAACGCTAGGAGAATTAGGATTAGAAATAATGAATGGAGGGATAGAAGGAGACGAGAGAGGAGAGTACACATATATAGGACAGAGAGGAAGGACGGTAATAGATTACGCGATAGGAGACAAAAGAACAAGAGAAGGGATAGAGAGCATGGTGATAGAGGAAAGGGTAGAATCAGATCACCTACCGGTAGTGTTAACAATTGTTTTTCAATCATTTAAAAGACAGGATTCATAGAAGTTCAGATTAAACAATGTTCGAACTTATACTAGAATGAAATACACAATTTCCCGGTTGAACAAATTCTTGCTTCGGCATAAAAACCTCGACGGATTACGAGGAAAAGCCAAAGCAAGATGCAATAAATTTATTCTATTAAGCAACTACAAGAATTTCGCCGTACGAAAGCCCAGTATCAAATAGTGCTTAAATATAGATAACGAGGTTAGAAAATCGGCGTTTCAAGCAATTTACATGCTAAAGGACATTTTAGTCTAAAACTAAGAGAGCTCTCTTACCGTTAATACTCAAGTCTCTGCGCGTAGTGATCCACAGCAGAGTTCCACTGGAACTCTGCACAATTGCCGGCTGGCCCATAGGGCACTCCTCTGCCGGCAGCACTACGGCTAGCCTTGCAATCCGTCCCAGCTTCGGGATTCACTGGAAAGGAGCTTCAAAGCTGCCAATGCCCTTGGATCTGTGAGCCGGCCTGGGAGGATTCAAGTATTGCCGAACCGAGTGCGAAACCAAATCTCCTATTACCCGGAATCACTCGCGTGAGCATTCAAACCAAAAAAGCAACTCAATTTTCAATTACGAACTATCGCATGAAGGACCCGAGTCGACTCTCTCCTTCTGACAAGTAAATTCAACCTTTTTTCTCAACACACTCTTTCTTTGTTTTCGACCGTTTCCACAACAACGCCTGCTTGTCAATCGCGACCACCGTGAATCGCTCGCTAGACTCGCATATATATCTACATGACGCGATTATCGTCTTCCTTCGCGATGATACGATCGACATTACAAAATCGCCGCGAACACTCCGCCCGCCTTCGTCATCAGACGAACTACACACCATAATTTGAGAACATCGATCAACTCGGTTTGTTTCAACGAACTACAGTTTTATTCTACATGGTATATAATTTTAATACAATAATCAAATTAAAATGACGTACGCAATACAAATTATAACTAGCTCAACTGTCTTTGTCCCCACAAGTCGATTCGTTCGACTTTTCGGAACTGTGTTGAATAAAAAGAGGACACAGGCGTGCGATATGTCGTCGCAAATTTGACGTAGCCGTTTTAACGGTGACGACTCTAACTAACCCGTCTGAACCGGGATGAACCTCTATCACACGTCCCAAAGGCCATTTCGAAGGCGGATAACGATCATCGCGTAATAAAACTAATTGTCCAATTGCAAAATTCTTAGTTTGACCTCGCCATTTTGAACGCTCTTGCAAATGTTGTATATATTCTGATGACCACCGCTTCCAAAAATCATTTCGAATGGCTTGAAGCAGATGAAAACGTTCTAAACAGTTTTCCGGTACATTGGAATAATCTTTATCAGGAATTAAACCAGGAATTTCGCCGATCAAAAAATGTGCAGGTGTCAAAACCCGTAAATCGTCAATATCAGAATTTAAAGGACATATTGGACGTGAGTTTAGACACAATTCTATTTCGGCGAGCACTGTAGAAAACTCTTCGAAAGTTAATATTCTATCACCGAGGACACGCTTGAGATGATACTTCACAGATCTTACTCCAGCCTCCCACAAACCTCCGTAATGAGGAGAATTCGCTGGAATAAATGTCCAAGATGTTCCATCATTCGCAAGAGACGCAGCAACGCTTTTATAAAATTCAGAACCTGATTTAAACATACTTTGCAACTCTTTATCAGCAGCTTGAAAAGTAGTTGCATTGTCAGAAAAAAGATTCGTACAAATTCCGCGTCTACTCGCAAAACGTTTATAAGCGGCGAGAAAAATCTTAGTTGTAAGATCGCTAACCGCTTCAAGATGTATCGCTCGCGACGCAAAACAGATAAAGAGCACTATATATCCCTTATAAGATTTATGCCCTCGACCCTTAGAGCTTTTAATTTGAAAGGGACCGGCATAATCTAGACCTGACGTCGAAAATGGTCGAGCCGGAGTCACTCGTGAGACAGGCAAATTACCCATCATCTGATGAGCTAGACGTGGTTTGTTGCGTTGACAAACTATACAGTTCCTGATCGCAGTCTTAACTAAACGATTTCGACCCAAAATCCACGCATATTGCATCACAATATTAGAAGTAAGTGTTGGTCCCCCGTGAAAACATTTCCGATGCGCGTACCGTACTAATAAGCGACTAAGTGTCGAATCTCGCGGCAAAATCAGCGGATGTTTCTTTTCGTGAGGTAAACTTGAATTTCCAAGACGACCTCCTACCCGTAATAAACGATCCGTCTCATCATACATCGGATTTAAACTACATAAACCGTTGCGTTTAGGTAACGGCTTCCCATGTGATAAGAGTTCAATTTCTGATGCAAATGCGTGATTTTGAGCTAATCTAAACACAACATTTCGGGCCTCGTTCAATTCTATGGCTGTGAGATAAACAGGCAATGGAGTTAAACTACTTTTGCGTCTCTTAAGAACATTGAATGGACGTAAACAATATGCTACAACACGAATTAACAGAGAAAAGGAGGAAAATCTACAGAAAAGTTCTGGTTCGCTCACAATTTGATCAACATGTAATACTTGAGGAGACGATGCCATCTTGGGCCAATGCTCGTCAATCTTCACTAACCAATCAGGCCCGTTCCACCATAAATTACAATTGATCAACTTAGAGGGTTTACAACCTCGTGTCGCCAAATCTGCCGGATTCTCACGAGTCGGTACATGTGCCCAAATAACATTAGGTAATTCAGTCTGGATATAGGATACCCGATTCGCAACAAAGGTCTTCCAGCTACACGGATGGTTTCGAAGCCAAGTCAAAACAATTTGACTATCGGTCCACGCAAACATTGGGAAACCTTGCAAAAATTCCAAACCTTTTACATAACGCAAAAGTTTTACGAGCAACACTGCCCCGCACAACTCAAGATTCGGTATGCTCACAGTTTTGACAGGTGATACCTTGCATTTTGCAGTTAACAAAGAAACATGTACGCGATTGTTATCGTCAATCATTCGAATATAGACAACTGCAGCGAAAGCCCGCGATGAAGCGTCAGAAAATCCGTGAATCTGTGCATGTGAATTTAAAGATGCACCTAACCATCGGTTAATGGTTAACTTCGATAGCTCAGAAAGCGAACTGCAATACTGGAGCCATCGTTCTCGAAGGTCTATAGGTAACGTCTCGTCCCAATCGCATTTTACAATCCAAAGATCTTGCATTAAAATTTTAGCTGTAACTGTTATCGGCGCGAGCCACCCCAAAGGATCAAATAAACGCGCGATGTTTGATAAAACAGTTCGTTTCGTCATTGCTTTAACCAGCTCTTCGAAATTTACAGCGACAAAACTGAATTCATCAGACGTTGGATTCCAACGAATACCTAGAGCTTTCACTAATTCGTCATCTGCGATGCTTTTTTGGTCAATGTTCTCATATTGCGAAGATTTCGTAGGCAACAAATCATTATGATTCGCGGCCCACTTGTCGAGTTCAATTCCTGCTGTACGTAACATATCGACTAGTTCTTGACGCGTTTTCAACGCATCAGAGAGATCATCTGCTCCGGCAAATATATCGTCTACATACGTATTAGAATTTAGGCAAGCAGCACCGAGTGGAAATCGAGCACCCTCATCGATTGCTACTTGCTGATGTGTGCGAATCGCAAGGTAAGGAGCACATGCTGTGCCATAAGTCACTGTTGTGAGACGATAATCAACAGGGGGATCCGAATGACTAGGAGACCATACGATTCGTTGAAAATCTCTCTATTCCGACGCAACATAAATCTGACGAAACATCTTAACAACATCGGTCGTGAATACGAACTGGTATCGACGCCAATTCAATAAAATTAGACATAAATCGCGTTGAAGAGCAGGGCCTTTCATAAGGAAATCGTTTGGACAACGTCCTCCTTTATTCTTCCGAGATGCGTCAAAAACAACCCGGATCTTTGATCGCACCACCGCATGATGCGGAAAATACCACGCCTTCGAGTTGTTAATTTCATTAAACGAGACGCGTTCCATGTGACCAAGATCCTCATAAACGCTCATAAACTTCCGATAAGCGATTGCTAAGTCAGGATCACGATCAAAACGTCGATGAATTGAAGCTAAACATTTCAAAGCCATAAATCGAGTCTCGACTCCGACTTCTGGAGGATCTGAATTGAAAGGCAGACGTACAACATAACGTCCATTGGTATCTCGAAAGTGTGTATCCCTAAACAATCTTTCGCAAGCATCATCTTTAGAATCAAGAGTCGCAATTATTGGTGGTAACTCTTCGAGGATCCAAAAACGTTGTAACGATATATCTAAGTCGTCTTCCCAAACACTGTGATACGCCTGAAGATGCTCAGAAGTTTCCGCCCGCCGTGAAATATCCGCGGACACTGTACCGGAAATTATCCAGCCTAACGCTGTATCTTGGGCAACTAAAGATGAATCAGAAAATCTTTTCAACCCTGACTTCAATAGCTGTCCGTAAACATCTGCGCCTAAAATAATATCTACAGAATCAGGAACATAGAACAATGGATCTGCCAAAGATAAATCAGCAAACATTCCAATATCGATCTCCATTAACCTACGTGTTGGAAGCTGCGACGTTAATTTTGACAAAACAAAGGCATTGACTTCAAACTTAGTTGACGGATCGACAACAGACTGAAATATTAGCTGCGTTGCACCCTTAGCTGTTCCTGCTGAACTGGCTCCGAGCCCGGCCAACGACATATTGACGCGACGTTTCTCTAATCCTAAAAGATTCGTGATAAAACTGGAAACAAACGAAGCCTCCGAACCTTGATCAAGCAAAGCTCGAACACGTGTCCGTGAACCTTGTGGCCCTATCAGCATTATCTGAGCAGTCGCTAATAAAACTGAACGCTTACGAGATATCACATTCGCAGTATGCACATGTACTCTCGAGACCTTTGCTGACACTCCAGTCTTAGACTCGTCCGAATTGCTTGATTTCGATTCCGGAATTGAATTCTTAGTAAAGCTGGTGAAAACTTTGTCAGAATGGAGCAAAGAATGATGCCTTCCCTTACAGCTCGAACATCTAGTAGAAAAAGAGCAATTAGCAACTCTATGAGCACCGAGACAATTAAAACAAAGCCGCAAGCGAAGTACTTCAGCGCGACGTTCAGAAACATTCTTTGCTTTGAATTTATTGCACTTAAAAATGCGATGGGGACCAGAACATATCACACATTTAAATTTACCGTCTGTTGAAAACGACGTAGACGCATGAAATACCTTTCGAGATCCTGATATTGGTTTAGATAAAATTGCTTTCTTGACATTATCACCCTGTTCAGAAGTGAGCATACAGAGTGTCTGTGCACGATTCTCTAAAAACTCAGTTAAATCGGAAAACCTTGGAAATCTACCGAGAGCATCCTCCTCGGTCGAGTTCCCATCATAATTTAAAATTACCTGACGATCCTTCTTACTTAACTCTGTTTCCCAAGCCTTTCGCGAATCGGGATCCAGACGTGAAGCTACTATATACACTAACCAAACATCCCAATGATCAACTGGCATTTTCAAATTCGATAACGCACGCACAATACGCTGAGATTCGTCCGCAAGCAAACGCATTTCACCCGCAGACTCCCTTTTCATATGAGAAAGATTCATTAACGCTCGCAAATGACTGTAAACTATTAATCTGGGATTATGAAAACGCGCCTTCAAAGCCCGCCAAGTCGTCGCATAATTCGCGTTGGTAGTGGTAACATCCTTCACAAGATCCGCGGCAGAATCTTTCAAACAACTTTTAAGATAT
Source organism: Halictus rubicundus (assembly GCF_050948215.1). NCBI lineage: Eukaryota > Metazoa > Arthropoda > Insecta > Hymenoptera > Halictidae > Halictus > Halictus rubicundus. Next base: position 311,076 of record NW_027488659.1, on the reverse strand, counting down.
TGCAATTTCGTGGCGTCAGATAAACGCGGCGCATTATGAACTAGGGTAGTAAACAGATCGCAAAAATTCTCCCAATCCTCGTAACGACCCGCAAATGTCGGTAAATCTAATTTTGGTAACTTCGCGGGGCGTGTATCATCATTGATTACAGAAGCGGTATTTGAAGTTCCGGTATTACTTGAACTGCTGTCTAATTCTGACCTTGTGGTGAGAAGAAAATCAAGCGCGTCCTCGTATGTTGCTTGTAGACGAGCAAACACATTTTCCGTGATGTAGACATCGTTCAGGGCATCCTCTCGGACGACAATTTCTTCATGTGTGGCACGCGCCTTGCTCCAAATCTCAGTCAGTGAATTGACTCGTGATGAAATAATGTTTGAATTCAAACTATCGCGAGATCTCTCTCGCAATCGACTACTGGTCAATTCAATTTCCGCTGAGCGAGAATTCTGTAGCGCAATGAGCTTTCGTAACGACGTAGGAGCCATTGCAAAAGAAAACTTTGTTGTCAAATGCAACCAAAACTCTTATCTTCTCTTAACACGACTAAGCAAAAATAAACTCGACCAAAAGAAATTCGTATCGTCAATGATATTTGAACAAAACACGAAAACTGAAAACAAATCGCCGATCGAAAAAAAAAGAAATGTCACTTGAATATGCATCGCAACGTGAACATTGAATCATCGAAATGAAGACAGCCAACTAATATCGTATATAATTAACGACTCTTGCAATGACTCCTCAAACACACTCGACTTCACAATCGATTGAAAGTATCCAGTGAATATAACCATACAATCCCGATAAACTCGAACATTGTTCCTCACCCGGAGCACCAAAATGTTTTTCAATCATTTAAAAGACAGGATTCATAGAAGTTCAGATTAAACAATGTTGGAACTTATACTAGAATGAAATACACAATTTCCCGGTTGAACAAATTCTTGCTTCGGCATAAAAACCTCGACGGATTACGAGGAAAAGCCAAAGCAAGATGCAATAAATTTATTCTATTAAGCAACTACAAGAATTTCGCCGTACGAAAGCCCAGTATCAAATAGTGCTTAAATATAGATAACGAGGTTAGAAAATCGGCGTTTCAAGCAATTTACATGCTAAAGGACATTTTAGTCTAAAACTAAGAGAGCTCTCTTACCGTTAATACTCAAGTCTCTGCGCGTAGTGATCCACAGCAGAGTTCCACTGGAACTCTGCACAATTGCCGGCTGGCCCATAGGGCACTCCTCTGCCGGCAGCACTACGGCTAGCCTTGCAATCCGTCCCAGCTTCGGGATTCACTGGAAAGGAGCTTCAAAGCTGCCAATGCCCTTGGATCTGTGAGCCGGCCTGGGAGGATTCAAGTATTGCCGAACCGAGTGCGAAACCAAATCTCCTATTACCCGGAATCACTCGCGTGAGCATTCAAACCAAAAAAGCAACTCAATTTTCAATTACGAACTATCGCATGAAGGACCCGAGTCGACTCTCTCCTTCTGACAAGTAAATTCAACCTTTTTTCTCAACACACTCTTTCTTTGTTTTCGACCGTTTCCACAACAACGCCTGCTTGTCAATCGCGACCACCGTGAATCGCTCGCTAGACTCGCATATATATCTACATGACGCGATTATCGTCTTCCTTCGCGATGATACGATCGACATTACAAAATCGCCGCGAACAACAATGAAGAAAGGACAAAAGGAAAAGGAAAGGGAGATAAGAAAGAAGGATAAGAAAGGAGCGCAAAGAGTAGAATGGGGAAGAGAGGGAAAAGAAAAATTTAGAAGGTTAACAGAGGAAATAGAAGTAACAGGGGAAGAGATAGGGGAAAGACTAGGAGAACTAGAAAGAAAGATCAAGAGTGTAATAGAAGAAATAAGGAGTACTGAGGGCATGAAAGAGTCGAAAAGGAGAGGATGGTGGGATAAGGAATGCATAGAAAGAAAGAAGGAACTAAGAAGGGCATTAAGGAAATGGAAAGAAGGGAAAGAAGAAGAAGAGGGATATAGAAGAATGAAAAACAAATACAAAAAACTGTGTGAAGAGAAAAAAGAGCAGGAGAGAGAAAAGATACTAACGGAAGCAGGGAAAGCGAGGACAGAAGGAAAGGTATGGGATTTTCTAAGAAAGATGGGAGGTGGAAAAGGAAAAGCACAAACGAAAGAGATAGAAATGGAAAAATGGAAGGAGTATTTTATGGGGCTACTAGGAGGAGTAGAAAACAAGATAGAGGGGGGAGGCAGGAGGAAAAGAAGCGAGAAAAGCAATGAAGGGATAGGAAGAGATGAGATAGAAAGAGCAATAAAAGGATTGAAAGATGGGAAAGCAGCAGGGGAGGATGAGATGGGAAATGAGATTTGGAAATATGGAGGAGAAAATATAAGGAATGAAGTGTGGAAAATATGCAATAGGGTATGGAATGGAGAAGGATGGCCTGAAGAGTGGAAAGTAGGTGTCGTGGTGCCGATAAAAAAGAAGGGGGATGGAAAGTCAGTCGAATGCTATAGGGGGGTAACGCTAATGAATACGTTGTACAAGATCTATACAATTATATTAGAGGAGAGGCTGGAGAGAGAAGTAAAAGAGAAGAGGATGGTGCCAGAGAACCAGACAGGATTTAGAAAGGAGAAAGGGACGATAGACAATATATATGTAGTGAATTATATAGTAAACAGGGAACTGGCGAAGAAAAAGGGAAGGTTAATAGGATGCTTTGTAGACCTGAAGGCAGCATTTGACAGCGTGAATAGGAGAATATTGTGGAAAGCATTAGAGGAGAGAGGTGTGAGCGAAGGAATTAGGGAAAGAATAGAAGAAGTGTATAGAGAGACAACATCTAAGGTGAAAGTAGGAGGCGAAATGGGAGACAAGTTCTGGGTAGGAAGAGGGGTAAGGCAAGGATGTCCGCTAAGCGCGAAGCTTTTTATACTGCTTATGGCCGATCTAGAGGAAAGAATGAGGAAGAGGGGGAAAGGTGGGGTGGAGATTAGGGGAAGAATGCTATACACTTTGCAATATGAAGATGACCTCGTGCTGCTGGCGAAAGAGGAGAGCGGGATGAAATTAATGATAGAGGAATTCAGAAGCTATATAAAGGAGCAGGGACTAGAAGTAAACAGAGAAAAAACGAAGATAATAAGATTCGAAAGAAGAAGGCAAGAGAAAAAGACGTGGAGATGGGGGGATGGAACGGTAGAAGAAGTAGACGAGATAAAATATCTCGGGTACGTATTCAAGAAAAATGGGGGACAAGAAAGACAGATAGAGGACAGAACAAGGAAGGGTGGAGGAGTGATGAAAAGTGTGTGGGGGATAGGGAAAAGATATTTTAAAAATAAGTACAAGAGAAGAGAATGGTTTTTCGACGCACTGATATGGCCAGTGATGGCATACGGTGTGGAGATCTGGGGATGGGAGGAAAGAATGGAGATGGAGAGGATGCAGGAAAGGTATATAAGATGGGTGCTTGGGGTAGAGTGGACAACACCAGGGTATATGGTAAGGGAAGAGACGAAAAGAGAGAAAATGAGAGTGAGGGGCGCGAAGAGGGCATGGAAGTTTGAAGAAAGTTTGAGAGCTGGAAAAGGAAGCGAATGGGCCAGACAATGTCTAAAGGAGATAGAAGAGAGAGCTACGGGAGGAAAGAAGATGTCAAAATGGGAGATAGGGAGGAAGAAATATATAGAGGAAAGGGGGAATAGAAGAATGTTAGAGGAGGGAGATAAGGAAGAGAGGGAAGAAGAGTGGGGAAGGATAGAGAAAAGAGAGAAAGAGAAAGAGGAAGAGGAAAACTGGAAGAGGGTAATGGAGTCTAGGTATAATATATGGTATAAAGAGATAAGGCCTATCCTATCCTCTATCCTATCCTATCCTCTGTCCTACCCAATCCTGTATCCTATCCTCTATCCTATCCTATCCTATCCTCTACCGTATCAAATCCTGTATCCGATCCAATCCCCTATCGTATCCTCTATCCTATCCTATTCTCTATCCTATCCTCTATCCTATCGTATCGTCTATCCTATCCAATCCTCTATCCTACCCTCTATCCTATACTATCCTCTAACTTATCCTATCCTCTATCCTATCTTATCCTCTGTCCTATTCTCTACTCTATCCTATCCTTTCCGCCATCCTATCCTATCCTCTCCTCTATAGAATCCTATCATCTATCCTATCCAATCCCCTATCCTATCCTCTATCCGATCCTATCCTCTATCCTATCCTATCCTCTATAACATCGTTTCCTCTGTCCTATAATGTCCTCTATCCTATAATATCATCTATCCTATCCTATTCTCTATCCTATCCTATCCTATCCTCTATCGTATCCTATCCTCTATCCTATCCAATTCTATATCCAATTCTCTATCCTATCCTATCCTCTATCGTATCCAATCCCCTATCCTCTATCCTATTCTATCCTCTATCTTATCCTATCCTCTATCGTCTCCTGTCCTCCATCCTATCCAATCCCCTATCCTATCCAATCCCCGACCCTATCCTCTATCCTACCCTTTCCGCTATGCTATCCTATCCTCTATAATATCGTATCCTCTGTCCTATCCTTCCTCTATCCTACAATATTATCTATCCTATCCTATCCTCTATCCTATCCTATCCTATCCTCTATACTATCCTATCCTCTATCCTCTCCTATCCTCTATCCTATCCTATCCTCTACCCTATCCTATCCTCAATCCTATCCTATCCTCTATCCTATCATATCCTGTATTATATCCTATCCAGTCCCCTATCCTCTATCCTATCCTATCACCTATCCTATCCTATCCTCTATCCTATCCTATCCTCTATCCTATTCTATCCTCTATCCTTTCGTATTCTCTATCCTATCCTATCCTATCCTCTATCCTAACCTACCTTCTATCGTCTCCTGTCCTCTTTCCTATTCAATCCCCTATCCTATCCTCTATCTTCTCCTATCCTCTATCCTATCCAATCCCCTATCCTATCCTCTAACCTATCCCGTCCTCTATCCTATTCTACCCTCTATCCTACCCTATCCTCTATCCCATCCTATCTTCTATCCTATCCTATGCTCTATAATATCGTATCCCGCTATCATATTCTATCCTCTATCCTATCCTATCCTCTATCCTATCCTATCCTCTATCCTATCCTATCCGCTATCCTATACTATCCTCTATCCTGTCCTATCCTCTATCCTATCCTTTCCTCTATCCTATCGTATCCTCTATCCTATCCTATCCCCTATCGTCTGCTCTATCCTATCCTATCCACTATCCTATCCTATCCTCTATCCTCTATCCTATCCTCCATCCTCTATCCTATCCTCTATACTATCCTATCCTATCCTATCCTCTATCGTCTCCTATCCTGTATCCTATGCAATCCTCTATCCTATCCTCTATCCTATCCTCTATGCTATCCTATCTTCTATCCTCTCCTATCCTCTATCCTATCCTATCCTCTATCTTATCCTATCCTCTATCGTCACTATCCTCGACCCAATCCAATCCTCTATCCTATCCTCTATCCTATCCTATCCGCTATCATATCCTATCATCTTTCCTATAACATCATCTACCCTATCCGAATCTCTTTCCTATCCTATCCTCTTTCCTATCCTGTCCTCAATCCTATCCTATCCTCTATCCAATCCCCTATCATATCCTCTATCCTATCCTATTCCCTGTGCTATCCTCTATCCTATCCTATCCTCTATCCTATCCCATTCTCTATCCTATCCTATCCTCTTTCCTATCCTATCCTCTATCCTATCCAATACTATATCGTATCCTCTATCCTATCCTATCCTCTATCCTATCCTATCCTCTATCCTATCCAAACCTTTATCCTATCATATCCTCTATCGTATCCTATACTCTATCCTATCCTATCCTCTATAATATCGTATCTTCTATCCTATCCTATCCTCTCTCCTATAATATCATCTATCCTATCCTATTCTCTATCCTATCCTATCCTATCCTCTATCTTATCCTATCCTCTCTCCTATAATATCATCTATCCTATCCTATGCTCTATCCTATCCTATCCTATCCTCTATCCTATCCTATCCTCTATCCTATCCAAACCACTATATTATCCTATCCTCTTTCCTATCCTATCCACCATCCTATCCTATCCTCAATCCTATCCTATACTCCATCCTATCCTATCCGCTATCCTATACTATCCTCTATCCTATCCTCTATCCTATCATTTCCTCTATCCTATCGTATCCTCTATCCTATCCTATCCCCTATCGTCTGCTCTATCCTATCCTATCCACTATCCTATCCTATCCTCTATCCTCTATCCTATCCTCTATCCTATCCTATCCTATCCTCTATCCTATCCTATCCTCTAACCTATCCTATTCTCTATCCTATCATATCCTCTATCCTATCCTATTCTCTATCCTATTCTATCCTCCTCTCCTATCCTATCCTCTATCCTATCCTATCCTATATCCTATCCTATCCTCCATTCTATCCAATCCCCTATCCTATCCTCTATCCGATCCTATCCTCTATGCTATCCTATCCTCTATAATTTCGTATCCTCTATCCTGTCCGATCCTCTATCCTATAGAATTCCCTATCCTATCCTCTACCGTATTGTATCCTCTATAATATCGTATCCTCTATCATATTCTATCGTATAATATCCTCAAACCTATCCTATCCTCTATCCGATCATATCCTCTATCCTATCCTATCCTATCCTCTATAATATCGTATCCTTTATCCCATCCTATCCTCTATCCTATCCTATCCTCTATCCTATCCTATCCTCTATCCTATACTATCCGCTATCCTATCCTATCCTCTATCCTATCCTATCTTCTAGCCTATCCTATCCTCTATCCTATCCTATACTGTATCCTATCCTATCCTCTATCCTCTATCCTATCCTCTATCCTATCTTATCCTATCCTCTAACCTATCCTATCCTCTATCCTATCCTATCCTCTATCCTATCCTATCCTCTATCCTATCCTATCCTCTATCCTATGCTATCCTCTATATTATCCTATCCTCTATCCTATCCTATCCTCTATCCTATCCTATCCTCTTTCCTATCCTATCCTCTATCCTATCCTATCCTATCCTATCCTCTATCCTATCCTATCCGCTATCCTATCCTATCCTCTATCCTATCCTATCCTCTATCCTATCCTATCCTCTAACCTATCCTATCCTATCCTATCCTCTATCCTATCCTATCCGCTATCCTATCCTATCCTCTATCCTATCCTATCCTCTATCCTATCCCATTCTCTATCCTATCCTATCCTCTTTCCTATCCTATTGTCTATCCTATCCTCTATAATATCGTTTCCTCTGTCCTATAATGTCCTCTATCCTATAATATCATCTATCCTATCCTATTCTCTATCCTATCCTATCCTATCCTCTACCGTATCCTATCCTGTATCCGATCCAATCCCCTATCGTCTCCTCTATCCTATCCTATTCTCTATCCTATCCTCTATCCTATCGGATCCTCTATCCTATCCAATCCTCTATCCTATCCTCTATCCTATCCTATCCTCTATCCTATCCTATCCTCTATCCTATCCTATCCTCTATCCTATCCAATACTATATCGTATCCTCTATCCTATCCTATCCTCTATCCTATCCTATCCTCTATCCTATCATATCCTCTATCGTATCCTATACTCTATCCTATCCTAACCCCTATAATATCGTATCTTCTATCCTATCCTATCCTCTCTCCTATAATATCATCTATCCTATCCTATTCTCTATCCTATCCTATCCTCTATCCTATCCTATACTCTATCCAATTCTATCGTCTATAATATCGTATCCTCTATCCTATCCTAACCTCTTTCCTATAATATCATCTATCCTATCCTCTATCGTATCCTATCCTATCCTCTATAATATCGTATCTTCTATCCTATCCTATCCTCTCTCCTATAATATCATCTATCCTATCCTATGCTCTATCCTATCCTATCCTATCCTCTATCCTATCCTATTCTCTATCCTATTCTATCCTTCTCTCCTATCCTATCCTCTATCCTATCCTATCCTCTATCCTATCCTATCCTCTATCCTATCCTATCCTCTATCCTATCCTATCCTCTATCCTATCCAATCCTGTAACCTATCGTCTATCCCGTCCTATCCTCAATCCTATCCTATCCTGTATCCTATCATATCCTGTATTATATCCAATCCTCTATCCTATTCAATCCTATTTCCTATCCTCTATCCTATCCTATCCTCTATCCTATCCTATCCTCTATCCTATCCTATCCTATATCCTATCCTATCCTCCATTCTATCCAATCCCCTATCCTATCCTCTATCCCATCCTATCCTCTATCCTATCCTATCCTCTATAATTTCGTATCCTCTATCCTGTCCGATCCTCTATCCTATAGAATTCCCTATCCTATCCTCTACCGTATTGTATCCTCTATAATATCGTATCCTCTATCATATTCTATCGTATAATATCCTCAAACCTATCCTATCCTCTATCCGATCATATCCTCTATCCTATCCTATCCTATCCTCTATAATATCGTATCCTTTGTCCCATCCTATCCTCTATCCTATCCTATCCTCTATCCTATCCTATCCCCTAGCCTATACTATCCGCTATCCTATCCTATCCTCTATCCTATCCTATCCTCTAGCCTATCCTATCCTCTATCCTATCCTATCCTGTATCCTATCCTATCCTGTATCCTATCCTATCCTCTATCCTATCCTATCCTCTATCCTATCCTATCCTCTATCCTATCCTATCCTCTATCCTATCCTATCCTCTATCCTATCCTATCCTCTATCCTATCCTCTATCCTATCCTATCCTCTTTCCTATCCAATGCCCTGTCCTATTCTCTATCCGATCCTATCGTCTATCCTATCCTATCCTCTATAATATCGTATCCTCTATCCTATCCTATCCTCTATCCTATAATATCATCTATCCTATCCTATCCTCTATCCTATCCTATCCTCTATCCTATCCTATCCTCTACCCTATCCTATCCTCTATCCTATCCAATCCTATATCCTATCCTCTATCCTATCTTATCCCATCCAATATCCTATCCTATCCTGTATCCTATCCTATAGTCTATCCTATCCTATCGTCTATAATATCGTATCCTCTATCCTATCCTACCCTCTTTCCTATAATATCATCTATCATATCCTCTATCCTATCCTATACTCTATCCTATCCTATCCTCTATAATATCGTATCTTCTATCCTATCCTATCCTCTCTCCTATAATATCATCTATCCTATCCTATTCTCTATCCTATCCTATCCTATAATCTATCCTATGCTATCCTCTATCCTATCCTATCCTCTATCCTATCCTATCCTATCCTCTATCCTATCCTATCCTCTATCCTATCCTATCCTCTATCCTATCCTATCCTCTATCCTATCCTATCCTCTATCCTATCCTATCCCCTATAGTCTGCTCTATCCTATCCTATCCACTATCCTATCCTATCCTCTATCCTCTATCCTATCCTCTATCCTATCCTCTATCCTATCCTATCCTATCCTCTATCCTATCGTATCCTCTATCCTATCCTATCCTCTATCCTATCCTATCCTCTATCCTATCCTATCCTCTATCCTATCCTATCCTCTATCCTATCCTATCCTCTATCCTATCCTATCCTATCCTCTATCCTATCCTATCCTCTATCCTATCCTATCCTCTATCCTATCCTATCCTCTATCCTATCCTATCCTCTTTCCTCTCCAATGCCCTGTCCTATTCTCTATCCGATCCTATCGTCTATCCTATCCTATCCTCTATAATATCGTATCCTCTATCCTATCCTATCCTCTCTCCTATAATATCATCTATCCTATCCTATTCTCTATCCTATCCTATCCTATCCTATCCTATCCTCTATCCTATCCTATCCGCTATCCTATCCTATCCTCTATCCTATCCTATCCTCTATCCTATCCTATCCTCTAACCTATCCTATCCTATCCTATCCTCTATCCTATCCTATCCGCTATCCTATCCTATCCTCTATCCTATCCTATCCTCTATCCTATCCCATTCTCTATCCTATCCTATCCTCTTTCCTATCCTATTGTCTATCCTATCCTCTATAATATCGTTTCCTCTGTCCTATAATGTCCTCTATCCTATAATATCATCTATCCTATCCTATTCTCTATCCTATCCTATCCTATCCTCTACCGTATCCTATCCTGTATCCGATCCAATCCCCTATCGTCTCCTCTATCCTATCCTATTCTCTATCCTATCCTCTATCCTATCGGATCCTCTATCCTATCCAATCCTCTATCCTATCCTCTATCCTATCCTATCCTCTATCCTATCCTATCCTCTATCCTATCCTATCCTCTATCCTATCCAATACTATATCGTATCCTCTATCCTATCCTATCCTCTATCCTATCCTATCCTCTATCCTATCATATCCTCTATCGTATCCTATACTCTATCCTATCCTAACCCCTATAATATCGTATCTTCTATCCTATCCTATCCTCTCTCCTATAATATCATCTATCCTATCCTATTCTCTATCCTATCCTATCCTCTATCCTATCCTATACTCTATCCAATTCTATCGTCTATAATATCGTATCCTCTATCCTATCCTAACCTCTTTCCTATAATATCATCTATCCTATCCTCTATCGTATCCTATCCTATCCTCTATAATATCGTATCTTCTATCCTATCCTATCCTCTCTCCTATAATATCATCTATCCTATCCTATGCTCTATCCTATCCTATCCTATCCTCTATCCTATCCTATTCTCTATCCTATTCTATCCTTCTCTCCTATCCTATCCTCTATCCTATCCTATCCTCTATCCTATCCTATCCTCTATCCTATCCTATCCTCTATCCTATCCTATCCTCTATCCTATCCAATCCTGTAACCTATCGTCTATCCCGTCCTATCCTCAATCCTATCCTATCCTGTATCCTATCATATCCTGTATTATATCCAATCCTCTATCCTATTCAATCCTATTTCCTATCCTCTATCCTATCCTATCCTCTATCCTATCCTATCCTCTATCCTATCCTATCCTATATCCTATCCTATCCTCCATTCTATCCAATCCCCTATCCTATCCTCTATCCCATCCTATCCTCTATCCTATCCTATCCTCTATAATTTCGTATCCTCTATCCTGTCCGATCCTCTATCCTATAGAATTCCCTATCCTATCCTCTACCGTATTGTATCCTCTATAATATCGTATCCTCTATCATATTCTATCGTATAATATCCTCAAACCTATCCTATCCTCTATCCGATCATATCCTCTATCCTATCCTATCCTATCCTCTATAATATCGTATCCTTTGTCCCATCCTATCCTCTATCCTATCCTATCCTCTATCCTATCCTATCCCCTAGCCTATACTATCCGCTATCCTATCCTATCCTCTATCCTATCCTATCCTCTAGCCTATCCTATCCTCTATCCTATCCTATCCTGTATCCTATCCTATCCTGTATCCTATCCTATCCTCTATCCTATCCTATCCTCTATCCTATCCTATCCTCTATCCTATCCTATCCTCTATCCTATCCTATCCTCTATCCTATCCTATCCTCTATCCTATCCTCTATCCTATCCTATCCTCTTTCCTATCCAATGCCCTGTCCTATTCTCTATCCGATCCTATCGTCTATCCTATCCTATCCTCTATAATATCGTATCCTCTATCCTATCCTATCCTCTATCCTATAATATCATCTATCCTATCCTATCCTCTATCCTATCCTATCCTCTATCCTATCCTATCCTCTACCCTATCCTATCCTCTATCCTATCCAATCCTATATCCTATCCTCTATCCTATCTTATCCCATCCAATATCCTATCCTATCCTGTATCCTATCCTATAGTCTATCCTATCCTATCGTCTATAATATCGTATCCTCTATCCTATCCTACCCTCTTTCCTATAATATCATCTATCATATCCTCTATCCTATCCTATACTCTATCCTATCCTATCCTCTATAATATCGTATCTTCTATCCTATCCTATCCTCTCTCCTATAATATCATCTATCCTATCCTATTCTCTATCCTATCCTATCCTATAATCTATCCTATGCTATCCTCTATCCTATCCTATCCTCTATCCTATCCTATCCTATCCTCTATCCTATCCTATCCTCTATCCTATCCTATCCTCTATCCTATCCTATCCTCTATCCTATCCTATCCTCTATCCTATCCTATCCTCTATCCTATCCTATCCCCTATAGTCTGCTCTATCCTATCCTATCCACTATCCTATCCTATCCTCTATCCTCTATCCTATCCTCTATCCTATCCTCTATCCTATCCTATCCTATCCTCTATCCTATCGTATCCTCTATCCTATCCTATCCTCTATCCTATCCTATCCTCTATCCTATCCTATCCTCTATCCTATCCTATCCTCTATCCTATCCTATCCTCTATCCTATCCTATCCTATCCTCTATCCTATCCTATCCTCTATCCTATCCTATCCTCTATCCTATCCTATCCTCTATCCTATCCTATCCTCTTTCCTCTCCAATGCCCTGTCCTATTCTCTATCCGATCCTATCGTCTATCCTATCCTATCCTCTATAATATCGTATCCTCTATCCTATCCTATCCTCTCTCCTATAATATCATCTATCCTATCCTATTCTCTATCCTATCCTATCCTATAATCTATCCTATGCTATCCTCTATCCTATCCTATGCTCTATCCTATCCTATCCTCTATCCTATCCTATCCTCTATCCTATCCTATCCTCTATCCTATCCTATCCTCTATCCTATCCTATCCCCTATAGTCTGCTCTATCCTATCCTATCCACTATCCTATCCTATCCTCTATCCTCTATCCTATCCTCTATCCTATCCTATCCTATCCTCTAACCTATCCTATCCTCTATCCTATCCTATCCTCTATCCTATCCTATCCACTATCCTATCCTATCCTTTATCCTATCCTATCCTCTATCCTATCCTATCGTCTATCCTATCCTATCCTCTATCCTATCCTATCCTCTATCCTATCCTATCCTCTATCCTATCCTATCCTCTATCCTATCCTATCCTCTATCCTATGCTATCCTCTATCCTATCCTATCCTCTATCCTATCCTATCCTCTATCCTATCGTATCCTCTATCCTATCATATCCTCGATCCAATCCTATTCTCTATCCTATATTCTATCCTCTATCCTATCCTATCCTCTATCCTATCCTATCCTGTATTATATCCTATCCTCTATCGTATCCTAGCCTCTAACATATCCTATCCTCAATCCTATGTTATCCTCTATCCTATCCAATCCTCTATCCTATCCGATCCTCTATCCTACCCTATCCACTATAATAACGTATCCTCTATCAGATCCCACCCTCTTTCCTATAATATCCTCTATCCTATCCAATCCTGTATCCTATCGTCTATCCCGTCCTATCCTCAATCCTATCCTATCCTGCATCCTATCATATCCTGTATTATATCCTATCCTCTATCCTATCCTATCCTCTACCCTATCCTATCCTCTATCCTATCCAATCCTATATCCTATCCTCTATCCTATCTTATCCCATCCAATATCCTATCCTATCCTCTATCCTATCCTATAGTCTATCCTATCCTATCGTCTATAATATCGTATCCTCTATCCTATCCTACCCTCTTTCCTATAATATCATCTATCATATCCTCTATCCTATCCTATACTCTATCCTATCCTATCCTCTATAATATCGTATCTTCTATCCTATCCTATCCTCTCTCCTATAATATCATCTATCCTATCCTATTCTCTATCCTATCCTATCCTATAATCTATCCTATGCTATCCTCTATCCTATCCTATCCTCTATCCTATCCTATCCTCTATCCTATCCTATCCTCTATCCTATCCTATCCTCTATCCTATCCTATCCTCTATCCTATCCTATCCTCTATCCTATCCTACCCTCTATCCTATCCTATCCCCTATAGTCTGCTCTATCCTATCCTATCCACTATCCTATCCTATCCTCTATCCTCTATCCTATCCTCTATCCTATCCTATCCTATCCTATCCTCTATCCTATCCTATCCTCTATCCTATCCTATCCTCTATCCTATCCTATCCTCTATCCTCTATCCTATCCTCTATCCTATCCTCTATCCTATCCTATCCTATCCTCTAACCTATCCTATCCTCTAACCTATCCTATCCTCTATCCTATCCTATCCTCTATCCTATCCTATCCACTATCCTATCCTATCCTTTATCCTATCCTATCCTCTATCCTATCCTATCGTCTATCCTATCCTATCCTCTATCCTATCCTATCCTCTATCCTATCCTATCCTCTATCCTATCCTATCCTCTATCCTATCCTATCCTCTATCCTATGCTATCCTCTATCCTATCCTATCCTCTATCCTATCCTATCCTCTATCCTATCGTATCCTCTATCCTATCATATCCTCGATCCAATCCTATTCTCTATCCTATATTCTATCCTCTATCCTATCCTATCCTCTATCCTATCCTATCCTGTATTATATCCTATCCTCTATCGTATCCTAGCCTCTAACATATCCTATCCTCAATCCTATGTTATCCTCTATCCTATCCAATCCTCTATCCTATCCGATCCTCTATCCTACCCTATCCACTATAATAACGTATCCTCTATCAGATCCCACCCTCTTTCCTATAATATCCTCTATCCTATCCAATCCTGTATCCTATCGTCTATCCCGTCCTATCCTCAATCCTATCCTATCCTGTATCCTATCATATCCTGTATTATATCCTATCCTCTATCCTATCCTATCCTCTACCCTATCCTATCCTCTATCCTATCCAATCCTATATCCTATCCTCTATCCTATCTTATCCCATCCAATATCCTATCCTATCCTCTATCCTATCCTATACTCTATCCTATCCTATCCTCTATCCTATCCTATCCTCTTTCCTCTCCAATGCCCTGTCCTATTCTCTATCCGATCCTATCGTCTATCCTATCCTATCCTCTATAATATCGTATCCTCTATCCTATCCTATCCTCTATCCTATAATATCATCTATCCTATCCTATCCTCTATCCTATCCTATCCTCTATCCTATCCTATCCTCTACCCTATCCTATCCTCTATCCTATCCAATCCTATATCCTATCCTCTATCCTATCTTATCCCATCCAATATCCTATCCTATCCTCTATCCTATCCTATAGTCTATCCTATCCTATCGTCTATAATATCGTATCCTCTATCCTATCCTATCCTCTTTCCTATAATATCATCTATCATATCCTCTATCCTATCCTATACTCTATCCTATCCTATCCTCTATAATATCGTATCTTCTATCCTATCCTATCCTCTCTCCTATAATATCATCTATCCTATCCTATTCTCTATCCTATCCTATCCTATAATCTATCCTATGCTATCCTCTATCCTATCCTATCCTCTATCCTATCCTATCCTCTATCCTATCCTATCCTCTATCCTATCCTATCCTCTATCCTATCCTATCCTCTATCCTATCCTATCCTCTATCCTATCCTATCCTCTATCCTATCCTATCCTCTATCCTATCCTATCCCCTATAGTCTGCTCTATCCTATCCTATCCACTATCCTATCCTATCCTCTATCCTCTATCCTATCCTCTATCCTATCCTATCCTATCCTCTAACCTATCCTATCCTCTATCCTATCCTATCCTCTATCCTATCCTATCCACTATCCTATCCTATCCTTTATCCTATCCTATCCTCTATCCTATCCTATCGTCTATCCTATCCTATCCTCTATCCTATCCTATCCTCTATCCTATCCTATCCTCTATCCTATCCTATCCTCTATCCTATCCTATCCTCTATCCTATCCTATCCTCTATCCTATCCTATCCTCTATCCTATCCTATCCTCTATCCTATCCTATCCTTTATCCTATCCTATCCTCTCACCAAACCTATCCTCAATCCTATCCTATCCTCTATCCTATCCTATCCTCTATCCTATCCAATCCTCTATCCTATCCTCTATCCTATCCTATCCTCTAACTTATCCCATACTCTATCCTATCTTATCCTCTGTCCTATTCTATACTCTATCCTATCCTTTCCGCCATCCTATCATATCCTGTCCTCTATCGAAGCCTATCCTTTATCCTATCCAATCCCCTATCCTATCCTCTATCCGATCCTATCCTCTATCCTATCCTATCCTCTATAATATCGTTTCCTCTGTCCTATAATGTCCTCTATCCTATAATATCATCTATCCTATCCTATTCTCTATCCTATCCTATCCTATCCTCTACCGTATCCTATCCTGTATCCGATCCAATCCCCTATCGTCTCCTCTATCCTATCCTATTCTCTATCCTATCCTCTATCCTATCCTATCCTCTATCCTATCCTATCCTCTATCCTATCCAATCCTCTATCCTATACTATCCTCTATCCTATCCTATCCTCTATCCTATGCTATCCTCTATCCTATCCTATCCTCTATCCTATCCTATCCTCTATCCTATCCTATCCTCTATCCTATCCTATCGTCTATCCTATCCTATGCTCTATCCTATCCTATCGTCTATCCTATCCTATGCTCTATCCTATCCTATCCTCTATCCTATCGTATCCTCTATCCTATCCAATCCTGTATCCTATCCTGTCCTCTATCCTATAATATCATCTATCCTATCCTATTCTCTATCCTATCCTATCCTATCCTCTACCGTATCCTATCCTGTATCCGATCCAATCCCCTATCGTCTCCTCTATCCTATCCTCTATCCTATCGGATCCTCTATCCTATCCAATCCTCTATCCTATCCTCTAACTTAACCCATCCTCTATCCTATCTTATCCTCTGTCCTATTCTATACTCTATCCTATCCTTTCCGCCATCCTATCATATCCTGTCCTCTATCGCAGCCTATCCTTAATCCTATCCAATCCCCTATCCTATCCTCTATCCGATCCTATCCTCTATCCTATCCTATCCTCTATAATATCGTTTCCTCTGTCCTATCCTTCCTCTATCCTATAATATCATCTATCCTATCCTATTCTCTATCCTATCCTATCCTATCCTCTATCGTCTCCTGTCCTCCATACTATCCAATCCCCTATCCTATCCAATCCCCTATCCTATCCTCTATCCTACCCTTTCCGCTATGCTATCCTATCCTCTATCCTATCCAATCCTATATCGTATCCTCTATCCTATCATATCCTCTATCCTATCCTATCCTCTATCCTATCCAAACCTTTATCAAATCCTATCCTCTATCCTATCCTATCCCCTATCCTATCCTATCCTCTATCCTATCCTATCCTCTATCCTATCCTATCCTCTATCCTATGCTATCCTCTATCCTATCCTATCCTCTATCCTATCCTATCCTCCATCCTATCCTATCCTCTATCCCATCCTGTCCTCTATCCTATAATATCATCTATCCTATCCTATTCTCTATCCTATCCTATCCTATCCTCTACCGTATCCTATCCTGTATCCGATCCAATCCCCTATCGTCTCCTCTATCCTATCCTATTCTCTATCCTATCCTCTATCCTATCGGATCCTCTATCCTATCCAATCCTCTATCCTATCCTCTATCCTATCCTATCCTCTAACTTATCCCATCCTCTATCCTATCTTATCCTCTGTCCTATTCTATACTCTATCCTATCCTTTCCGCCATCCTATCATATCCTGTCCTCTATCGAAGCCTATCCTTTATCCTATCCAATCCCCTATCCTATCCTCTATCCGATCCTATCCTCTATCCTATCCTATCCTCTATAATATCGTTTCCTCTGTCCTATAATGTCCTCTATCCTATAATATCATCTATCCTATCCTATTCTCTATCCTATCCTATCCTATCCTCTATCGTATCCTATCCTCTATCCTATCCAATCCTATATCCTATTCTCTATCCTATCCTATCCTCTATCGTATCCTATCCTCTATCCTATCCTATCCTATCCTCTATCCTATCCTATCCTCTATCCTATCCTATCCTGTATCCTATCCTATCCTCTATCCTATCCTATCCTCTATCCTATCCTATCCACTATCCTATCCTATCCTCTATCCGATCATATCCTCTATCCTATCCTATCCTATCCTCTATAATATCGTATCCTTTATCCCATCCCATCCTCTATCCTATCCTATCCTCTATCCTATCCTATCCTATCCTCTATCCTATCCTATCCTCTATCCTATCCTTTCGTCTATCCTATCCTATCCTGTATCCTATCCTATCCTCTATCCTATCCCATTCTCTATCATATCCTATCCTCTTTCCTATCCTATTGTCTATCCTAACCTATCCTTTATCCTATCCTATCCTCTCACCAATCCTATCCTCAATCCTATCCTATCCTCTATCCTATCCTATCCTCTATCCTATCCTATCCTCTATCCTATCCTATCCTCTAACCTATCCTATCCTCTATCCTATCCTCTATCCTATCCTATCCTCTATCCTATTCTATCCTTCTCTATTATCCTATCCTCTATCCTATCCTATCCTCTATCCTATCCTGTCCTCTATCCTATTCTATCCTTCTCTCCTATCCTATCCTCTATCCTATCATATCCTCTATCCTATCCTATCCTCTATCCTATCCTATCCTCTATCCTATTCTATCCTTCTCTATTATCCTATCCTCTATCCTATCCTATCCTCTATCCTATCCTGTCCTCTATCCTATTCTATCCTTCTCTCCTATCCTATCCTCTATCCTATCATATCCTCTATCCTATCCTATCCTCTATCCTATCCTATCCTCTATCCTATCCTATCCTCTATCCTATCCTATCCTCTATCTTATCCTATCCTCTATCTTATCCTATCCTCCATCCTATCCTATCGTCTATCCTATCCCATTCTCTATCCTATCCTATCCTCTTTCCTATCCTATCCTCTATCCTATCCAATCCTATTTCGTATCCTCTATCCTATCCTATCCTCTATCCTATCCAAACCTTTATCCTATCCTATCCTCTATCCTATCCTATCCTCTATCCTATCCTATCATCTATCCTATCCTATCCTCTATCCTATCCTATCCTCTAACCTATCCTATCCTCTATCCTATCCTCTATCCTATCCTATCCTCTATCCTATTCTATCCTTCTCTATTATCCTATCCTCTATCCTATCCTAGCCTCTATCTTATCCTATCCTCTATCTTATCCTATCCTCTATCCTATCCTATCCTCTATCCTATCCCATTCTCTATCCTATCCTATCCTCTTTCCTATCCTATCCTCTATCCTATCCAATCCTATTTCGTATCCTCTATCCTATCCTATCCTCTATCGTCTCCTGTCCTCTATACTATCCAATCCCCTATCCTATCCAATCCCCGATCCTATCCTCTATCCTACCCTTTCCGCTATGCTATCCTATCCTCTATAATATCGTATCCTCTGTCCTATCCTTCCTCTATCCTACAATATCATCTATCCTATCCTATCCTCTATCCTATCCTATCCTCTATCCTATCCTATCCTCTATCCTATCCTATCCTCTATCCTATCCTTTCCTATATCCTATCCTATCCTCTATCCTATCCTATCCTCTATCCTATCCTATCCTCTATCCTATCCTATCCTATCCTCTATCGTATCTTATCCTCTATCCTATCCAATCCTATATCCTATTCTCTATCCTATCCTATCCTCTATCGTATCCTATCCCCTATCCTATCCTATCCTCTATCCTATTCTATCCTCTATCCTATCCTATCCTCTATCGTCTCCTGTCCTCTATACTATCCAATCCCCTATCCTATCCTATCCTCTATCCTATCCAATACTATATCCTATCCTCTATCCTATCTTATCCCATCCAATATCCTATCCTATCCTCTATCCTATCCTTTCCTCTATCCTATCCTATCCTCTATCCTATCCTATCATCTATCCTATTCTATTCTCTATCCTATCCTATCCTATCCTCTATCGTATCTTATCCTCTATCCTATCCAATCCTATATCCTATTCTCTATCCTATCCTATCCTCTATCGTATCCTATCCCCTATCCTATCCTATCCTCTATCCTATTCTATCCTCTATCCTATCCTATCCTCTATCGTCTCCTGTCCTCTATACTATCCAATCCCCTATCCTATCCAATCCCCGATCCTATCCTCTATCCTACCCTTTCCGCTATGCTATCCTATCCTCTATAATATCGTATCCTCTGTCCTATCCTTCCTCTATCCTACAATATCATCTATCCTATCCTATCCTCTATCCTATCCTATCCTCTATCCTATCCTATCCTCTATCCTATCCTATCCTCTATCCTATCCTTTCCTCTATCCTATCCTATCCTCTATCCTATCCTATCCTCTATCCTATCCTATCCTCTATCCTATCCTATCCTCTATTTTATCATATCCTCTATCCTATCCTATCCTCTATCCTATCCTATTCTCTATCCTATCCTCTATCCTATCGTATCCTCTATCCTATCCAATCCTCTATCCTATCCTCTATCCTATCCTATCCTCTAACTTATCCTATCCTCTATCCTATCTTATCCTCTGTCCTATTCTATACTCTATCCTATCCTTTCCGCCATCCTATCCAATCCTGTCCTCTATCGAATCCTATCCTCTATCCTATCCAATCCCCTATCTTATCCTCTATCCGATCCTATCCTTTATCCTATCCTATCCTCTATAATATCGTTTCCTCTGTCCTATAATGTCCTCTATACTATAATATCATCTATCCTATCCTACTCTCTATCCTATCCTATCCTCTATCGTATCCTATCCCCTATCCTATCCTATCCTCTATCCTATTCTATCCTCTACCCTATCCTATCCTCTATCGTCTCCTGTCCTCTATACTATCCAATCCCCTATCCTATCCAATCCCCGATCCTATCCTCTATCCTACACTTTCCGCTATGCTATCCTATCCTCTATAATATCGTACCCTCTGTCCTATCCTTCCTCTATCCTACAATATCATCTATCCTATCCTATCCTACAATATCATCTATCCTATCCTATCCTCTATCCTATCCTATCCTATCCTCTATCCTATCCTATCCTCTATCCTATCCTATCCTCTATCCTATCCTATCCTCTATCCTATCCTATCCTCTATCCTATCCTATCCTCTATCCTATGCTATCCTCTATCCTATCCTATCCTCTATCCTATCTTATCCTCTGTCCTATTCTATACTCTATCCTATCCTTTCCGGCATCCTATCCTATCCTGTCCTCTATCGAAGCCTATCCTCTATCCTATCCAATCCCCTATCCTATCCTATCCTTTATCCTATCCTATCCTCTATAAGATCGTATTCTCTATGATATCGTATCCTCCATCGTATCCAATCCTCTTTCCTATAATATCATCTATCCTATCCTATTCTCTATCCTATCCGATCCTCTATCCTATCCAATCCCCTATCCTATCCTCTATCCTATCCAATCCTCTATCCTATCCTCTATCCTATCTTATATACTATCCTATCCTCTATAAGATCGTATTCTCTATAATATCGTATCCTCCATCGTTTCCTATCCTCTTTCCTATAATATCATCTATCCTATCCCATTCTCTGTCCTATCCTATCCTCTATCGTATCCTATCTTCTATCCTATCCAATCCCCTATCCTATCCTCTATCCTATCCTATCCTCTATCCTATCCAATCCTATATCGTATCCTCTATCCTATCCTATCCTCTATCCTATCCAATCCTATATCCTATCCTCTATCCATTCCTCAATCTTATCCTATCCTCTATCCTATCATATCCTGTTTTATATCCCATCCTCTATCCTATCCTACCCTAGCCTCTAACCTATCCTATCCTCAATCCTATCCTATCCTCTATCCTATCCAATCCCCTATCCTATCCTCTATCGTATCCTATCCTCTATCCTATCCAATCCCCTACCCTATTCTCTATCCTATCCAATACTCGATCCTATTCTATCATCTATAATATCGTATCCTCTATCCTATCCTATCCTCTATCCTACCATATCCTGTATTATATCCTATCCCCTATCCTATCCAATCCCCGATCCTATCCTCTATCCTACCCTTTCCGCTATGCTATCCTATCCTCTATAATATCGTATCCTCTGTCCTATCCTTCCTCTATCCTACAATATCATCTATCCTATCCTATCCTCTATCCTATCCTATCCTCTATCCTATCGTATCCTCTATCCTATCCTATCCTCTATCCTATCCTATCCTCTATCCTATCCTATCCTCTATCCTATCCTATCCTCTATCTTATCATATCCTCTATCCTATCCTATCCTCTATCCTATCCCATTCTCTATCCTATCCTATCCTCTTTCCTATCCTATCCTCTTTCCTATCCAATCCTATATCGTATCCTCTATCCTATCCTATCCTCTATCCTATCCTATCCTCTATCCTATCCTATCCTCTATCCTATCCTATCCTCCATCCTATCCTATCCTCTATCCTATGCTATCCTCTATCCTATCCTATCCTCTATCCTATCCTATCATAATATCCTATCATAATATCATCTATCCTATCCCATTCTCTGTCCTATCCTATCCTCTATCGTATCCTATCTTCTATCCTATCCAATCCCCTATCCTATCCTCTATCCTATCCTATCCTCTATCCTATCCAATCCTATATCGTATCCTCTATCCTATCCTATCCTCTATCCTATCCAGTCCTATATAATATCCTCTATCCATTCCTCAATCTTATCCTATCCTCTATCCTATCATATCCTGTTTTATATCCCATCCTCTATCCTATCCTATCCTAGCCTCTAACCTATCCTATCCTCAATCCTATCCTATCTTCTATCCTATCCAATCCCCTATCCTATCCTCTATCCTATCCTATCCTCTATCCTATCCAATCCTATATCGTATCCTCTATCCTATCCTATCCTCTATCCTATCCAATCCTATATCCTATCCTCTATCCATTCCTCAATCGTATCCTATCCTCTATCCTATCCAATCCCCTACCCTATTCTCTATCCTATCCAATACTCGATCCTATTCTATCATCTATAATATCGTATCCTCTATCCTATCCTATCCTCTATCCTACCATATCCTGTATTATATCCTATCCCCTATCCTATGCAATCCCCGATCCTATCCTCTATCCTATCCTTTCCGCTATGCTATCCTATCCTCTATAATATCGTATCCTCTGTCCTAGCCTTCCTCTATCCTACAATATCATCTATTGTATCCTATCCTCTATCCTATCCTATCCTATCCTCTATCCTATAATATCCTCTATCCTATCCAATCCTCTATCCTATCCTCTATCCTATTCTCTATCCTGTCCTATTCACTATCCTATCGTATACTCTATCCTATCCAATCCTCTATCCTATCCTATTCTCAATCCTATCCAATCCCCTATCCTATTCTCTATCCTATCCAATATTCGATTTTATTCTATCATCTATAATATCGTATCCTCTATCCTATCCTATCCTCTATCCTATCATATCCTATCCTATCCTCTATCCTATCCAATCCCCTATCCTATCCTCTATCCTATCCTATCCTCTATCCTATCCTATTCTCTATCCTATCCTATCCTTTATCCTACCCTATCCTCTCTCCTATCCTATCCTCAATCCTACCCTATCCTGTATCCTATACTATCCTCTATCCTATCCTATCCTCTATCCTATCGTATCCTCTATCCAGCATATCCTCTATCCAATCCTATTCTCTATCCTATATTTTATTACATCCTATCCTCTATCCTATCATATCCTGTATTATATCCAATCCTCTATCCTATCCGATCCTCTATCCTACCCTATCCTCTATAATAACGTACCCTCTATCATATCCCGCACTCTTTCCTATAATATCCTCTATCCTATCCAATCCTCTATCCTATCGTCTATCCCGTCCTATCCTCAATCCTATCCTATCCTCTATCCTACCATATCCTGTATTATATCCTATTCTCTATCCTATCCTATCCTCTTTCCTATCCTATACTCTATCCTATCCTATCCTTTATCCTTTCCTACCCTCTCTCCAATCCTATCCTCTATCCTATCCTATCCTCTATCCTATCCTATCCTCTATCCTATCCTATCCTCTATCTTATCATATCCTCTATCCTATCCTATCCTCTATCCTATCCCATTCTCTATCCTATCCTATCCTCTTTCCTATCCTATCCTCTATCCTATCCAATCCTATATCGTATCCTCTATCCTATCCTATCCTCTATCCTATCCTATCCTCTATCCTATCCTATCCTCTATCCTATCCTATCCTCCATCCTATCCTATCCTCTATCCTATGCTATCCTCTATCATATCCTATCCTCTATCCCATCCTGTCCTCTATCCTATAATATCATCTATCCTATCCTATTCTCTATCCTATCCTATCCTATCCTCTACCGTATCCTATCCTGTATCCGATCCAATCCCCTATCGTATCCTCTATCCTATCCTATTCTCTATCCTATCCTCTATCCTATCGTATCCTCTATCCTATCCAATCCTCTATCCTATCCTCTATCCTATCCTATCCTCTAACTTATCCTATCCTCTATCCTATCTTATCCTCTGTCCTATTCTATACTCTATCCTATCCTTTCCGCCATCCTATCCAATCCTGTCCTCTATCGAATCCTATCCTCTATCCTATCCAATCCCCTATCTTATCCTCTATCCGATCCTATCCTTTATCCTATCCTATCCTCTATAATATCGTTTCCTCTGTCCTATAATGTCCTCTATACTATAATATCATCTATCCTATCGTATTCTCTATCCTATCCTATCCTATCCTCTATCGTATCCTATCCTCTATCGTATCCCATCCTCTATCGTATCCTATCCTCTATCGTATCCTATCCTCTATCCTATCCAATCCTATATCCTATTCTCTATCCTATCCTATCCTCTATCGTATCCTATCCCCTATGCTATCCTATCCTCTATCCTATTCTATCCTCTATAGTCTCCAATCCTCTATCCTATCCTCTATCCTATCTTATATACTATCCTATCCTCTATAAGATCGTATTCTCTATAATATCGTATCCTCCATCGTATCCAATCCTCTTTCCTATAATATCATCTATCCTATCCTATTCTCTATCCTATCCGATCCTCTATCCTATCCAATCCCCTATCCTATCCTCTATCCTATCCAATCCTCTATCCTATCCTCTATCCTATCTTATATACTATCCTATCCTCTATAAGATCGTATACTCTATAATATCGTATCTTCTATCGTATCCTATCCTCTCTCCTATAATATCATCTATCCAATCCTATTCTCTATCCTATCCAATCCTATTCTCTATCCTATCCTATCCTATCCTCTATCCTATCCTATCCTCTATCCTATCCTATCCTCTATCCTATCCTATACTCTATCCTATCCTATCCTCTATCCTATAATATCATCTATCCTATCCTATCCTCTATCCTATCCTATTCTCTATCCTATCCTATCCTCTATAATATCGTATCTTCTATCCTATCCTATCCTCTATCCTATCCTATCCTCCATTCTATCCTATCCTCTATCCTATCCTATCCTCTATCCTATCCTACCCTCTATACTATCCTATCCTCTATGCTATCCTATCGTCTATCATAACCTATCATCCATCGCATCCTCTATCGTCATTCCTATCTTATCCTCTATCCTATCCTATCCTCTATCATATCGTATCCTCTATCCTATCCGATCATCCATCGCATCCTCTATCGTCTATCCTATCCTATCCTCTGTCATATCGTATCCTCTATCCTATCCTATCCTCTATCCTATAATATCCTATATCCTATCCTATTATCTATCCTATATCCTATCCTATTCTCTATCCAATCCTATACTCTATTATCTATCCTATTATCTATCCTATATCCTACCCTATTCTCTATCCAATCCTATACTCTATACTATCCTATCCTCTGACATGTGCTATCATCCAACCTACCCTATCCTTTATCCTATCTTATCCTCTATCCTATCCTATCCTCCATCCTCTATCCTATACTCTATCCAATCCTATCCTCTCTCCTATCCACTCCTTCATCCTATCCTCTATCGTATCCTCTATCCTATCCTACCCTATCCTCTATCCTATACTATCCTCAATCTTATCCTATCCTCTATCCTATCCTGTCCCCTATACTATCCTATCCTCTATGCTATCCTATCCTCTATCATAACCTATCATCCATCCTTTCCTCTATCGTCTATCCTATACTATCCTCCATCCTATCCTATACTATCCTCCATCATATCCTATACTACCCTCCATCCTATCCTATACTATCCTCCATCCTACGCTACCCTCCATCTTCTATCGTATCATCTATCCTATACTCTATCCTATCCTATCCTCCATCCTATCCTATCCTCTAACCAATCGTATCCTCAATCCTGTTCTATCCTCTATCCTATCCTATCCTCTATCCTATCCTATCCTCTATCCTATCCTATCCTCTATCCTATCCTATCCTCTATCCTATCCTATCCTATATCCTATCCTATCCTCTATTCTATCCAATCCCCTATCCTATCCTCTATCCAATCCTATCCTCTCTCCTATCCTATCCTCTATAATTTCGTATCCTCTATCCTATCCTATCCTCTATCCTATCCTATAATCTATCCTATCCTATAATCTATCCTATCCTATCCTTTATCGTCTATTGTCCTCTATCCTATCCAATCCCCTATCCTATCCTCTATCGTCTCCTATCCTCTATCCTATCCAACAGCTATCCTAACCAATCCCCTATCCTATCCTCCATCCTATCCTATCCTATCCGATCCTCTATCCTATCCTATCGTCTATAATATCGTATCCTCTATCATATCCTATACTCTTTCCTATAATATCCTCTATCCTATCCTCTATCCTCTTCTCTATCCTATCCTATATCCTGTCCTCTATACTATCCTCTATCCTATCCTATCCTCTATCCTATCATATCCTCTATCCTATCCTATCCTCTATCGTATCCTATCCTCTATCCTATCCAATCCTATATCCTATCCTCTATTCTATCCAATCCTCTATCCTATCCACTATCCTATCCTATCCTCAATACTATAATATCATCTTCCCTATTCCATTCTCTATCCTCTCCTCTCCTATCCCCTATCGTATCCTATCCTCTGTCCTATCCAATCCTATATCCTATCCTCTATCCTATCCTATCCTCTATCCTATCCTATCCTCTATCCTATCCTATCCTCTATCCTATCCAATCCTATATCCTATCCTCTATCCTATCCTATCCTCTATCCTGTCCTCTATCCTATCCTCTATCCTATCCTATCCTCTATCCTATCGTATCCTCTATCCTATCATATCCTCCATCCAATCCTATTCTCTATCCTATATTCTATCCCATCCTATCCTCTATCTTACCCTATCCCCTATCCCCTCCAATCCTCTATCCTATCCTCTATCCCGTCCTATCCTGAATCCCATCCTATCCTCTATCCTATCATATCCTGTATTATATCCTATCCTCTATCGTATCCTAGCCTCTAACCTATCCTATCCTACCTATCCTCAATCCTATGCTATCCTCTATCCTATCCAATCGTCTATCCTATCGTCTATCCCGTCCTATCCTCAATCCTATCCTATCCTCTATCCTATCATATGCTGTATTATATCCTATCCACTATCCTATCCTCTATCCTATCCAATCCCCTATCCTCTATCCTATCCTATCACCTATCCTATCCTATTCTCCATCCTATCCTATACTCTATGCTATCATATCAATCTATCGTCTCCTATCATCTATCCTATCCAATCCCCTAGCCTATCCTCTATCCTATCCTATTCTCTATCCTCTCCTCTATCCCGTCCTATCCTCAATCCTATCCTATCCTCTAACCCATAATATCCTGTATTATATCCTATCCTCTATCCTATCCAATCCTATTTCCTATCCTCTATCCTATCCTATCCTCTATACTATCCTATCCTCTATCCTATCCTATCCTCTATCCTATCCTATCCTCTATCCTATCCTATCCTATATCCTATCCTATCCTCTATTCTATCCAATCCCCTATCCTATCCTCTATCCAATCCTATCCTCTATCCTATCCTATCCTCTATAATTTCGTATCCTCTATCCTATCCTATCCTCTATCCTATAGAATCCCCTATCCCATCCTCTACCGTATTGTATCCTCTATAATATCGTATCCTCTACCATATTCTATCCTATAATATCCTCAAACCTATCCTATCCTCTATCCGAATATATCCTCTATCCTATCCTATCCTCTATCCTATCCTATCCTCTAGACTATCCTATCCTCTATAATATCGTATCTTCTATCCTATCCTATCCTCTCTCCTATAATATCATCTATCCAATCCTATTCTCTATCCTATCCTATCCTATCCTCTATCCTATCCTATCCTCTATCCTATCCTATCCTCTATCCTATCCTATACTCTATCCTATCCTATCCTCTATCCTATAATATCATCTATCCTATCCTATCCTCTATCCTATCCTATTCTCTATCCTATCCTATCCTCTATAATATCGTATCTTCTATCCTATCCTATCCTCTCTCCTATAATATCATCTATCCTATCCTATACTCTATCCTATCCTATCTTCTATAATATCGTATCTTCTATGCTATCCTATCCTCTCTCCTATAATATCATTATCCTATCCTATTCTCTATCCTATCCTATCCTATCATCTATCCTATCCTATCCTCTATCCTATCCTATCCTCTATCCTATCCTATACTCCATCCTATCCTATCCGCTATCCTATACTATCCTCTATCCTATCCTATCCTCTATCCTATCCTTTCCTCTATCCTATCGTATCCTCTATCCTATCCTATCCTCTATCCTATCCTATCCTCTATCCGATCATATCCTCTATCCTATCCTCTATCCTATCCTATCCCACCCTATATCCTATCCTATCATCTATCCTATTTTATCCTCTATCCTATCCTATCCTCTATCCTATTCTATCCTCTATCCTATCCTATCCTCTATCCTATCCTATTCTCTATCCGATCCTATCGTCTATCCTATCCTATCCTCTATCCTATCCAATCGTCTAACCTATCCTCTATCCTATCCTATCCCATCCAATATCCTATCCTATCCTCTATCCTATCCTATACTCAATCCTATCCTATCATCTATAATATCGTATCCTCTATCCTATCCTATCCTCTATCCTATCCTATCCTCTATCCTATCCTATCCTATCCTATCCTCTATCCTATCCTATCCTCTATCCTATCCTATCCTCTATCCTATATTATCCTCTATCCTATCCTATCCTCTATCCTATCCTATCCTCTATCCTATCCAATGCCCTATCCTATTCTCTATCCGATCCTATCGTCTATCCTATCCTATCCTCTATAATATCGTATCCTCTATCCTATCCTATCCTCTATCCTATCCAATCGTCTATCCTATCCTCTATCCTATCCTATTCCATCCAATATCCTATCCTATCCTATACTCTATCCTATCCTATCGTCTATAATATCGTATCCTCTATCCTATCCAATCCCCTATCCTATCCTCTATCCTATCCTATCCCATCCTATATCCTATCCTATCCTTTATCCTATCCTATCCTCTATCCTACCCGATCCTCTATCCTATCCTATCCTCTATCCTATCCCATGTACTATCCTAGCCTATCCTGAATACTATCCTGTCCTCTATCATATCCTATCATCCATCCTTTCCTGTATCGTCTATCCTATACTATCCTCCATCCTATGCTATCATATCCTCTATACTACGGTACCCTCCATCTTCTATCGTATCATCTATCCTATCCTCCATCCTATCCTATCCTCTATCCAATCGTATCCTCAATCCTATCCTATCCTCTATCCAATCGTATCCTCAATCCTATTCTATCCTCTATCCTATCCTATCCTCTATCCTATCCTATCCTCTATCCTATGCTATCCTCTATCCTATCCTATCCTCTATCCTATCCTATCCTGTATCCTATCCTCTCCTATCCTCTATCCTATCCTATCCTCTATCATATCCCATCATCCATCCTATCCTCTATCGTCTATCCTATCCTATCCTCTATCCCATCTTATCATCTATCCTATCCTATCCTCTATCCCATCTTATTCTCTATCCTATCCTATCCTCCATCCTCTATCCTATACTCTATCCTATCCTATCCTCAATCCTATCGTATTCAATATAATATCCTATCCTCTATCCTATCCTATCCTCCAGCCTACCCTATCCTCTATCATATCGTATACTCCATCCTATGCTATCATATCCTCTATACTACGGTACCCTCCATCTTCTATCGTATCATCTATCCTATCCTCCATCCAATCCTATCCTCTATCCAATCGTATCCTCAATCCTATCCTATCCTCTATCCAATCGTATACTCAATCCTATTCTATCCTCTATCCTATCCTATCCTCTATCCTATCCTATCCTCTATCCTATCCTATCCTCTATCCTATCCTCTCCTATCCTCTATCCTATCCTATCCTCTATCATATCCCATCATCCATCCTATCCTCTATCGTCTATCCTATCCTATCCTCTATCCCATCTTATCCTCTATCCTATCCTATCCTCTATCCCATCTTATCCTCTATCCTATCCTATCCTCCATCCTCTATCCTATACTCTATCCTATCCTATCCTCAATCCTATCGTATTCAATGTAATATCCTATCCTCTATCCTATCCTATCCTCCATCCTACCCTATCCTCTATCATATCGTATCCTCTATCCTATCCTATCCTCTATCCTATCCTATCCTGCATCCTCTATCCTATACTCTATCCGATCCTCTGTCCTATCCTATCCTCTATCCTATACTCTATCCTATCGTCCGTCCAATCCTATCCTGAATCCTATCCTATCCTCTATCCTATCCCATGTTCTATCCTAACCTATCCTGAATACTATCCTATCCTCTATCATATCCTATCATCCATCCTTTCCTCTATCGTCTATCCTGTACTATCCTCCATCCTATCCTATCCTATCCTCTATCCTACGCTACCCTCCATCTCCTATCGTATCATCTATTCTATCCTCCATCCTATCCTATGCTCTATCCAATCCTATCCTCAATCCTATTCTATCCTCTATCATATCCTATCATCCATCCTATCCTCTATTCTTTCCTATCCTGTATCCTGTCCTATCCTATCCTCTATCCTATCCTATCCTCTATCCTATCCTATCCTCCATTCTATCCTATCTTCTATCATATCCTATCCTCTATCCTATCCTATCCTCTATACTATCCTATCCTCAATGCTATCCTATCGTCTATCATAACCTATCATCCATCGCATCCTCTATCGTCATTCCTATCTTATCCTCTATCCTATCCTATCCTCCATCCTCTATCCTATACTCTATCCAATCCTATCCTCTATCCTATCCACTCCTCCATCCTATCCTCTATCGTATCCTCTATCCTATCCTACCCTATCCTCTATCCTATACTATCCTCTATCCTATCCTATCCTCTATCCTATCCTGTCCCCTATACTATCCTATCCTCTATGCTATCCTATCCTCTATCATAACCTATCATCCATCCCATCCTCTATCGTATATCCTATCTTATCCTCTATCCTATCCTACGCTCCATCCTCTATCCTATACTCTATCCTATCCTCTATCCTATCCTATCCTCTTTCCTATCATATCCTCTATTCTATCCTATCCTCTATCCTATCCTATCCTCTATCCTATAATATCCTATATCCTATCCTATTATCTATCCTATATCCTATCCTATTCTCTATCCAATCCTATACTCTATTATCTATCCTATTATCTATCCTATATCCTACCCTATTCTCTATCCAAACCTATACTCTATACTATCCTATCCTCTGACATGTGCTATCATCCAACCTACCCTATCCTTTATCCTATCTTATCCTCTATCCTATCCTATCCTCCATCCTCTATCCTATACTCTATCCAATCCTATCCTCTCTCCTATCCACTCCTTCATCCTATCCTCTATCGTATCCTCTATCCTATCCTACCCTATCCTCTATCCTATACTATCCTCAATCTTATCCTATCCTCTATCCTATCCTGTCCCCTATACTATCCTATCCTCTATGCTATCCTATCCTCTATCATAACCTATCATCCATCCTTTCCTCTATCGTCTATCCTATACTATCCTCCATCCTATCCTATACTATCCTCCATCATATCCTATACTACCCTCCATCCTATCCTATACTATCCTCCATCCTACGCTACCCTCCATCTTCTATCGTATCATCTATCCTATACTCTATCCTATCCTATCCTCCATCCTATCCTATCCTCTAACCAATCGTATCCTCAATCCTGTTCTATCCTCTATCCTATCCTATCCTCTATCCTATCCTATCCTCTATCCTATCCTATCCTCTATCCTATCCTATCCTCTATCGTATCCTATCCTCTATCCTATTCTATCCTCTATCCTATCCTATCCTCTATCCTATCCTATTCTCTATCCGATCCTATCGTCTATCCTATCCTATCCTCTATCCTATCCAATCGTCTAACCTATCCTCTATCCTATCCTATCCCATCCAATATCCTATCCTATCCTCTATCCTATCCTATACTCAATCCTATCCTATCATCTATAATATCGTATCCTCTATCCTATCCTATCCTCTATCCTATCCTATCCTCTATCCTATCCTATCCTATCCTATCCTCTATCCTATCCTATCCTCTATCCTATCCTATCCTCTATCCTATATTATCCTCTATCCTATCCTATCCTCTATCCTATCCTATCCTCTATCCTATCCAATGCCCTATCCTATTCTCTATCCGATCCTATCGTCTATCCTATCCTATCCTCTATAATATCGTATCCTCTATCCTATCCTATCCTCTATCCTATCCAATCGTCTATCCTATCCTCTATCCTATCCTATTCCATCCAATATCCTATCCTATCCTATACTCTATCCTATCCTATCGTCTATAATATCGTATCCTCTATCCTATCCAATCCCCTATCCTATCCTCTATCCTATCCTATCCCATCCTATATCCTATCCTATCCTTTATCCTATCCTATCCTCTATCCTACCCGATCCTCTATCCTATCCTATCCTCTATCCTATCCCATGTACTATCCTAGCCTATCCTGAATACTATCCTGTCCTCTATCATATCCTATCATCCATCCTTTCCTGTATCGTCTATCCTATACTATCCTCCATCCTATGCTATCATATCCTCTATACTACGGTACCCTCCATCTTCTATCGTATCATCTATCCTATCCTCCATCCTATCCTATCCTCTATCCAATCGTATCCTCAATCCTATCCTATCCTCTATCCAATCGTATCCTCAATCCTATTCTATCCTCTATCCTATCCTATCCTCTATCCTATCCTATCCTCTATCCTATGCTATCCTCTATCCTATCCTATCCTCTATCCTATCCTATCCTGTATCCTATCCTCTCCTATCCTCTATCCTATCCTATCCTCTATCATATCCCATCATCCATCCTATCCTCTATCGTCTATCCTATCCTATCCTCTATCCCATCTTATCATCTATCCTATCCTATCCTCTATCCCATCTTATTCTCTATCCTATCCTATCCTCCATCCTCTATCCTATACTCTATCCTATCCTATCCTCAATCCTATCGTATTCAATATAATATCCTATCCTCTATCCTATCCTATCCTCCAGCCTACCCTATCCTCTATCATATCGTATACTCCATCCTATGCTATCATATCCTCTATACTACGGTACCCTCCATCTTCTATCGTATCATCTATCCTATCCTCCATCCAATCCTATCCTCTATCCAATCGTATCCTCAATCCTATCCTATCCTCTATCCAATCGTATACTCAATCCTATTCTATCCTCTATCCTATCCTATCCTCTATCCTATCCTATCCTCTATCCTATCCTATCCTCTATCCTATCCTCTCCTATCCTCTATCCTATCCTATCCTCTATCATATCCCATCATCCATCCTATCCTCTATCGTCTATCCTATCCTATCCTCTATCCCATCTTATCCTCTATCCTATCCTATCCTCTATCCCATCTTATCCTCTATCCTATCCTATCCTCCATCCTCTATCCTATACTCTATCCTATCCTATCCTCAATCCTATCGTATTCAATGTAATATCCTATCCTCTATCCTATCCTATCCTCCATCCTACCCTATCCTCTATCATATCGTATCCTCTATCCTATCCTATCCTCTATCCTATCCTATCCTGCATCCTCTATCCTATACTCTATCCGATCCTCTGTCCTATCCTATCCTCTATCCTATACTCTATCCTATCGTCCGTCCAATCCTATCCTCAATCCTATCCTATCCTCTATCCTATCCCATGTTCTATCCTAACCTATCCTGAATACTATCCTATCCTCTATCATATCCTATCATCCATCCTTTCCTCTATCGTCTATCCTGTACTATCCTCCATCCTATCCTATCCTATCCTCTATCCTACGCTACCCTCCATCTCCTATCGTATCATCTATTCTATCCTCCATCCTATCCTATGCTCTATCCAATCCTATCCTCAATCCTATTCTATCCTCTATCATATCCTATCATCCATCCTATCCTCTATTCTTTCCTATCCTGTATCCTGTCCTATCCTATCCTCTATCCTATCCTATCCTCTATCCTATCCTATCCTCCATTCTATCCTATCTTCTATCATATCCTATCCTCTATCCTATCCTATCCTCTATACTATCCTATCCTCAATGCTATCCTATCGTCTATCATAACCTATCATCCATCGCATCCTCTATCGTCATTCCTATCTTATCCTCTATCCTATCCTATCCTCCATCCTCTATCCTATACTCTATCCAATCCTATCCTCTATCCTATCCACTCCTCCATCCTATCCTCTATCGTATCCTCTATCCTATCCTACCCTATCCTCTATCCTATACTATCCTCTATCCTATCCTATCCTCTATCCTATCCTGTCCCCTATACTATCCTATCCTCTATGCTATCCTATCCTCTATCATAACCTATCATCCATCCCATCCTCTATCGTATATCCTATCTTAT
Organism: Halictus rubicundus; assembly: GCF_050948215.1. Lineage (NCBI taxonomy): Eukaryota > Metazoa > Arthropoda > Insecta > Hymenoptera > Halictidae > Halictus > Halictus rubicundus. Next base: position 275,886 of record NW_027488659.1, on the reverse strand, counting down.
CCTCTATCCTATCCTACGCTCCATCCTCTATCCTATACTCTATCCTATCCTCTATCCTATCCTATCCTCTTTCCTATCATATCCTCTATTCTATCCTATCCTCTATCCTTTCCTATCCTGTATCACATCCTATCCTCTATCGAATAATATTCTCCATCCTATCCTATCCGCTATCCAATCCTGTCCTCAATCCTATCCTATCCTCTATCCTATCCTATGTTCTATCCTAGCTTATCCTCTATCCTATCCTATACTCTATCATATCCTATCATCCATCCTTTCCTCTATCGTCTATCCTATACTATCCTCCATCCTATCCTATACTATCCTCCATCCTATCCTATACTATCCTCCATCCTACGCTACCCTCCATCTTCTATCGTAGCATCTATCCTATACTCTATCCTACCCTATCCTTCATCCTATCCTATCCTCTAACCAATCGTATCCTCAATCCTATTCTATCCTCTATCCTATCCTATAATCTATCCTATCCTATCCTCTATCCTATCCTATCATCCATCCTTTCCTCTATCGTCTATCCTGTACTATCCTCCATCCTATCCTATCCTATCCTCTATCCTACGCTACCCTCCATCTTCTATCGTATCATCTACCCTATCCTCTATCCTTTCCTATCCTGTATCCTATCCTATCCTCTATCCTATCCTATCCTCTATCCTATCCTATCCTCTATCCTATCCTATCCTCCATTCTATCCTATCCTCTATCCTATACTATCCTCTATCCTATCCTACCCTCTATACTATCCTATCCTCTATGCTATCCTATCGTCTATCATAACCTATCATCCATCGCATCCTCTATCGTCATTCCTATCTTATCCTCTATCCTATCCTATCCTCTATCATATCGTATCCTCTATCCTATCCGATCATCCATCGCATCCTCTATCGTCTATCCTATCCTATCCTCTGTCATATCGTATCCTCTATCCTATCCTATCCTCTATCCTATAATATCCTATATCCTATCCTATTATCTATCCTATATCCTATCCTATTCTCTATCCAATCCTATACTCTATTATCTATCCTATTATCTATCCTATATCCTACCCTATTCTCTATCCAAACCTATACTCTATACTATCCTATCCTCTGACATGTGCTATCATCCAACCTACCCTATCCTTTATCCTATCTTATCCTCTATCCTATCCTATCCTCCATCCTCTATCCTATACTCTATCCAATCCTATCCTCTCTCCTACCCACTCCTTCATCCTATCCTCTATCGTATCCTCTATCCTATCCTACCCTATCCTCTATCCTATACTATCCTCAATCTTATCCTATCCTCTATCCTATCCTGTCCCCTATACTATCCTATCCTCTATGCTATCCTATCCTCTATCATAACCTATCATCCATCCTTTCCTCTATCGTCTATCCTATACTATCCTCCATCCTATCCTATACTATCCTCCATCATATCCTATACTACCCTCCATCCTATCCTATACTATCCTCCATCCTACGCTACCCTCCATCTTCTATCGTATCATCTATCCTATACTCTATCCTATCCTATCCTCCATCCTATCCTATCCTCTAACCAATCGTATCCTCAATCCTGTTCTATCCTCTATCCTATCCTATCCTCTATCCTATCCTATCCTCTATCCTATCCTATCCTCTATCCTATCCTATCCTCTATCGTATCCTATCCTCTATCCTATTCAATCCTATATCCTATCCTCTATCCTATCCTATCCTCTATCCTATTCTCTATCCTATCCTATCCCCTACCGTATCCTATCCTCTATCCTATCCAATCCTATACCCTATCCTCTATCCTATCCTATCCTCTATCCTATTCTCTATCCTATCCTATCCCCTATCGTATCCTATCCTCTATCCCATCTTATCCTCTATCCTATCCTATACTCTATCCTATCCTATCATCTATCCTATCCTATCCTCTATCGTCTCCTGTCCTCTATCCTATCCAATCCCCTATCCTATCCTCTATCGTCTCCTATCCTCTATCCTATCCATCAGCTATCCTAACCAATCCTCTATCCTATCCTCTATCCTATCCTATCCTATCCGATCCTCTATCCTATCCTATCGTCTATAATATCGTATCCTCTATCATATCCTATACTCTTTCCTATAATATCCTCTATCCTATCCTCTATCCTGTTCTCTATCCTATCCTATATCCTATCCTCTATACTATCCTCTATCCTAACCTATCCTCTATCGTATCCTATCCTCTATCCTATCCAATCCTATACCCTATCCTCTATCCTATCCTATCCTCTATCCTATACAATCCTATATCCTATCCTCTATCCTATTCTCCATCCTATCCTATCCTCTATCGTATCCTATCCTCTGTCCTATCCTATCATCTATAACATCGTATCCTCTATCCTATCCTATCCTCTATCCGATCATATCCTCTATCCTATCCTCTATCCTATCCTATCCCACCCTATATCCTATCCTATCATCTATCCTATTTTATCCTCTATCCTATCCTATCCTCTATCCTATTCTATCCTCTATCCTATCCTATCCTCTATCCTATCCTATTCTCTATCCTATCCTATAATCTATCCTATCATATCCTTTATCGTCTCCTGTCCTCTATCCTATCCAGTCCCCTATCCTATCCTCTATCGTCCTCTATCCTCTATCCTATCCATCAGCTATCCTAACCAATCCCCTATCCTATCCTCTATCCTATCCTATCCTATCCGATCCTCTATCCTATCCATCAGCTATCCTAACCAATCCCCTATCCTATCCTCTATCCTATCCTATCCTATCCGATCCTCTATCCTATCCTATCGTCTATAATATCGTATCCTCTATCATATCCTATACTCTTTCCTATAATATCCTCTATCCTATCCTCTATCCTCTTCTCTATCCTATCCTATATCCTATCCTCTATACTATCCTCTATCCTATCCTATCCTCTATCCTATCATATCCTCTATCGTCTCCTGTCCTCTATCCTATCCAATCCCCTATCCTATCCGCTATCGTCTCCTATCATCTATCCTATCCAATCCCCTATCCTAACCAATCCCCTATCCTATCCTCTATCCTATCCTATCCTCTATCCTATCCTATCCTCTATCGTATCCTATCCTCTATCCTATCCAATCCTATATCCTATCCTCTATCCTATTCTATCCTCTATCCTATTCTCTATCCTATCCTATCCCCTATCGTATCCTATCCTCTATCCTATCCAATCCTATATCCTATCCTCTATTCTAGCCAATCCTATATCCTATCCTCTATCCTATCCTCTATCCTATCCTCTATCCTATCCTACCCTCTATCGTGTCATGTCCTCCATCCTATCCAATCTCCTATCCTATCCTTTATCCTATCCGCTCCGATCCTCTATCCTATCCTATCCTCTATCCTATTCTCTATCCTATCCTATCCCCTATCGTATCCTATCCTCTATCCCATCTTATCCTCTATCCTATCCTATACTCTATCCTATCCTATCATCTATCCTATCCTATCCTCTATCGTCTCCTGTCCTCTATCCTATCCAATCCCCTATCCTATCCTCTATCGTCTCCTATCCTCTATCCTATCCATCAGCTATCCTAACCAATCCTCTATCCTATCCTCTATCCTATCCTATCCTATCCGATCCTCTATCCTATCCTATCGTCTATAATATCGTATCCTCTATCATATCCTATACTCTTTCCTATAATATCCTCTATCCTATCCTCTATCCTGTTCTCTATCCTATCCTATATCCTATCCTCTATACTATCCTCTATCCTAACCTATCCTCTATCGTATCCTATCCTCTATCCTATCCAATCCTATACCCTATCCTCTATCCTATCCTATCCTCTATCCTATACAATCCTATATCCTATCCTCTATCCTATTCTCCATCCTATCCTATCCTCTATCGTATCCTATCCTCTATCCTATCCTATCCTCTATAACATCGTATCCTCTATCCTATCGTATCCTCTATCCTATCATATCCTCCATCCAATCCTATTCTCTATCCTATATTCTATCCCATCCTATCCTCTATCTTACCCTATCCCCTATCCCCTCCAATCCTCTATCCTATCCTCTATCCCGTCCTATCCTGAATCCCATCCTATCCTCTATCCTATCATATCCTGTATTATATCCTATCCTCTATCGTATCCTAGCCTCTAACCTATCCTATCCTACCTATCCTCAATCCTATGCTATCCTCTATCCTATCCAATCGTCTATCCTATCGTCTATCCCGTCCTATCCTCAATCCTATCCTATCCTCTATCCTATCATATGCTGTATTATATCCTATCCACTATCCTATCCTCTATCCTATCCAATCCCCTATCCTCTATCCTATCCTATCACCTATCCTATCCTATTCTCCATCCTATCCTATACTCTATGCTATCATATCAATCTATCGTCTCCTATCATCTATCCTATCCAATCCCCTAGCCTATCCTCTATCCTATCCTATTCTCTATCCTCTCCTCTATCCCGTCCTATCCTCAATCCTATCCTATCCTCTAACCCATAATATCCTGTATTATATCCTATCCTCTATCCTATCCAATCCTATTTCCTATCCTCTATCCTATCCTATTCTCTATCCCATCCTATCCTCTATCCTATCCTATCCTCTATCCTATCCTATCCTATATCCTATCCTATCCTCTATTCTATCCAATCCCCTATCCTATCCTCTATCCAATCCTATCCTCTATCCTATCCTATCCTCTATAATTTCGTATCCTCTATCCTATCCTATCCTCTATCCTATAGAATCCACTATCCCATCCTCTACCGTATTGTATCCTCTATAATATCGTATCCTCTACCATATTCTATCCTATAATATCCTCAAACCTATCCTATCCTCTATCCGATTATATCCTCTATCCTATCCTATCCTCTATCCTATCCTATCCTCTAGACTATCCTATCCTCTATAATATCGTATCTTCTATCCTATCCTATCCTCTCTCCTATAATATCATCTATCCAATCCTATTCTCTATCCTATCCTATCCTATCCTCTATCCTATCCTATCCTCTATCCTATCCTATCCTCTATCCTATCCTATACTCTATCCTATCCTATCCTCTATCCTATAATATCATCTATCCTATCCTATCCTCTATCCTATCCTATTCTCTATCCTATCCTATCCTCTATAATATCGTATCTTCTATCCTATCCTATCCTCTCTCCTATAATATCATCTATCCTATCCTATACTCTATCCTATCCTATCTTCTATAATATCGTATCTTCTATGCTATCCTATCCTCTCTCCTATAATATCATCTATCCTATCCTATTCTCTATCCTATCCTATCCTATCATCTATCCTATCCTATCCTCTATCCTATCCTATCCTCTATCCTATCCTATACTCCATCCTATCCTATCCGCTATCCTATACTATCCTCTATCCTATCCTATCCTCTATCCTATCCTTTCCTCTATCCTATCGTATCCTCTATCCTATCCTATCCTCTATCCTATCCTATCCTCTATCCGATCATATCCTCTATCCTATCCTCTATCCTATCCTATCCCACCCTATATCCTATCCTATCATCTATCCTATTTTATCCTCTATCCTATCCTATCCTCTATCCTATTCTATCCTCTATCCTATCCTATCCTCTATCCTATCCTATTCTCTATCCGATCCTATCGTCTATCCTATCCTATCCTCTATCCTATCCAATCGTCTAACCTATCCTCTATCCTATCCTATCCCATCCAATATCCTATCCTATCCTCTATCCTATCCTATACTCAATCCTATCCTATCATCTATAATATCGTATCCTCTATCCTATCCTATCCTCTATCCTATCCTATCCTCTATCCTATCCTATCCTATCCTATCCTCTATCCTATCCTATCCTCTATCCTATCCTATCCTCTATCCTATCCTATCCTCTTTCCTATATTATCCTCTATCCTATCCTATCCTCTATCCTATCCTATCCTCTATCCTATCCAATGCCCTATCCTATTCTCTATCCGATCCTATCGTCTATCCTATCCTATCCTCTATAATATCGTATCCTCTATCCTATCCTATCCTCTATCCTATCCAATCGTCTATCCTATCCTCTATCCTATCCTATTCCATCCAATATCCTATCCTATCCTCTATCCTATCCTATACTCTATCCTATCCTATCGTCTATAATATCGTATCCTCTATCCTATCCAATCCCCTATCCTATCCTCTATCCTATCCTATCCCATCCTATATCCTATCCTATCCTCTATCCTATCCTATCCTCTATCCTACCCGATCCTCTATCCTATCCTATCCTCTATCCTATCCCATGTTCTATCCTAGCCTATCCTGAATACTATCCTGACCTCTATCATATCCTATCATCCATCCTTTCCTGTATCGTCTATCCTATACTATCCTCCATCCTATGCTATCATATCCTCTATACTACGGTACCCTCCATCTTCTATCGTATCATCTATCCTATCCTCCATCCTATCCTATCCTCTATCCAATCGTATCCTCAATCCTATCCTATCCTCTATCCAATCGTATCCTCAATCCTATTCTATCCTCTATCCGATCCTATCCTCTATCCTATCCTATCCTCTATCCTATCCTATCCTCTATCCTATCCTATCCTGTATCCTATCCTCTCCTATCCTCTATCCTATCCTATCCTCTATCATATCCCATCATCCATCCTATCCTCTATCGTCTATCCTATCCTATCCTCTATCCCATCTTATCATCTATCCTATCCTATCCTCTATCCCATCTTATTCTCTATCCTATCCTATCCTCCATCCTCTATCCTATACTCTATCCTATCCTATCCTCAATCCTATCGTATTCAATGTAATATCCTATCCTCTATCCTATCCTATCCTCCATCCTACCCTATCCTCTATCATATCGTATCCTCTATCCTATCCTATCCTCTATCCTATCCTATCCTGCATCCTCTATCCTATACTCTATCCGATCCTCTGTCCTATCCTATCCTCTATCCTATCCAATCCTATATCCAATCCTCTATCCTATCCACTATCCTATCCTATCCTCAATCCTATAATATCATCTTCCCTATTCCATTCTCTATCCTATCCTCTCCTATCCCCTATCGTATCCTATCCTCTGTCCTATCCAATCCTGTATCCTATCCTCTATCCTATCCTATCCTCTATCCTATCCTATCCTCTATCCTATCCTATCCTCTATCCTATCCTATCCTCTATCCTATCCTATCCTCTATCCTATCCTATCCTCTATCCTATCCTATCCTCTATCCTATCCTATCCTCTATCCTATCCTATCCTCTATCCTATCCTATCCTCTATCCTATCCTATCCTCTATCCTATCCTCTATCCTATCCTATCCTCTATCCTATCCTATCCTCTATCCTATCCTATCCTCTATCCTATCCAATCCTATATCCTATCCTCTATCCTATCCTATCCTCTATCCTGTCCTCTATCCTATCCTCTATCCTATCCTATCCTCTATCCTATCCTATCCTCTATCGTCTCCTGTCCTCTATCCTATCCAATCCCCTATCCTATCCTTTATCCTATCCGATCCGATCCTCTATCCTATCCTATCCTCTATCCTATCCTATCCTCTATCCTATCCTATCCTCTATCCTATCCAATCCTCTACCCTATCCAATCCTCTATCCTATCCACTATCCTATCCTATCCTCAATCCTATAATATCATCTTTCCTATTCTATTCTCTATCCTATCCTATCCTCCACCCTATCCTATCTTCAATCCTATCCTATACTCCATCCTATAATATCCTCTATCGTATCCTATCCTCCATCCTATCCAATCCTATATCATATCCTCTATCCTATCCTCTATCCTATCCTATCCGCTAACCCTATCCTATACTCTATCCTATAATATCCCTTATAATATCCTATCCTCTATCCTATCCAATCCTCTACCCTATCCAATCCTCTATCCTATCCACTATCCTATCCTATCCTCAATCCTATAATATCATCTTTCCTATTCTATTCTCTATCCTATCCTATCCTCCACCCTATCCTATCTTCAATCCTATCCTATACTCCATCCTATAATATCCTCTATCGTATCCTATCCTCTATCCTATCCAATCCTATATCCTATCCTCTATTCTATCCAATCCTCTATCCTATCCTATCCTCAATCCTATAATATCATCTTCCCTATTCTATTCTCTATCCTATGCTCTCCTATCCCCTATCGTATCCTATCCTCTATCCTATCCAATCCTATATCCTATCCTCTATCCTATCCTATCAACTATCCTATCCTATCCTCTATCCTATCCTATCCTCTATCCTATCCTATCCTCTATCCTATCCAATCCTATATCCTATCCTCTATCCTATCCTATCCTCTATCCTATCCTCTATCCTATCCTCTATCCTATCCTCTATCCTATCCTATCCTCTATCCTATCCTATCCTCTATCCTATCCTATCCTCTATCGTCTCCTGTCCTCTATCCTATCCAATCCCCTATCCTATCCTCTATCGTCTCCTATCCTCTATCCTATCCTATCCCCTATAATATCGTATCCTCTATCCTATCCTATGCTCTATCCTATATTATCCTTCTCTCCTATCCTATCCTCTATCCTATCCTATCCTCTATCCTATCCTATCCTCTAACTTATCCTATCCTCTATCGTCTCCTGTCCTCTATCCTATCCAATCCCCTATCCTATCCTATATCCGATCCTATCCTCTATCCTATCCTATACTATCCTCTATCCTATCCTCTTTCCTATCCTATCCTCTATCCTATCCTATCCTCTATCCTATCCTATCCTCTATCCTATCCTATCCTCTTTCCTATCCTATCCACAATCCTATCCTATCCACTATCCTATCCTATCCTCTATCCTATCCTATCCTCTATCCTACCCTATCCTCTATAATATCGTATCCTCTATCATATCATATCCTCTTTCCTATAATATCATCTATCCTATACAATCGCCTATCCTATCCGGTATCCTATCCTATTCTCTATGCTATCCTCTATCCTATCCTATCCTTTATCCTATCCTATCCTCTATCCAATCCATTCCTCAATCCTATCGTATCCAATATCCTATCCTATCCTCTATCCTATCCTATCCTCTATCCTTTCCTATCCTCTATCCTAACCTATCCTCTATCCTATCCTATCCTGTATCCCATCCTATCCTCTATCCTATCCTATCCTCTTTCCTACCCTATCCTCTATCCTATCCTATCCTCTATCCTATCCTATCCTATCCTCTATCCTATCCTATCCTATCCTCTATCCTATCCTATCCTATCCTCTATCCTATCCTATCCTCTATCCTATCCTATCCTCTATCCTATCCTATCCTCTATCCTATCCTATCCTCTATCCTATCCTATCCTCTATCCTATCCTATCCTCTATCCTATCCTATCCTCTATCCTATCCTATCCTCTATCTTATCCTATCCTCTATCGTATCCTATCATGTATGCGATCCAATCGCCTATCCTATCCTATCCTCTATCCTATCCTATCCTCTATCCTATCCTATCCTATCCTCTATCCTATCCTATCCTATCCTCTATCCTATCCTATCCTCTATCCTATCCTATCCTCTATCCTATCCTATCCTCTATCCTATCCTATCCTCTACCGTCTCCCATCCTGTATCCGATCCAATCCCCTATCCTATCCTCTATCCTATCCTCTATCCTATCGTATCCTCTATCCTATCCAATTCTCTATCCTATCCTCTATCCTATCCTATCCTCTAACTTATCTTATCCTCTATCCTATCTTATCCTCTATCCTATACTATACTCTATTCTATCCTATCCTCTATCCTATCCTATCCTCTATCCTATCCTATCCTCTATCCTATCCTATCCTCTATCCCATCCTATCCTCTATCCTATCCTATCCTCTATCCTATCCTATGCTCTATCCTATATTATCCTTCTCTCCTATCCTATCCTCTATCCTATCCTATCCTCTATCCTATCCTATCCTCTAACTTATCCTATCCTCTATCGTCTCCTGTCCTCTATCCTATCCAATCCCCTATCCTATCCTATATCCGATCCTATCCTCTATCCTATCCTATACTATCCTCTATCCTATCCTCTTTCCTATCCTATCCTCTATCCTATCCTATCCTCTATCCTATCCTATCCTCTATCCTATCCTATCCTCTTTCCTATCCTATCCACAATCCTATCCTATCCACTATCCTATCCTATCCTCTATCCTATCCTATCCTCTATCCTACCCTATCCTCTATAATATCGTATCCTCTATCATATCATATCCTCTTTCCTATAATATCATCTATCCTATACAATCGCCTATCCTATCCGGTATCCTATCCTATTCTCTATGCTATCCTCTATCCTATCCTATCCTTTATCCTATCCTATCCTCTATCCAATCCATTCCTCAATCCTATCGTATCCAATATCCTATCCTATCCTCTATCCTATCCTATCCTCTATCCTTTCCTATCCTCTATCCTAACCTATCCTCTATCCTATCCTATCCTGTATCCCATCCTATCCTCTATCCTATCCTATCCTCTTTCCTACCCTATCCTCTATCCTATCCTATCCTCTATCCTATCCTATCCTATCCTCTATCCTATCCTATCCTATCCTCTATCCTATCCTATCCTATCCTCTATCCTATCCTATCCTCTATCCTATCCTATCCTCTATCCTATCCTATCCTCTATCCTATCCTATCCTCTATCCTATCCTATCCTCTATCCTATCCTATCCTCTATCCTATCCTATCCTCTATCTTATCCTATCCTCTATCGTATCCTATCATGTATGCGATCCAATCGCCTATCCTATCCTATCCTCTATCCTATCCTATCCTCTATCCTATCCTATCCTATCCTCTATCCTATCCTATCCTATCCTCTATCCTATCCTATCCTCTATCCTATCCTATCCTCTATCCTATCCTATCCTCTATCCTATCCTATCCTCTATCCTATCCTATCCTCTATCCCATCCTATCCTCTATCCTATCCTATCCTCTATCCTATTCTATCCTCTATCCTACCCTATCCTCTATCCTATCCTATCCTCTATCCCATCCTATCCTGTATCCTATCCTATCCTCTATCCTATCCTATCCTCTATCCTATCCTATCCTCTATCGTATCCTATCCTCTATCCTATCCTATCCTCTATCCTATCCTATCCTCTATCCTATCCTATCCTTCTCTCCTATCCTATCCTCTATCCTATCCTATCCTCTATCCTATCCTATCCTCTACCGTCTCCCATCCTGTATCCGATCCAATCCCCTATCCTATCCTCTATCCTATCCTCTATCCTATCGTATCCTCTATCCTATCCAATTCTCTATCCTATCCTCTATCCTATCCTATCCTCTAACTTATCTTATCCTCTATCCTATCTTATCCTCTATCCTATACTATACTCTATTCTATCCTATCCTCTATCCTATCCTATCCTCTAACTTATCCTATCCTCTATCGTCTCCTGCCCTCTATCCTATCCAATCCCCTATCCTATCCTATATCCGATCCTATCCTCTATCCTATCCTATCCTCTATAATATCGTTTCCTCTGTCCTATAATGTCCTCTATTCTATAATATCATCTATCCTATCCTATTCTCTATCCTATCCTATCCTATCCTATCCTCTATCGTATCCTATCCTCTACCCTATCCAATCCTACATCCTATTCTCTATACTATATCCTATCCTGTCCTCTTTCCTATCCTATCCTCAATCGTATCCTATCCTCTATCCTATCGTATCCTCTATAATATCCAATCCTCTATCCTATAATATCATCTATCCTACGCTATTCTCTATCCTATCCCATCCTCTTCCCTTTCCCATACTCTATCCTATCATATCCTCTATCCTATCCTATCCACTATCCTATCCTATCCTCTTTCCTATCCTATTCTCTATCCTATCCTATCTTCTATCCTATCCTATCCTCTATCCTATCCTATAATCTAACCTATCCTATCCTTGATCCTATCCTATTCTCCATGCTATCATATCCTCTATCCTATCCTATCCTCTATCCCATCCTATCCTCTATCCTATCCTATCCTCTATCCTATCCTATCCTTCTCTCCTATCCTATCCTATATCCGATCCTATCCTCTATCCTATCCTATCCTCTATAATATCGTTTCCTCTGTCCTATAATGTCCTCTATTCTATAATATCATCTATCCTATCCTATTCTCTATCCTATCCTATCCTATCCTATCCTCTATCGTATCCTATCCTCTATCCTATCAAATCCTATATCGTATTCTCTATCCTATATCCTATCCTATCCTCTATCCTATCCTATCCTCTATCCTATTCTATCCTCTATCCTACCCTATCCTCTATCCCATCCTATCCTGTATCCTATCCTATCCTCTATCCTATCCTATCCTCTATCCTATCCTATCCTCTATCGTATCCTATCCACTATCCTATCCTATCCTCTATCCTATTCTATCCTCTATCCTATCCTATCCTCTATCGTCTCCTGTGCTCTATCCTATCCAATCCCCGATCCTATCCTCTATCCTACCCTTTCCTCTATCCTATCCTATCCTCTATCCTATCCTATCCTCTATCCTATCCTATTCTCTATCCTATCCTATCCTCTATCCTATCCTATCCTCTATCCGATCCTATCCTCTATCCTATCCTATCCTCTATCCTATTCTATCATCTATCCTACCCTATCCTCTATCCTATCCTATCCTCTATCCCATCCTATCCTGTATCCTATCCTATCCTCTATCCTATCCTATCCTCTATCCTATCCTATCCTCTATCGTATCCTATCCCCTATCCTATCCTCTCCTCTATCCTATCCTATCCTCTATCCTATTCTATCCTCTATCCTACCCTATCCTCTATCCTATCCTATCCTCTATCCCATCCTATCCTGTATCCTATCCTATCCTCTATCCTATCCTATCCTCTATCCTATCCTATCCTCTATCGTATCCTATCCCCTATCCTATCCTATCCTCTATCCTATTCTATCCTCTATCCTATCCTATCCTCTATCGTCTCCTGTGCTCTATCCTATCCAATCCCCGATCCTATCCTCTATCCTACCCTTTCCTCTATCCTATCCTATCCTCTATCCTATCCTATCCTCTATCCTATCCTATCCTCTATCCTATCCCATCATCTATCCTATCCTATCCTCTTTCCTATCCTATCCTCTATCCTATCCTATCCTCTATCCCATCCTATCCTCTATCCTATCCTATCCTCTATCCTATCCTATCCTCTATCCTATCCTATCCTTCTCTCCTATCCTATCCTCTATCCTATCCTATCCTCTATCCTATCCTATCCTCTATCCTATCCTATCCTCTATCCTATCCTATCCTCTATAATATCGTATCCTCTATCCTATCCTATCCTCTATCCTATCCTATCCTATCCTCTATTCTATCCTATCCACTATCCTATCCTATCCTCTATTGTATCCTATCCTCTATCCTATCCTATCCTCTATCCTATCATATCCTCTATCCTATCCTATCCTCTATCCTATCCTATCCTCTATCCTATCCTATCCTCTATCCTATCCTATCCTCTATCCTATCCTATCCTCTATCCTATCCTATCCTCTATCCTATCCTATCCTCTATCCTATCCTATCCTCTATCCTATCCTATCCTCTATCCTATCCTATCCTCTATCCTATCCTATCCTCTATCCTATCCTATCCTCTATCCTATCCTCTATCCTATCCTCTATCCTATCCTCTATCCTATCCTATCCTTAATCCTATCCTATTCTCAATGCTATCCTATCCTCTATCCTATCCTCTATCCTATCGTATCCTGTATCCTATCCCATCCTCTGCCCTATCCTATACTTCATCCTATCATATCCTCTATCCTATCTTTTCCACTATCCTATCCTATCCTCTATCCTGTCCTCTATAATATCGTATCCTCTATCCTATCCTATCCTCTATCCTATCATATCCTCTATCCTATCCTATCCACTATCCTATAATACCCTCTATCCTATCCTTTCCTCTATCCTATTCTATCCTCTATCCTATCCTCTATAATATCGTATCCTCTATCCTATCCTATCCACTATCCTATAATATCCTCTATCCTATACTATCCTCTATAATATCTTATCCTCTATCCTATACTATCCTCTTCCCCATAATATCATCTATCCTATGCTATCCTCTACCCTATCCTATCCTCTGTCCTACCCTTTCCTGTATCCTACCCTCTATCCTATCCTATCCTCAATCCTATCCTATCCACTATCTTATAATATCATCTATCCCATGCTATCCTCTACCCTATCCTACCCTATATCCTATCCTATTCTCTATCTTATCATATCGTCAATCCTATCCTATCTTCTATGATATCCTATCGTCTATCCTATCATATCCTCTATCCTGTCCTCTATCCTATCCTATCCTCTATCCTATAATATCATCTATCCTATGCTATTCTCTATCCTATCCCATCCTCTGCCCTATCCTATACTCTATCCTATCATATCCTCTATCCTATCCTATCCACTATCCTATAATATCATCTATCCTATCCTATACTCTACCCTATCCTATCCTCTATAATATCTTATCCTCTATCCTATACTATCCTCTATCCCATAATATCATCTCTCCTATGCTATCCTCTACCCTATCCTGTCCTCTGTCCCACCCTATCCTGTATCCTATCCTCTATCCTATCCTATCGTCTATCCTATCCTATCCTCTATCCTATATCCTATATCCTATCCTATCCTCTATCCTATCATGTCCTCTATCCTATCCTATCCTCTATCCTATCCTCAATCCTATCCTATCCTCGAACCTATCCTATCCTCTATCCTATCCTATCCTCTATCGTATCCTGTCCTATATCCTATCCAATCCTCTATCCTATCCGGTATCCTTTCCTAGCCTCTATCCTATCCTATCCTCTATTCTATGCTATCCTCAATTCTATCCTATCCTATTCTCTATCCTATCCTATCCACTATCTTATAATATACTCTATCCTATACTATCCTCTATCCTATCCTATCCTCTATAATATCGTATCCTGTATCCTATCCTGTCCTCTTTCCTATCCTATCCTCAATCGTATCCTATCCTCTATCCTATCGTATCCTCTATCCTATCCAATCCTCTATCCTATAATATCATCTATCCTACGCTATTCTCTATCCTATCCCATCCTCTTCCCTTTCCCATACTCTATCCTATCATATCCTCTATCCTATCCTATCCACTATCCTATCCTATCCTCTTTCCTATCCTATTCTCTATCCTATCCTATCTTCTATCCTATCCTATCCTCTATCCTATCCTATAATCTAACCTATCCTATCCTTGATCCTATCCTATTCTCCATGCTATCATATCCTCTATCCTATCCTATCCACTATCCTATAATACCCTCTATCCTATCCTATCCACTATCCTATAATACCCTCTATCCTATCCTTTCCTCTATCCTATTCTATCCTCTATCCTATCCTCTATAATATCGTATCCTCTATTCTATCCTATCCTCTATCCTATACTATCATCTATCCTATGCTATTCTCTATCCTATCCCATCCTCTGGCTTATCCTATACTCTATCCTATCTTATCCTCTATCCTATCCTATCCTCAATCCTATCATATCCTATCCTCTGTCCTATAATATCCTCTATCCTATCCTACCCTATATGCTATCATATCCTCTATCGTATCCTCTATCCTATCATATCTTCTATAATATCCTATCCTCTATCCTATCCTATCCTCTATCCTATCCTATCTTCTACATTATCCTATCCTCAATCCTATCCTATCCTCTATCCTATCCTCAATCCTATCCTATCCCATCCTCTGCCCTATCCTATCCTCTATCCTATCCTGTCCTCTAACCTATCCCATCCTCTATCCTATCCTATCCTCTATCCTATCCTATCCCCTATAATATCGTATCCTCTATCCTATCCTATCCTCAATCCTATCCTATCCTATCCTATCCTCAGTCCTATAATATCCTGTACCCTATCCTACCCTATATCCTATCCTATCCTCTATCCTATCCTCTATCCTATCCTATCCTCTATCCTATAATGTCATCTATCCTATGCTATTCGCTATCCTATCCCATCCTCTGCCCTATCCTATACTCTATCCTATCATATCCTCTATCCTATCCTATCCACTATCCTATCCTATCCTCTTTCCTATCCTATTCTCTATTCTATCCTATCCTCTATCCTATCCTGTACTCTAACCTATCCTATCCTTAATCCTATCCTATCCTCCATGCTATCCTATCCTCTATTTTATCCTGTCCTCAATCCTATCCTATCCTCTATCATATCCTATCCTATTTCCTATTATATTCTCTATCCTATCCTATCCTCTATCCTATCCTATCCTATATCCTATCCTATCCTCTATCCTATCCTATCCTCTATCCTATCCTATCCTCTATAATATCGTGTCCTCTATCCTATCCTATCCTCTATCCTATCCTATCCTATCCTCTATTCTATCCTATCCACTATCCTATCCTATCCTCTATTGTATCCTATCCTCTATCCTATCCTATCCTCTATCCTATCATATCCTCTATCCTATCCTATCCTCTATCCCATCCTATCCTCTATCCTATCCTATCCTCTATCCTATCCTATCCTCTATCCTACCCTATCCTCTATCCTATCCTCTATCCTATCCTCTATCCTATCCTCTATCCTATCCTATCTTTAATCCTATCCTATTCTCCATGCTATCCTATCCTCTATCCTATCCTCTATCCTATCGTATCCTGTATCCTATCCCATCCTCTGCCCTATCCTATACTTTATCCTATCATATCCTCTATCCTATCTTTTCCACTATCCTATCCTATCCTCTATCCTATCCTCTATCCTATCCTCTATCCTATCCTCTATAATATCGTATCCTCTATCCTATCCTATCCTCTATCCTATCATATCCTCTATCCTATCCTATCCACTATCCTATAATATCCTCTATCCTATCCTATACTCTACCCTATCCTATCCTCTATAATATCATATCCTCTATCCTATACTATCCTCTATCCCATAATATCATCTCTCCTATGCTATCCTCTACCCTATCCTGTCCTCTGCCCCACCCTATCCTGGATCCTGTCCTCTATCCTATCCTATCCTCTATCCTATCCTATCCTCTATCCTATACTATCCTCTACCCTATCCTATCCTCTATAATATCTTATCCTCTATCCTATACTATCCTCTACCCCATAATATCATCTATCCTATGCTATCCTCTACCCTATCCTATCCTCTGTCCTACCCTTTCCTGTATCCTACCCTCTATCCTATCCTATCCTCAATCCTATCCTATCCACTATTTTATAATATCATCTATCCCATGCTATCCTCCACCCTATCCTACCCTATATCCTATCCTATTCTCTATCCTATCCTATTGGCAATCCTATCCTATCTTCTATCCTATCCTATCCTCTATCCTATCCTCTATCCTATCCTATCCTCTATCCTGTCCTATCCTCTATCCTATCCTCTATCCTATTCTCTATCCTATAATGTCATCTATCCTATCCTATCCACTATCCTATCCTCTATCCTATCCTATCTTCTATCCTATCCTATCCTCTATCCTAACCTATCCTCTATACTATCCTATCCTATATCCTATCCTATCTTCTATCCTATCCTATCCTCAATCCTTTCCAATCCTCTATCCTATCCTATCCTCTATCCTATCCTATCCTCTATCCTATCCTATCCTCTATCCTATCCTATCCTCTATCCTATCCTATCCTCTATCCTCTATCCTATCCAATCCTCTATCCTATACTCTATCCTATCCTATCTTCTATCCTATCCTATCCTCTATCCTATCCTATCCTCTATCCTATCCTATCCTCTATCCTATCCTATCTTCTATATTATCCTATCCTCTATTTTATCCTCTCCTCAATCCTATCCTATCCTCTATCATATCCTATCCTCTTTCCTATTATATTCTATATCCTATCCTATCCTCTATCCTATCCTATCCTTTATCCTATCCAATCCTCTATAATATCGTATCCTCTATCCTATCCTATCCTCTATCCTCTATCCTCTATCCTATCCTATCCTCTATCCTATCCTATCCTCTATCCTATCCTATCCTCTATCCTATCCTATCCTCTATCCTATCCTATCCTCTCTCCTATCCTATCCTCTATCCTATCCTATCCTCTATCCTATCCTATCCTCTATCCTATCCTATCCTCTATCCTATCCTATCCTCTATCCTATCCTCTATCCTATCCTATCCTCTATCCTATCCTATCCTCTATCCTCTATCCTATCCTATCCTCTATCCTATCCTATTCTGTATCCTATCCTATCCTCTATCCTATCCTCTATAATATCGTATCCTCTATCCTATCCTATCCTCTATCCTATCCTCTATCCTTTATCCTATCCTATCCTCTATCGTATCCTATCCTCTATCCTAACCTATCCTCTATCATATCCTATCCTCTATCCTATCCTATCCTCTATCCTATACTATCCTCTACCCCATAATATCATCTATCCTATGCTATCCTCTACCCTATCCTATCCTCTGTCCTACCCTTTCCTGTATCCTACCCTCTATCCTATCCTATCCTCTATCCTATCCTATCCACTATTTTATAATATCATCTATCCCATGCTATCCTCTACCCTATCCTACCCTATATCCTATCCTATTCTTTATCCTATCCTATTGGCAATCCTATCCTATCTTCTATCCTATCCTATCCTCTATCCTATCCTCTATCCTATCCTATCCTCTATCCTGTCCTATCCTCTATCCTATCCTCTATCCTATTCTCTATCCTATAATGTCATCTATCCTATCCTATCCACTATCCTATCCTCTATCCTATCCTATCTTCTATCCTATCCTATCCTCTATCCTACCCTATCCTCTATACTATCCTATCCTATATCCTATCCTATCTTCTATCCTATCCTATCCTCAATCCTTTCCTATCCTCTATCCTATCCTATCCTCTATCCTATCCTATCCTCTATCCTATCCTATCCTCTATCCTATCCTATCCTCTATCCTATCCTATCCTCTATCCTCTATCCTATCCAATCCTCTATCCTATACTCTATCCTATCCTCTATCATATGCTATCCTCAATCGAATCCTATCCTATCCTCTATCTTATCCTATCCTCTATCCTATAATATCATCTATCCTACGCTATTCTCTATCCTATCCCATCCTCTTCCCTATCCTATACTCTATCCTATCATATCATCTATCGTATCCTATCCTCTATCCTATCCTATCTTCTATCCTATCCTATCCTCTATCCTATCCTATCCTCTATCCTATCCTATCCTCTATCCTATCCTATCTTCTATATTATCCTATCCTCTATTTTATCCTGTCCTCAATCCTATCCTATCCTCTATCATATCCTATCCTCTTTCCTATTATATTCTATATCCTATCCTATCCTCTATCCTATCCTATCCTTTATCCTATCCAATCCTCTATAATATCGTATCCTCTATCCTATCCTATCCTCAATCCTATCCTATCCTATCCTCTGTCCTATAATATCCTCTATCCTATCCTATCCTCTATCCTATCCTATCCTCCATCCTATCCTATCCTCTATCCTATCCTGTATCCTATCCTATCGTCTAGCCTATCCTATCCACTATCCTATCCTATCCTCTATCCTATCCTATCCCATCCTCTATCCTATCCTATCCTCTATCCTCTATCCTCTATCCTATCCTATCCTCTATCCTATCCTATCCTCTATCCTATCCTATCCTCTATCCTATCCTATCCTCTATCCTATCCTATCCTCTCTCCTATCCTATCCTCTATCCTATCCTATCCTCTATCCTATCCTATCCTCTATCCTATCCTATCCTCTATCCTATCCTCTATCCTATCCTATCCTCTATCCTATCCTATCCTCTATCCTATCCTATCCTCTATCCTCTATCCTATCCTATCCTCTATCCTATCCTATTCTGTATCCTGTCCTATCCTCTATCCTGTCCTCTATAATATCGTATCCTCTATCCTATCCTATCCTCTATCCTATCCTCTATCCTTTATCCTATCCTATCCTCTATCGTATCCTATCCTCTATCCTAACCTATCCTCTATCATATCCTATCCTCTATCCTATCCTATCCTCTATCCTATCCTATCCTCTATCCTATTCTATCCTGTATCCTATCCCATCCTCTGCCCTATCCTATATTCTATCCTATCATATTCTCTATCCTATCCTATCCACTATCCTATAACATCCACTATCCTATCCTCTATCCTTTATCCTATCCTATCCTCTATCGTATCCTATCCTCTATCCTAACCTATCCTCTATCCTATCCTATCCTCTATCCTATCCTATCCTCTATCCTATCCTATCCTCTATCCTATCCTATCCTCTATCCTATCCTATCCTCTATCCTATCCTATCCTCTATCCTATCCCATCCTGTATACTATCCCATCCTCTGCCCTATCCTATACTCTATCCTATCATATCCTCTATCCTATCCTATCCACTATCCTATAATATCCACTATCCTATCATGTCCTCTATCCTATCCTATCCTCTATCCTATCCTCAATCCTATCCTATCCTCGAACCTATCCTATCCTCTATCCTATCCTATCCTCTATCGTACCCTGTCCTATATCCTATCCAATCCTCTATCCTATCCGCTATCCTTTCCTAGCCTCTATCCTATCCTATCCTCTATCCTATGCTATCCTCAATTCTATCCTATCCTATTCTCTATCCTATCCTCATTCCTATCCTCAATCCTATCCTATCCTCTATCCTATCGTATCCTCTATCCTATCCTATCCTCTACCCTATCCTATCCTCTATCCTATCCTATTCTGTATCCTGTCCTATCCTCTATCCTATCCTCTATCCTGTCCTATCCTCAATCCTATCCTATCCACTATCTTATAATATCATCTATCCCATGCTATCCTCTACCCTATCCTACCCTATATCCTATCCTATTCTCTATCCTATCCTCTATCCTAACGTATCCTCTATCCTATCCCATACTCTGCCCTATACTATACTCTATCCTATCATATCCTCTATCCTATCCAATCCACTATCCTATAATATCCTCTATCCTATACTATCCTCTACCCTATCCTATCCTCTATCCTATCCTATCTTCTATCCTATGCTATCCTCAATTCTATCCTATCCTATTCTCTATCCTATCCTCATTCCTATCCTCAATCCTATCCTACCCTCTATCCTATCCTATCCTCTATAATATCGTATCCTCTATCCTATCCTATCCTCTATCCTCTATCCTCTATCCTATCCTATCCTCTATCCTATCCTATCCTCTATCCTATCCTATCCTCTATCCTATCCTATCCTCTATCCTATCCTATCCTCTCTCCTATCCTATCCTCTATCCTATCCTATCCTCTATCCTATCCTATCCTCTATCCTATCCTATCCTCTATCCTATCCTATCCTCTATCCTATCCTCTATCCTATCCTATCCTCTATCCTATCCTATCCTCTATCCTCTATCCTATCCTATCCTCTATCCTATCCTATTCTGTATCCTATCCTATCCTCTATCCTATCCTCTATAATATCGTATCCTCTATCCTATCCTATCCTCTATCCTATCCTCTATCCTTTATCCTATCCTATCCTCTATCGTATCCTATCCTCTATCCTAACCTATCCTCTATCATATCCTATCCTCTATCCTATCCTATCCTCTATCCTATACTATCCTCTACCCCATAATATCATCTATCCTATGCTATCCTCTACCCTATCCTATCCTCTGTCCTACCCTTTCCTGTATCCTACCCTCTATCCTATCCTATCCTCTATCCTATCCTATCCACTATTTTATAATATCATCTATCCCATGCTATCCTCTACCCTATCCTACCCTATATCCTATCCTATTCTTTATCCTATCCTATTGGCAATCCTATCCTATCTTCTATCCTATCCTATCCTCTATCCTATCCTCTATCCTATCCTATCCTCTATCCTGTCCTATCCTCTATCCTATCCTCTATCCTATTCTCTATCCTATAATGTCATCTATCCTATCCTATCCACTATCCTATCCTCTATCCTATCCTATCTTCTATCCTATCCTATCCTCTATCCTACCCTATCCTCTATACTATCCTATCCTATATCCTATCCTATCTTCTATCCTATCCTATCCTCAATCCTTTCCTATCCTCTATCCTATCCTATCCTCTATCCTATCCTATCCTCTATCCTATCCTATCCTCTATCCTAACCTATCCTCTATCATATCCTATCCTCTATCCTATCCTATCCTCTATCCTATACTATCCTCTACCCCATAATATCATCTATCCTATGCTATCCTCTACCCTATCCTATCCTCTGTCCTACCCTTTCCTGTATCCTACCCTCTATCCTATCCTATCCTCTATCCTATCCTATCCACTATTTTATAATATCATCTATCCCATGCTATCCTCTACCCTATCCTACCCTATATCCTATCCTATTCTTTATCCTATCCTATTGGCAATCCTATCCTATCTTCTATCCTATCCTATCCTCTATCCTATCCTCTATCCTATCCTATCCTCTATCCTGTCCTATCCTCTATCCTATCCTCTATCCTATTCTCTATCCTATAATGTCATCTATCCTATCCTATCCACTATCCTATCCTCTATCCTATCCTATCTTCTATCCTATCCTATCCTCTATCCTACCCTATCCTCTATACTATCCTATCCTATATCCTATCCTATCTTCTATCCTATCCTATCCTCAATCCTTTCCTATCCTCTATCCTATCCTATCCTCTATCCTATCCTATCCTCTATCCTATCCTATCCTCTATCCTATCCTATCCTCTATCCTATCCTATCCTCTATCCTCTATCCTATCCAATCCTCTATCCTATACTCTATCCTATCCTCTATCATATGCTATCCTCAATCGAATCCTATCCTATCCTCTATCTTATCCTATCCTCTATCCTATAATATCATCTATCCTACGCTATTCTCTATCCTATCCCATCCTCTTCCCTATCCTATACTCTATCCTATCATATCATCTATCGTATCCTATCCTCTATCCTATCCTATCTTCTATCCTATCCTATCCTCTATCCTATCCTATCCTCTATCCTATCCTATCCTCTATCCTATCCTATCTTCTATATTATCCTATCCTCTATTTTATCCTGTCCTCAATCCTATCCTATCCTCTATCATATCCTATCCTCTTTCCTATTATATTCTATATCCTATCCTATCCTCTATCCTATCCTATCCTTTATCCTATCCAATCCTCTATAATATCGTATCCTCTATCCTATCCTATCCTCAATCCTATCCTATCCTATCCTCTGTCCTATAATATCCTCTATCCTATCCTATCCTCTATCCTATCCTATCCTCCATGCTATCCTATCCTCTATCCTATCCTGTATCCTATCCTATCGTCTAGCCTATCCTATCCACTATCCTATCCTATCCTCTATCCTATCCTATCCCATCCTCTATCCTATCCTATCCTCTATCCTCTATCCTCTATCCTATCCTATCCTCTATCCTATCCTATCCTCTATCCTATCCTATCCTCTATCCTATCCTATCCTCTATCCTATCCTATCCTCTCTCCTATCCTATCCTCTATCCTATCCTATCCTCTATCCTATCCTATCCTCTATCCTATCCTATCCTCTATCCTATCCTCTATCCTATCCTATCCTCTATCCTATCCTATCCTCTATCCTATCCTATCCTCTATCCTCTATCCTATCCTATCCTCTATCCTATCCTATTCTGTATCCTGTCCTATCCTCTATCCTGTCCTCTATAATATCGTATCCTCTATCCTATCCTATCCTCTATCCTATCCTCTATCCTTTATCCTATCCTATCCTCTATCGTATCCTATCCTCTATCCTAACCTATCCTCTATCATATCCTATCCTCTATCCTATCCTATCCTCTATCCTATCCTATCCTCTATCCTATTCTATCCTGTATCCTATCCCATCCTCTGCCCTATCCTATATTCTATCCTATCATATTCTCTATCCTATCCTATCCACTATCCTATAACATCCACTATCCTATCCTCTATCCTTTATCCTATCCTATCCTCTATCGTATCCTATCCTCTATCCTAACCTATCCTCTATCCTATCCTATCCTCTATCCTATCCTATCCTCTATCCTATCCTATCCTCTATCCTATCCTATCCTCTATCCTATCCTATCCTCTATCCTATCCTATCCTCTATCCTATCCTATCCTGTATACTATCCCATCCTCTGCCCTATCCTATACTCTATCCTATCATATCCTCTATCCTATCCTATCCACTATCCTATAATATCCACTATCCTATCATGTCCTCTATCCTATCCTATCCTCTATCCTATCCTCAATCCTATCCTATCCTCGAACCTATCCTATCCTCTATCCTATCCTATCCTCTATCGTACCCTGTCCTATATCCTATCCAATCCTCTATCCTATCCGCTATCCTTTCCTAGCCTCTATCCTATCCTATCCTCTATCCTATGCTATCCTCAATTCTATCCTATCCTATTCTCTATCCTATCCTCATTCCTATCCTCAATCCTATCCTATCCTCTATCCTATCGTATCCTCTATCTTATAATATCATCTATCCCATGCTATCCTCTACCCTATCCTACCCTATATCCTATCCTATTCTCTATCCTATCCTCTATCCTAACGTATCCTCTATCCTATCCCATACTCTGCCCTATACTATACTCTATCCTATCATATCCTCTATCCTATCCAATCCACTATCCTATAATATCCTCTATCCTATACTATCCTCTACCCTATCCTATCCTCTATCCTATCCTATCTTCTATCCTATGCTATCCTCAATTCTATCCTATCCTATTCTCTATCCTATCCTCATTCCTATCCTCAATCCTATCCTACCCTCTATCCTATCCTATCCTCTATCCTATCCTATCCTCTACCCTATCCTACCATATATATTATCCTATTCTCTATCCTATCCTATCGTCAATCCTATCCTATCTTCTATGCTATCCTACCCTCTATCCTATCCTCTATCCTATCCTATCGTCTATCCTGTCCTATCCTCTATCCTATCCTCTATCCTATCCTATCCTCTATCCTATTATATCATCTATCCTATGCTATTCTCTATCCTATCCCATCCTCTGCCCTATTCTATACTCTATCCTATCATATCCTCTATCCTATCCTATCCACTATCCTATCCTATCCACTATAATATCGTATCCTCTATCCTATCCTATCCTCAATCCTATCCTATCCTATCCTCTGTCCAATAATATCCTCTATCCTATCCTAGCCTCCATCCTATCCTATCCTCTATCCTATCCTGTATCCTATCCTATCCTCTATCCTATCCTGTACTCTATCCTATCCCATCCTCTATCCTATCCTATCCTCTATCCTATCCTATCACCTATAATATCGTACCCTCTATCCTATCCTATCCTCAATCCTATCCTATCCTATCCTCTGTCCTATAATATCCTCTATCCTATCCTACCCTATATCCTATCCTATCCTCTATCCTATCCTCTATCCTATCCTATCGTCAATCCTATCCTATCCTTTATGCTATCCCATCCTCTTCCCTATCCCATACTCTATCCTATCCTATCCTCTATCCTATCCTATCTTCTATCCTATGCTATCCTCTATCCTCTATCCTATCCTATCCTCTATCCCATCATCCATCCTATCCTATCCTCTATCCTATAATATCGTTTATCCTATCCTATTCTCTATCCTATCCTATCCTATCCAATCCTCTATCCTATCCTCTATAATATCCTATCCTATATCCTATCCTATCTTCTATCCTATCCTATCCTCAATCCTATCCTATCCTCTTTCCTATCCTGTTCTCTATATTATCCTGTCCTCTATCCTATGCTATACTCTAACCTATCCTATCCTTAATCCTATCCTATCCTCCATGCTATCCTATCCTCTATCCTATCCTCTATCCTATTGTATAGTGTATCCTATCCCTTCCTCTGCCCTATCCTATACTCTATCCTATCATATCATCTATCGTATCCTATCCTCTATCCTATCCTATCTTCTATCCTATCCTATCGTCTATCCTATCCTATCCTCTATCCTATCCTATCCTCTATCCTATCCTATCTTCTATATTATCCTATCCTCTATTTTATCCTGTCCTCAATCCTATCCTATCCTCTATCATATCCTATCCTCTTTCCTATTATATTCTCTATCCTATCCTGTCCTCTATCCTATCCTATCCTTTATCCTACCCTAATCCTCTATAATATCGTTTCCTCTATCCTAGCCTATCCTCAATCCTATCCTATCCTCTATCCTATCCTATCCTCTATCCTATCCTATCTTCTATCCTATGCTATCCTCAATTCTATCCTATCCTCATTCCTATCCTCAATCCTATCCTACCCTCTATCATATCCTATCCTCTATCCTATCCTATCCTCTATCCTATCCTACCCTATATCCTATCCTATTCTCTATCCTATCCTATCGTCAATCCTATCCTATCTTCTATGCTATCCTATCCTCTATCCTATCCTCTACCCTATCCTATCGTCTATCCTGTCCTATCCTCTATCCTATCCTCTATCCTATCCTATCCTCTATCCTATAATATCATCTATCCTATGCTATTCTCTATCCTATCCCATCCTCTGCCCTATCCTATACTCTATCCTATCATATCCTCTATCCTATCCTATCCACTATCCTATCCTCTATCCTATCCTATCTTCTATCCTATCCTATCGTCTATCCTATAATATCATCTATCCTATGCTATTCTCTATCCTATACTATCCTCTACCCTATCCTATCCTCTATCCTATCCTATCTTCTATCCTATCCTATCCTCTATCCTATCCTATCCTCTATCCTATCCTATCCTCCATCCTATCCTATCCTCTATCCTCTATCCTATCCTCTATCCTATCCTATCCTCTATCCTACCCTACCCTCTATCCTATCCTATCCTCTATCCCATCCTATCCTGTATCCTTTCCTATCCTCTATCCTAACCTATCCTCTATCCTATCCTATCTTCTATCCTATCCTATCGTCTATCCTATCCTATCCTCTATCCTATCCTATCCTCTATCCTATCCTATCTTCTATATTATCCTATCCTCTATTTTATCCTGTCCTCAATCCTATCCTATCCTCTATCATATCCTATCCTCTTTCCTATTATATTCTCTATCCTATCCTGTCCTCTATCCTATCCTATCCTTTATCCTACCCTAATCCTCTATAATATCGTTTCCTCTATCCTAGCCTATCCTCAATCCTATCCTATCCTCTATCCTATCCTATCCTCTATCCTATCCTATCTTCTATCCTATGCTATCCTCAATTCTATCCTATCCTCATTCCTATCCTCAATCCTATCCTACCCTCTATCATATCCTATCCTCTATCCTATCCTATCCTCTATCCTATCCTACCCTATATCCTATCCTATTCTCTATCCTATCCTATCGTCAATCCTATCCTATCTTCTATGCTATCCTATCCTCTATCCTATCCTCTACCCTATCCTATCGTCTATCCTGTCCTATCCTCTATCCTATCCTCTATCCTATCCTATCCTCTATCCTATAATATCATCTATCCTATGCTATTCTCTATCCTATCCCATCCTCTGCCCTATCCTATACTCTATCCTATCATATCCTCTATCCTATCCTATCCACTATCCTATCCTCTATCCTATCCTATCTTCTATCCTATCCTATCGTCTATCCTATAATATCATCTATCCTATGCTATTCTCTATCCTATACTATCCTCTACCCTATCCTATCCTCTATCCTATCCTATCTTCTATCCTATGCTATCCTCAATTCTATCCTATCCTATTCTCTATCCTATCCTCATTCCTATCCTCAATCCTATCCTACCCTCTATCATATCCTATCCTCTATCCTATCCTATCCTCTACCCTATCCTACCCTATATCCTATCCTATTCTCTATCCTATCCTATCGTCAATCCTATCTTATCGTCAATCCTATCCTATCTTCTATGCTATCCTATCCTCTATCCTATCCTCTATCCTATCCTATCGTCTATCCTGTCCTATCCTCTATCCTATCCTCTATCCTATCCTATCCTCTATCCTATAATATCATCTATCCTATGCTATTCTCTATCCTATCCCATCCTCTGCCCTATCCTATACTCTATCCTATCATATACTCTATCCTATCCTATCCACTATCCTATCCTCTATCCTATCCTATCTTCTATCCTATCCTATCCTATATCCGATCCTATCCTCTATCCTATCCTATCCTCTATAATATCGTTTCCTCTGTCCTATAATGTCCTCTATTCTATAATATCATCTATCCTATCCTATTCTCTATCCTATCCTATCCTATCCTATCCTCTACCGTATCCTATCCCCTATCCTATCCTATCCTCTATCCTATTCTATCCTCTATCCTATCCTATCCTCTATCCTATCCTATCCTCTATCCTATCCTATCCTCTATCCTATCCTATCCTCTATCCTACCCTATCCTCTATCCTATCCTATCATCTATCCTATCCTATCCTCTATCCTATCCTATCCTCTATCCTATCCTATCCTCTATCCTATCCTATCCTCTATCCTATCCTATCCTCTATCCTATCCTATCCTCTATCCTATCCTATCCTCCATCCTATCCTATCCTCTATCCTCTATCCTATCCTCTATCCTATCCTATCCTCTATCCTACCCTACCCTCTATCCTATCCTATCCTCTATCCCATCCTATCCTGTATCCTTTCCTATCCTCTATCCTAACCTATCCTCTATCCTATCCTATCCTATATCCGATCCTATCCTCTATCCTATCCTATCCTCTATCCTATACTATCCTCTACCCTATCCTATCCTCTATAATATCTTATCCTCTATCCTATACTATCCTCTACCCCATAATATCATCTATCCTATGCTATCCTCTACCCTATCCTATCCTCTGTCCTACCCTTTCCTGTATCCTATCCTCTATCCTATCCTATCCTCTATCCTCTATCCTATCCAATCCTCTATCCTATACTCTATCCTATCCTCTATCATATGCTATCCTCAATCGAATCCTATCCTATCCTCTATCTTATCCTATCCTCTATCCTATAATATCATCTATCCTACGCTATTCTCTATCCTATCCCATCCTCTTCCCTATCCTATACTCTATCCTATCATATCATCTATCGTATCCTATCCTCTATCCTATCCTATCTTCTATCCTATCCTATCCTCTATCCTATCCTATCCTCTATCCTATCCTATCCTCTATCCTATCCTATCTTCTATATTATCCTATCCTCTATTTTATCCTGTCCTCAATCCTATCCTATCCTCTATCATATCCTATCCTCTTTCCTATTATATTCTATATCCTATCCTATCCTCTATCCTATCCTATCCTTTATCCTATCCAATCCTCTATAATATCGTATCCTCTATCCTATCCTATCCTCAATCCTATCCTATCCTATCCTCTGTCCTATAATATCCTCTAACCTATCCTATCCTCTATCCTATCCTATCCTCCATCCTATCCTATCCTCTATCCTATCCTGTATCCTATCCTATCGTCTAGCCTATCCTATCCACTATCCTATCCTATCCTCTATCCTATCCTATCCCATCCTCTATCCTATCCTATCCTCTATCCTCTATCCTCTATCCTATCCTATCCTCTATCCTATCCTATCCTCTATCCTATCCTATCCTCTATCCTATCCTATCCTCTATCCTATCCTATCCTCTCTCCTATCCTATCCTCTATCCTATCCTATCCTCTATCCTATCCTATCCTCTATCCTATCCTATCCTCTATCCTATCCTCTATCCTATCCTATCCTCTATCCTATCCTATCCTCTATCCTATCCTATCCTCTATCCTCTATCCTATCCTATCCTCTATCCTATCCTATTCTGTATCCTATCCTATCCTCTATCCTATCCTCTATAATATCGTATCCTCTATCCTATCCTATCCTCTATCCTATCCTCTATCCTTTATCCTATCCTATCCTCTATCGTATCCTATCCTCTATCCTAACCTATCCTCTATCATATCCTATCCTCTATCCTATCCTATCCTCTATCCTATACTATCCTCTACCCCATAATATCATCTATCCTATGCTATCCTCTACCCTATCCTATCCTCTGTCCTACCCTTTCCTGTATCCTACCCTCTATCCTATCCTATCCTCTATCCTATCCTATCCACTATTTTATAATATCATCTATCCCATGCTATCCTCTACCCTATCCTACCCTATATCCTATCCTATTCTTTATCCTATCCTATTGGCAATCCTATCCTATCTTCTATCCTATCCTATCCTCTATCCTATCCTCTATCCTATCCTATCCTCTATCCTGTCCTATCCTCTATCCTATCCTCTATCCTATTCTCTATCCTATAATGTCATCTATCCTATCCTATCCACTATCCTATCCTCTATCCTATCCTATCTTCTATCCTATCCTATCCTCTATCCTACCCTATCCTCTATACTATCCTATCCTATATCCTATCCTATCTTCTATCCTATCCTATCCTCAATCCTTTCCTATCCTCTATCCTATCCTATCCTCTATCCTATCCTATCCTCTATCCTATCCTATCCTCTATCCTATCCTATCCTCTATCCTCTATCCTATCCAATCCTCTATCCTATACTCTATCCTATCCTCTATCATATGCTATCCTCAATCGAATCCTATCCTATCCTCTATCTTATCCTATCCTCTATCCTATAATATCATCTATCCTACGCTATTCTCTATCCTATCCCATCCTCTTCCCTATCCTATACTCTATCCTATCATATCATCTATCGTATCCTATCCTCTATCCTATCCTATCTTCTATCCTATCCTATCCTCTATCCTATCCTATCCTCTATCCTATCCTATCCTCTATCCTATCCTATCTTCTATATTATCCTATCCTCTATTTTATCCTGTCCTCAATCCTATCCTATCCTCTATCATATCCTATCCTCTTTCATATTATATTCTATATCCTATCCTATCCTCTATCCTATCCTATCCTTTATCCTATCCAATCCTCTATAATATCGTATCCTCTATCCTATCCTATCCTCAATCCTATCCTATCCTATCCTCTGTCCTATAATATCCTCTATCCTATCCTATCCTCTATCCTATCCTATCCTCCATCCTATCCTATCCTCTATCCTATCCTGTATCCTATCCTATCGTCTAGCCTATCCTATCCACTATCCTATCCTATCCTCTATCCTATCCTATCCCATCCTCTATCCTATCCTATCCTCTATCCTCTATCCTCTATCCTATCCTATCCTCTATCCTATCCTATCCTCTATCCTATCCTATCCTCTATCCTATCCTATCCTCTATCCTATCCTATCCTCTCTCCTATCCTATCCTCTATCCTATCCTATCCTCTATCCTATCCTATCCTCTATCCTATCCTATCCTCTATCCTATCCTCTATCCTATCCTATCCTCTATCCTATCCTATCCTCTATCCTATCCTATCCTCTATCCTCTATCCTATCCTATCCTCTATCCTATCCTATTCTGTATCCTGTCCTATCCTCTATCCTATCCTCTATAATATCGTATCCTCTATCCTATCCTATCCTCTATCCTATCCTCTATCCTTTATCCTATCCTATCCTCTATCGTATCCTATCCTCTATCCTAACCTATCCTCTATCATATCCTATCCTCTATCCTATCCTATCCTCTATCCTATCCTATCCTCTATCCTATTCTATCCTGTATCCTATCCCATCCTCTGCCCTATCCTATATTCTATCCTATCATATTCTCTATCCTATCCTATCCACTATCCTATAACATCCACTATCCTATCCTCTATCCTTTATCCTATCCTATCCTCTATCGTATCCTATCCTCTATCCTAACCTATCCTCTATCCTATCCTATCCTCTATCCTATCTTATCCTCTATCCTATCCTATCCTCTATCCTATCCTATCCTCTATCCTATCCTATCCTCTATCCTATCCTATCCTGTATACTATCCCATCCTCTGCCCTATCCTATACTCTATCCTATCATATCCTCTATCCTATCCTATCCACTATCCTATAATATCCACTATCCTATCATGTCCTCTATCCTATCCTATCCTCTATCCTATCCTCAATCCTATCCTATCCTCGAACCTATCCTATCCTCTATCCTATCCTATCCTCTATCGTACCCTGTCCTATATCCTATCCAATCCTCTATCCTATCCGCTATCCTTTCCTAGCCTCTATCCTATCCTATCCTCTATCCTATGCTATCCTCAATTCTATCCTATCCTATTCTCTATCCTATCCTCATTCCTATCCTCAATCCTATCCTATCCTCTATCCTATCGTATCCTCTATCCTATCCTATCCTCTACCCTATCCTATCCTCTATCCTATCCTATTCTGTATCCTGTCCTATCCTCTATCCTATCCTCTATCCTGTCCTATCCTCAATCCTATCCTATCCACTATCTTATAATATCATCTATCCCATGCTATCCTCTACCCTATCCTACCCTATATCCTATCCTATTCTCTATCCTATCCTCTATCCCAACGTATCCTCTATCCTATCCCATACTCTGCCCTATACTATACTCTATCCTATCATATCCTCTATCCTATCCAATCCACTATCCTATAATATCCTCTATCCTATACTATCCTCTACCCTATCCTATCCTCTATCCTCTATCCTATCCTATCCTCTATCCTATCCTATTCTGTATCCTGTCCTATCCTCTATCCTATCCTCTATAATATCGTATCCTCTATCCTATCCTATCCTCTATCCTATCCTCTATCCTTTATCCTATCCTATCCTCTATCGTATCCTATCCTCTATCCTAACCTATCCTCTATCGTATCCTATCCTCTATCCTATCCTATCTTCTATCCTATCCTATCCTCTATCCTATCCTATCCTCTATCCTATCCTATCCTCTATCCTATCCTATCTTCTATATTATCCTATCCTCTATTTTATCCTGTCCTCAATCCTATCCTATCCTCTATCATATCCTATCCTCTTTCATATTATATTCTATATCCTATCCTATCCTCTATCCTATCCTATCCTTTATCCTATCCAATCCTCTATAATATCGTATCCTCTATCCTATCCTATCCTCAATCCTATCCTATCCTATCCTCTGTCCTATAATATCCTCTATCCTATCCCATCCTCTTCCCTATCCTATACTCTATCCTATCATATCATCTATCGTATCCTATCCTCTATCCTATCCTATCTTCTATCCTATCCTATCCTCTATCCTATCCTATCCTCTATCCTATCCTATCCTCTATCCTATCCTATCTTCTATATTATCCTATCCTCTATTTTATCCTGTCCTCAATCCTATCCTATCCTCTATCATATCCTATCCTCTTTCATATTATATTCTATATCCTATCCTATCCTCTATCCTATCCTATCCTTTATCCTATCCAATCCTCTATAATATCGTATCCTCTATCCTATCCTATCCTCAATCCTATCCTATCCTATCCTCTGTCCTATAATATCCTCTATCCTATCCTATCCTCTATCCTATCCTATCCTCCATCCTATCCTATCCTCTATCCTATCCTGTATCCTATCCTATCGTCTAGCCTATCCTATCCACTATCCTATCCTATCCTCTATCCTATCCTATCCCATCCTCTATCCTATCCTATCCTCTATCCTCTATCCTCTATCCTATCCTATCCTCTATCCTATCCTATCCTCTATCCTATCCTATCCTCTATCCTATCCTATCCTCTATCCTATCCTATCCTCTCTCCTATCCTATCCTCTATCCTATCCTATCCTCTATCCTATCCTATCCTCTATCCTATCCTATCCTCTATCCTATCCTCTATCCTATCCTATCCTCTATCCTATCCTATCCTCTATCCTATCCTATCCTCTATCCTCTATCCTATCCTATCCTCTATCCTATCCTATTCTGTATCCTGTCCTATCCTCTATCCTATCCTCTATAATATCGTATCCTCTATCCTATCCTATCCTCTATCCTATCCTCTATCCTTTATCCTATCCTATCCTCTATCGTATCCTATCCTCTATCCTAACCTATCCTCTATCATATCCTATCCTCTATCCTATCCTATCCTCTATCCTATCCTATCCTCTATCCTATTCTATCCTGTATCCTATCCCATCCTCTGCCCTATCCTATATTCTATCCTATCATATTCTCTATCCTATCCTATCCACTATCCTATAACATCCACTATCCTATCCTCTATCCTTTATCCTATCCTATCCTCTATCGTATCCTATCCTCTATCCTAACCTATCCTCTATCCTATCCTATCCTCTATCCTATCCTATCCTCTATCCTATCCTATCCTCTATCCTATCCTATCCTCTATCCTATCCTATCCTCTATCCTATCCTATCCTGTATACTATCCCATCCTCTGCCCTATCCTATACTCTATCCTATCATATCCTCTATCCTATCCTATCCACTATCCTATAATATCCACTATCCTATCATGTCCTCTATCCTATCCTATCCTCTATCCTATCCTCAATCCTATCCTATCCTCGAACCTATCCTATCCTCTATCCTATCCTATCCTCTATCGTACCCTGTCCTATATCCTATCCAATCCTCTATCCTATCCGCTATCCTTTCCTAGCCTCTATCCTATCCTATCCTCTATCCTATGCTATCCTCAATTCTATCCTATCCTATTCTCTATCCTATCCTCATTCCTATCCTCAATCCTATCCTATCCTCTATCCTATCGTATCCTCTATCCTATCCTATCCTCTACCCTATCCTATCCTCTATCCTATCCTATTCTGTATCCTGTCCTATCCTCTATCCTATCCTCTATCCTGTCCTATCCTCAATCCTATCCTATCCACTATCTTATAATATCATCTATCCCATGCTATCCTCTACCCTATCCTACCCTATATCCTATCCTATTCTCTATCCTATCCTCTATCCCAACGTATCCTCTATCCTATCCCATACTCTGCCCTATACTATACTCTATCCTATCATATCCTCTATCCTATCCAATCCACTATCCTATAATATCCTCTATCCTATACTATCCTCTACCCTATCCTATCCTCTATCCTATCCTATCTTCTATCCTATGCTATCCTCAATTCTATCCTATCCTATTCTCTATCCTATCCTCATTCCTATCCTCAATCCTATCCTACCCTCTATCCTATCCTATCCTCTATCCTATCCTATCCTCTACCCTATCCTACCATATATATTATCCTATCCTATCCTCTATCGTATCCTATCCTCTATCCTAACCTATCCTCTATCATATCCTATCCTCTATCCTATCCTATCCTCTATCCTATACTATCCTCTACCCCATAATATCATCTATCCTATACTATCCTCTACCCTATCCTATCCTCTGTCCTACCCTTTCCTGTATCCTACCCTCTATCCTATCCTATCCTCTATCCTATCCTATCCACTATTTTATAATATCATCTATCCCATGCTATCCTCTACCCTATCCTACCCTATATCCTATCCTATTCTTTATCCTATCCTATTGGCAATCCTATCCTATCTTCTATCCTATCCTATCCTCTATCCTATCCTCTATCCTATCCTATCCTCTATCCTGTCCTATCCTCTATCCTATCCTCTATCCTATTCTCTATCCTATAATGTCATCTATCCTATCCTATCCACTATCCTATCCTCTATCCTATCCTATCTTCTATCCTATCCTATCCTCTATCCTACCCTATCCTCTATACTATCCTATCCTATATCCTATCCTATCTTCTATCCTATCCTATCCTCAATCCTTTCCTATCCTCTATCCTATCCTATCCTCTATCCTATCCTATCCTCTATCCTATCCTATCCTCTATCCTATCCTATCCTCTATCCTCTATCCTATCCAATCCTCTATCCTATACTCTATCCTATCCTCTATCATATGCTATCCTCAATCGAATCCTATCCTATCCTCTATCTTATCCTATCCTCTATCCTATAATATCATCTATCCTACGCTATTCTCTATCCTATCCCATCCTCTTCCCTATCCTATACTCTATCCTATCATATCATCTATCGTATCCTATCCTCTATCCTATCCTATCTTCTATCCTATCCTATCCTCTATCCTATCCTATCCTCTATCCTATCCTATCCTCTATCCTATCCTATCTTCTATATTATCCTATCCTCTATTTTATCCTGTCCTCAATCCTATCCTATCCTCTATCATATCCTATCCTCTTTCATATTATATTCTATATCGTATCCTATCCTCTATCCTATCCTATCCTTTATCCTATCCAATCCTCTATAATATCGTATCCTCTATCCTATCCTATCCTCAATCCTATCCTATCCTATCCTCTGTCCTATAATATCCTCTATCCTATCCTATCCTCTATCCTATCCTATCCTCCATCCTATCCTATCCTCTATCCTATCCTGTATCCTATCCTATCGTCTAGCCTATCCTATCCACTATCCTATCCTATCCTCTATCCTATCCTATCCCATCCTCTATCCTATCCTATCCTCTATCCTCTATCCTCTATCCTATCCTATCCTCTATCCTATCCTATCCTCTATCCTATCCTATCCTCTATCCTATCCTATCCTCTATCCTATCCTATCCTCTCTCCTATCCTATCCTCTATCCTATCCTATCCTCTATCCTATCCTATCCTCTATCCTATCCTATCCTCTATCCTATCCTCTATCCTATCCTATCCTCTATCCTATCCTATCCTCTATCCTATCCTATCCTCTATCCTATCCTATCCTCTATCCTCTATCCTATCCTATCCTCTATCCTATCCTATTCTGTATCCTGTCCTATCCTCTATCCTATCCTCTATAATATCGTATCCTCTATCCTATCCTATCCTCTATCCTATCCTCTATCCTTTATCCTATCCTATCCTCTATCGTATCCTATCCTCTATCCTAACCTATCCTCTATCATATCCTATCCTCTATCCTATCCTATCCTCTATCCTATCCTATCCTCTATCCTATTCTATCCTGTATCCTATCCCATCCTCTGCCCTATCCTATATTCTATCCTATCATATTCTCTATCCTATCCTATCCACTATCCTATAACATCCACTATCCTATCCTCTATCCTTTATCCTATCCTATCCTCTATCGTATCCTATCCTCTATCCTAACCTATCCTCTATCCTATCCTATCCTCTATCCTATCCTATCCTCTATCCTATCCTATCCTCTATCCTATCCTATCCTCTATCCTATCCTATCCTCTATCCTATCCTATCCTGTATACTATCCCATCCTCTGCCCTATCCTATACTCTATCCTATCATATCCTCTATCCTATCCTATCCACTATCCTATAATATCCACTACCCTATCATGTCCTCTATCCTATCCTATCCTCTATCCTATCCTCAATCCTATCCTATCCTCGAACCTATCCTATCCTCTATCCTATCCTATCCTCTATCGTACCCTGTCCTATATCCTATCCAATCCTCTATCCTATCCGCTATCCTTTCCTAGCCTCTATCCTATCCTATCCTCTATCCTATGCTATCCTCAATTCTATCCTATCCTATTCTCTATCCTATCCTCATTCCTATCCTCAATCCTATCCTATCCTCTATCCTATCGTATCCTCTATCCTATCCTATCCTCTATCCTATGCTATCCTCAATTCTATCCTATCCTATTCTCTATCCTATCCTCATTCCTATCCTCAATCCTATCCTATCCTCTATCCTATCGTATCCTCTATCCTATCCTATCCACTATCTTATAATATCATCTATCCCATGCTATCCTCTACCCTATCCTACCCTATATCCTATCCTATTCTCTATCCTATCCTCTATCCCAACGTATCCTCTATCCTATCCCATACTCTGCCCTATACTATACTCTATCCTATCATATCCTCTATCCTATCCAATCCACTATCCTATAATATCCTCTATCCTATACTATCCTCTACCCTATCCTATCCTCTATCCTATCCTATCTT
This sequence comes from Halictus rubicundus, assembly GCF_050948215.1. Lineage (NCBI taxonomy): Eukaryota > Metazoa > Arthropoda > Insecta > Hymenoptera > Halictidae > Halictus > Halictus rubicundus. Next base: position 237,642 of record NW_027488659.1, on the reverse strand, counting down.
CTATCCTATGCTATCCTCAATTCTATCCTATCCTATTCTCTATCCTATCCTCATTCCTATCCTCAATCCTATCCTACCCTCTATCCTATCCTATCCTCTATCCTATCCTATCCTCTACCCTATCCTACCATATATATTATCCTATTCTCTATCCTATCCTATCGTCAATCCTATCCTATCTTCTATGCTATCCTACCCTCTATCCTATCCTCTATCCTATCCTATCGTCTATCCTATCCTATCACCTATAATATCGTACCCTCTATCCTATCCTATCCTCAATCCTATCCTATCCTCAATCCTATCCTATCCTCTATCCTATCCTATCTTCTATCCTATCCTATCCTCTATCCTATCCTATCCTCTATCCTATCCTATCCTCTATCCTATCCTATCCTTCTCTCCTATCCTATCCTCTATCCTATCCTATCCTCTATCCTATCCTATCCTCTACTGTCTCCCATCCTGTATCCGATCCAATCCCCTATCCTATCCTCTATCCTATCCTCTATCCTATCGTATCCTCTATCCTATCCAATTCTCTATCCTATCCTCTATCCTATCCTATCCTCTAACTTATCCTATCATCTATCCTATCTTATCCTCTATCCTATACTATACTCTATTCTGTCCTATCCTCTATCCTATCCTATCCTCTAACTTATCCTATCCTCTATCGTCTCCTGTCCTCTATCCTATCCAATTCCCTATCCTATCCTATATCCGATCCTATCCTCTATCCTATCCTATCCTCTATAATATCGTTTCCTCTGTCCTATAATGTCCTCTATTCTATAATATCATCTATCCTATCCTATTCTCTATCCTATCCTATCCTATCCTATCCTCTATCGTATCCTATCCTCTATCCTATCCAATCCTATATCCTATTCTCTATCCTATATCCTATCCTATCCTCTATCCTATCCTATCCTCTATCCTATTCTATCCTCTATCCTACCCTACCCTCTATCCTATCCTATCCTCTATCCCATCCTATCCTGTATCCTTTCCTATCCTCTATCCTAACCTATCCTCTATCCTATCCTATCCTCTATCCCATCCTATCCTCTATCCTATCCTATCCTCTATCCTATCCTATCCTCTATCCTATCCTATCATTCTATCCTATCCTATCCTCTATCCTATCCTATCCTCTACCGTCTCCCATCCTGTATCCGATCCAATCCCCTATCCTATCCTCTATCCTATCCTCTATCCTACCGTATCCTCTATCCTATCCAATTCTCTATCCTATCCTCTATCCTATCCTCTATCCTATCCTATCCTCTAACTTATCCTATCCTCTATCCTATCTTATCCTCTATCCTATACTATACTCTATTCTATCCTATCCTCTATCCGATCCTATCCTCTATCCTATCCTATCCTCTATAATATCGTTTCCTCTGTCCTATAATGTCCTCTATTCTATAATATCATCTATCCTATCCTATCCTCTATCCTATCCAATCCTATATCCTATTCTCTATCCTATATCCTATCCTATCCTCTATCCTATCCTATCCTCTATCCTATTCTATCCTCTATCCTACCCTACCCTCTATCCTATCCTATCCTCTATCCCATCCTATCCTGTATCCTTTCCTATCCTCTATCCTAACCTATCCTCTATCCTATCCTATCCTATATCCGATCCTATCCTCTATCCTATCCTATCCTCTATCCTATCCTATCATTCTATCCTATCCTATCCTCTATCCTATCCTATCCTCTACCGTCTCCCATCCTGTATCCGATCCAATCCCCTATCCTATCCTCTATCCTATCCTCTATCCTACCGTATCCTCTATCCTATCCAATTCTCTATCCTATCCTCTATCCTATCCTCTATCCTATCCTATCCTCTAACTTATCCTATCCTCTATCCTATCTTATCCTCTATCCTATACTATACTCTATTCTATCCTATCCTCTATCCGATCCTATCCTCTATCCTATCCTATCCTCTATAATATCGTTTCCTCTGTCCTATAATGTCCTCTATTCTATAATATCATCTATCCTATCCTATCCTCTATCCTATCCAATCCTATATCCTATTCTCTATCCTATATCCTATCCTATCCTCTATCCTATACTATCCTCTATCCTATTCTATCCTCTATCCTACCCTACCCTCTATCCTATCCTATCCTCTATCCCATTCTATCCTGTATCCTTTCCTATCCTCTATCCTAACCTATCCTCTATCCTATCCTATCCTCTATCCTATCCTATCCTCTATCCTACCCTATCCTCTATCCTATCCTATCATCTATCCTATCCTATCCTCTATCCTATCCTATCCTCTATCCTATCCTATCCTCTATCCTATCCTATCCTCTATCCTATCCTATCCTCTATTCTATCCTATCCTCCATCCTATCCTATCCTCTATCCTCTATCCTATCCTCTATCCTATCCTATCCTCTATCCTATCCTATCCTCTATCCTATCCTATCCTCTATCCTATCCTAGCCTCTATCCGATCCTATCCTCTATCCTATCCTATCCTCTATCCTATCCTATCCTCTATCCTATCCTATCCTCTATCCTATCCTATCCTCTATCCTATCCTATCCTCTATCCTATCCTATCCTCTATCCTATCCTATCCTCTATCCTATCCTATCCTCTATCCTATCCTATCCTCTATCCTATTCTATCCTCTATCCTACCCTACCCTCTATCCTATCCTATCCTCTATCCCATCCTATCCTGTATCCTTTCCTATCCTCTATCCTAACCTATCCTCTATCCTATCCTATCCTCTATCCCATCCTATCCTCTATCCTATCCTATCCTGTCCTCTATCCTATAATATCATCTATCCTATCCTATTCTCTATCCTATCCTATCCTATCCTCTACCGTATCCTATCCTCTATCCTATCCTATCCTCTATCCTATCCTATCCTTCTCTCCTATCCTATCCTCTACCCTATCCTATCCTCAATCCTATCCTATCCTATCCTCGGTCCTATAATATCCTCTATCCTATCCTACCCTATATCCTATCCTATCCTCTATCCTATCCTATCCTCTATCCTATCGTCAATCCTATCCTATCCTTTATGCTATCCTATCCTCTATCGTATCCTATCCCCTATCCTATCCTCTCCTCTATCCTATCCTATCCTCTATCCTACTCTATCCTCTATCCTACCCTATCCTCTATCCTATCCTATCCTCTATCCCATCCTATCCAGTATCCTATCCTATCCTCTATCCTATCCTATCCTCTATCCTATTCTATCCTCAATCGTATCCTATCCCCTATCCTATCCTATCCTCTATCCTATTCTATCCTCTATCCTATCCTATCCTCTATCGTCTCCTGTGCTCTATCCTATCCAATCCCCGATCCTATCCTCTATCCTACCCTTTCCTCTATCCTATCCTATCCTCTATCCTATCCTATCCTCTACCCTATCCTATCCTCTATCCTATCCCATCATATATCCTATCCTATCCTCTATCCTATCCTATCCTCTATCCTATCCTATCCTCTATCCTATCCTATCCTCTATCGTATGCTATCCTCTATCCTATCCAATCCTATATCCTATACTCTATCCTATCCAATCCTATATCCTATACTCTATCCTATCATATCCTCTATCCTATCCTATGCTATCCTCTATCCTATAATATCCTCTATCCTATCCAATCCTCTATCCTATCCTTTATCCTATCCTCTATCCTATCCTATCCTATCCTCTATCCTATCCTATCCTATCCTCTATCCTATCCTCTTTCCTATCCTATCCTCTATCCTATCCTATCCTCTATCCCATCCTATCCTCTATCCTATCCTATCCTCTATCCTATCCTATCCTCTATCCTATCCTATCCTATCCTCTATCCTATCCTCTATAATATCGTATCCTGTATCATATCCTATCCCCTATCCTATCCTATCCTCAATCCTATCCTATCCTCTATCCTATCCTATCCTCTATCCCGTCCTATCCCCTATCCAATCCTATCGTCAATCCTATCCTATCCTCTATCCTATCCTATCCTCCATCCTATCCTATCCTCTATCCTAGCCTGTATCCTATCCTATTCTCTATCAAATCCTGTACTCTATCCTATCCCATCCTCTATCCTATCCTATCCTCTATCCTATCCTATCCCCTATAATATCGTATCCTCTATCCTATCCTATCCTCAATCCTATCCTATCCTATCCTCTGTCCTATCGTCAATCCTATCCTATCCTTTATACTATCCCATCCTCTATCCTATCCTATCGTCTATCCTATCCTATCCTCTATCCTATCCTATCTTCTATCCTATGCTATCCTCTATCCTCTATCCTATCCTATCCTCTATACTATCCTCCATCCTATCCTATCCTCTATCCTATAATATCGTCTATCCTATCCTATTCTCTATCCTATCCTATCCTATCCAATCCTATCGTCAATCCTATCCTATCCTCTATCCTATCCTATCCTCCATCCTATCCTATCCTCTATCCTAGCCTGTATCCTATCCTATTCTCTATCAAATCCTGTACTCTATCCTATCCCATCCTCTATCCTATCCTATCCTCTATCCTATCCTATCCCCTATAATATCGTATCCTCTATCCTATCCTATCCTCAATCCTATCCTATCCTATCCTCTATCCTATCGTCAATCCTATCCTATCCTTTATGCTATCCTATCCTCTATCGTATCCTATCCCCTATCCTATCCTCTCCTCTATCCTATCCTATCCTCTATCCTACTCTATCCTCTATCCTACCCTATCCTCTATCCTATCCTATCCTCTATCCCATCCTATCCAGTATCCTATCCTATCCTCTATCCTATCCTATCCTCTATCCTATTCTATCCTCAATCGTATCCTATCCCCTATCCTATCCTATCCTCTATCCTATTCTATCCTCTATCCTATCCTATCCTCTATCGTCTCCTGTGCTCTATCCTATCCAATCCCCGATCCTATCCTCTATCCTACCCTTTCCTCTATCCTATCCTATCCTCTATCCTATCCTATCCTCTACCCTATCCTATCCTCTATCCTATCCCATCATATATCCTATCCTATCCTCTATCCTATCCTATCCTCTATCCTATCCTATCCTCTATCCTATCCTATCCTCTATCGTATGCTATCCTCTATCCTATCCAATCCTATATCCTATACTCTATCCTATCCAATCCTATATCCTATACTCTATCCTATCATATCCTCTATCCTATCCTATGCTATCCTCTATCCTATAATATCCTCTATCCTATCCAATCCTCTATCCTATCCTTTATCCTATCCTCTATCCTATCCTATCCTATCCTCTATCCTATCCTATCCTATCCTCTATCCTATCCTCTTTCCTATCCTATCCTCTATCCTATCCTATCCTCTATCCCATCCTATCCTCTATCCTATCCTATCCTCTGTCCTATCCTATCCTCTATAATATCGTATCCTCTATTATATCCTATCCTCTATCCTATCCTATCCTCTATGCTATCCTATCTTCAATCCTATCCTATCCTCTATCCTATCCTATCCTCTATCCTATCCTATCCTATCCTCTATCCTATCCTCTATAATATCGTATCCTGTATCATATCCTATCCCCTATCCTATCCTATCCTCAATCCTATCCTATCCTCTATCCTATCCTATCCTCTATCCCGTCCTATCCCCTATCCAATCCTATCGTCAATCCTATCCTATCCTCTATCCTATCCTATCCTCCATCCTATCCTATCCTCTATCCTAGCCTGTATCCTATCCTATTCTCTATCAAATCCTGTACTCTATCCTATCCCATCCTCTATCCTATCCTATCCTCTATCCTATCCTATCCCCTATAATATCGTATCCTCTATCCTATCCTATCCTCAATCCTATCCTATCCTATCCTCTGTCCTATCGTCAATCCTATCCTATCCTTTATACTATCCCATCCTCTATCCTATCCTATCGTCTATCCTATCCTATCCTCTATCCTATCCTATCTTCTATCCTATGCTATCCTCTATCCTCTATCCTATCCTATCCTCTATACTATCCTCCATCCTATCCTATCCTCTATCCTATAATATCGTCTATCCTATCCTATTCTCTATCCTATCCTATCCTATCCAATCCTATCGTCAATCCTATCCTATCCTCTATCCTATCCTATCCTCCATCCTATCCTATCCTCTATCCTAGCCTGTATCCTATCCTATTCTCTATCAAATCCTGTACTCTATCCTATCCCATCCTCTATCCTATCCTATCCTCTATCCTATCCTATCCCCTATAATATCGTATCCTCTATCCTATCCTATCCTCAATCCTATCCTATCCTATCCTCTGTCCTATCGTCAATCCTATCCTATCCTTTATACTATCCCATCCTCTATCCTATCCTATCGTCTATCCTATCCTATCCTCTATCCTATCCTATCTTCTATCCTATGCTATCCTCTATCCTCTATCCTATCCTATCCTCTATACTATCCTCCATCCTATCCTATCCTCTATCCTATAATATCGTCTATCCTATCCTATTCTCTATCCTATCCTATCCTATCCAATCCTCTATCCTATCCTCTATCCCGTCCTATCCCCTATCCTATCCTATCCTCTATCCTATCCACTATCCTATCCTATCCTCTATCCAATCCTATCCTCTATCCTACGCTATTCTCTATCCTATCCCATCCTCTTCCCTATCCCATACTCTATCCTATCATATCCTCTATCCTATCCTATCCACTATCCTATCCTATCCTCTTTCCTATCCTATCCTCAATCCTATCCTATCCTGTCCTCTGTCCTATAATATCCTCTATCCTATCCTATCCTCTATCCTATCCTATCCTGCATCCTATCCTATCCTCTATCCTATCCTGTACTCTATCCTATCCCATCCTCTATCCTATCCTATCCTCTATCCTATCCTATCCCCTATAATATCGTATCCTCTATCCTATCCTATCCGTCAATCCTATCCTATCCTCTATCCTATCCTATCCTCTATCGTATCCTATCCTCTATCCTATCCAATCCTATATCCTATACTCTATCCTATCCAATCCTATATCCTATACTCTATCCTATCCTATCCTATCCTCTATCCTATAATATCCTCTATCCTATCCAATCCTCTATCCTATCCTCTATCCTATCCTCTATCCTATCCTATCCTATCCTCTATCCTATCCTCTTTCCTATCCTATCCCCTATCCTATCCTATCATCTATCCTATCCTATGCTCTATCCTATCCTATCCTCTTTCCTATCCTATCCTCAATCCTATCCTATCCACTATCCTATCCTATCCTCTATCCTACCCTATCCTCTATCCTACCCTATCCTCTATAATATCGTATCCTCTATCATATCATATCCTCTTTCCTATAATATCATCTATCCTATCCAATCGCCTATCCTATCCTGTATCCTATCCTATTCTCTATGCTATCCTCTATCCTATCCTATCCTTTATCCTATCATATCCTCTATCCTTTCCTATCCTCTATCCTAACCTATCCTCTATCCTATCCTATCCTCTATCCCAACCTATCCTCTATCCTATCCTATCCTCTATCCTACCCTATCCTCTATCCTATCCTATCCTCTATCCTATTCTATCCTATCCTCTATCCTATCCTATCCTCTATCCTATCCTATCCTCTATCCTATCCTATCCTCTATCCTATCCTATCCTCTATCCTATCCTATCATCTATCGTATCCTATCCTGTATCCGATCAAATCGCCTATCCTTTCCTATCCTCTATCCTACCCTATCCTCTATCCTATCCTATCTTCTGTCCCATCCTATCCTCTATCCTATCCTGTCCTCTATCCTAGCCTATCCTCTATCCTATCCTATCCTTCTCTCCTATCCTATCTTCTATCCTATCCTATCCTCTAACTTATCCTATCCTCTATCCTATCTTATCCTCTGTCCTATTCTATACTCTATCCTATCCTTTCCGCCATCCTATCCTATCCTGTCCTCTATCGAATCCTATCCTCTATCCTATCCAATCCCCTATCCTATCCTCTATCCGATCCTATCCTCTATCCTATCCTATCCTCTATAATATCGTTTCCTCTGTCCTATAATGTCCTCTATCCTATAATATTATCTATCCTATCCTATTCTCTATCCTATAATATTATCTATCCTATCCTATTCTCTATCCTATCCTATCCTATCCTCTATCGTATCCTATCCTCTATCCTATCCAATCCTATATCCTATTCTCTATCCTATCCTATCCTCTATCGTATCCTATCCCCTATCTTGTCCTATCCTCTATCCTTTTCTATCCTCTATCCTATCCTATCCTCTATCGTCTCCTGTCCTCTATCCTATCCAATCCCCCATCCTATCCAATCCCCGATCCTATCCTCTATCCTACCCTTTCCGCTATGCTATCCTATCCTCTATAATATCGCATCCTCTGTCCTATCCTTTCTCTATCCTACAATATCATCTATCCTATCCTATCCTCTATCCTATCCTATCCACCATCCTATCCTATCCTCAATCCTATCCTATACTCCATCCTATCCTATCCGCTATCCTATACTATCCTCTATCCTATCCTATCCTCTATCCTATCCTATCCTCTATCCTATCCTATACTCTATCCTATCCTATCGTCTATAATACCGTATCCTCTATCCTATCCTATCCTCTATCCTATCCTATCCTCTATCCTATCCTCTATCGTCTCCTATCCTCTATCCTATCCAATCCAATATCCTATACTCTATCCTATCCAATCCTATATCCTATACTCTATCCTATCCTATCCTCTATCCTATCCCATCATATATCCTATCCTATCCTCTATCCTATCCTATCCTCTATCCTATCCTATCCTCTATCCTATCCTATCCTCTATCGTATGCTATCCTCTATCCTATCCAATCCTATATCCTATACTCTATCCTATCCAATCCTATATCCTATACTCTATCCTATCATATCCTCTATCCTATCCTATGCTATCCTCTATCCTATAATATCCTCTATCCTATCCAATCCTCTATCCTATCCTTTATCCTATCCTCTATCCTATGCTATCCTATCCTCTATCCTATCCTCTTTCCTATCCTATCCTCTATCCTATCCTATCCTCTATCCCATCCTATCCTCTATCCTATCCTATCCTCTGTCCTATCCTATCCTGTATAATATCGTATCCTCTATTATATCCTATCCTATCCTCTATGCTATCCTATCTTCAATCCTATCCTATCCTCTATCCTATCCTATCCTCTATCCTATCCTATCCTATCCTCTATCCTATCCTCTATAATATCGTATCCTGTATCATATCCTATCCTCTATCCTATCCTACCCTCAATCCTATCCTATCCTCTATCCTATCCTATCCTCTATCCCGTCCTATCCCCTATCCTATCCTATCGTCAATCCTATCCTATCCTCTATCCTATCCTGTACTCTATCCTATCCCATCCTCTATCCTATCCTATCCTCTATCCTATCCTATCCCCTATAATATCGTATCCTCTATCCTATCCTATCCTCAATCCTATCCTATCCTATCCTCTGTCCTATAATATCCTCTATCCTATCCTACCCTATATCCTATCCTATCCTCTATCCTATCCTATCCTCTATCCTATCGTCAATCCTATCCTATCCTTTATGCTATCCTATCCTCTATCCTATCCTATCGTCTATCCTATCCTATCCTCTATCCTATCCTATCTTCTATCCTATGCTATCCTCTATCCTCTATCCTCTATCCTATCCTATCCTCTATACTATCCTCCATCCTATCCTATCCTCTATCCTATAATATCGTCTATCCTATCCTATTCTCTATCCTATCCTATCCTATCCAATCCTCTATCCTATCCTCTATCCCGTCCTATCCCCTATCCTATCCTATCCTCTATCCTATCCTATCCTCTATCCTATCCTATCCACTATCCTATCCTATCCTCTATCCAATCCTATCCTCTATCCTACGCTATTCTCTATCCTATCCCATCCTCTTCCCTATCCCATACTCTATCCTATCATATCCTCTATCCTATCCTATCCACTATCCTATCCTATCCTCTTTCCTATCCTATTCTCTATCCTATCCTATCCTCTATCCTATCCTATACTCTAACCTATCCTATCCTTAATCCTATCCTATCCTCCATGCTATCCTATCCTCTATCCTATCCTCTATCCTATTGTATCCTGTATCCTATCCCATCCTCTGCCCTATCCTATACTCTATCCTATCCTCTATCGTCTCCTATCCTCTATCCTATCCAATCCAATATCCTATACTCTATCCTATCCAATCCTATATCCTATACTCTATCCTATCCTATCCTCTATCCTATCCCATCATATATCCTATCCTATCCTCTATCCTATCCTATCCTCTATCCTATCCTATCCTCTATCCTATCCTATCCTCTATCGTATGCTATCCTCTATCCTATCCAATCCTATATCCTATACTCTATCCTATCCAATCCTATATCCTATACTCTATCCTATCATATCCTCTATCCTATCCTATGCTATCCTCTATCCTATAATATCCTCTATCCTATCCAATCCTCTATCCTATCCTTTATCCTATCCTCTATCCTATCCTATCCTATCCTCTATCCTATCCTCTTTCCTATCCTATCCTCTATCCTATCCTATCCTCTATCCCATCCTATCCTCTATCCTATCCTATCCTCTATCGTATGCTATCCTCTATCCTATCCAATCCTATATCCTATACTCTATCCTATCCAATCCTATATCCTATACTCTATCCTATCATATCCTCTATCCTATCCTATGCTATCCTCTATCCTATAATATCCTCTATCCTATCCAATCCTCTATCCTATCCTTTATCCTATCCTCTATCCTATGCTATCCTATCCTCTATCCTATCCTCTTTCCTATCCTATCCTCTATCCTATCCTATCCTCTATCCCATCCTATCCTCTATCCTATCCTATCCTCTGTCCTATCCTATCCTGTATAATATCGTATCCTCTATTATATCCTATCCTATCCTCTATGCTATCCTATCTTCAATCCTATCCTATCCTCTATCCTATCCTATCCTCTATCCTATCCTATCCTATCCTCTATCCTATCCTCTATAATATCGTATCCTGTATCATATCCTATCCTCTATCCTATCCTACCCTCAATCCTATCCTATCCTCTATCCTATCCTATCCTCTATCCCGTCCTATCCCCTATCCTATCCTATCGTCAATCCTATCCTATCCTCTATCCTATCCTGTACTCTATCCTATCCCATCCTCTATCCTATCCTATCCTCTATCCTATCCTATCCCCTATAATATCGTATCCTCTATCCTATCCTATCCTCAATCCTATCCTATCCTATCCTCTGTCCTATAATATCCTCTATCCTATCCTACCCTATATCCTATCCTATCCTCTATCCTATCCTATCCTCTATCCTATCGTCAATCCTATCCTATCCTTTATGCTATCCTATCCTCTATCCTATCCTATCGTCTATCCTATCCTATCCTCTATCCTATCCTATCTTCTATCCTATGCTATCCTCTATCCTCTATCCTCTATCCTATCCTATCCTCTATACTATCCTCCATCCTATCCTATCCTCTATCCTATAATATCGTCTATCCTATCCTATTCTCTATCCTATCCTATCCTATCCAATCCTCTATCCTATCCTCTATCCCGTCCTATCCCCTATCCTATCCTATCCTCTATCCTATCCTATCCTCTATCCTATCCTATCCACTATCCTATCCTATCCTCTATCCAATCCTATCCTCTATCCTACGCTATTCTCTATCCTATCCCATCCTCTTCCCTATCCCATACTCTATCCTATCATATCCTCTATCCTATCCTATCCACTATCCTATCCTATCCTCTTTCCTATCCTATTCTCTATCCTATCCTATCCTCTATCCTATCCTATACTCTAACCTATCCTATCCTTAATCCTATCCTATCCTCCATGCTATCCTATCCTCTATCCTATCCTCTATCCTATTGTATCCTGTATCCTATCCCATCCTCTGCCCTATCCTATACTCTATCCTATCCTCTATCGTCTCCTATCCTCTATCCTATCCAATCCAATATCCTATACTCTATCCTATCCAATCCTATATCCTATACTCTATCCTATCCTATCCTCTATCCTATCCCATCATATATCCTATCCTATCCTCTATCCTATCCTATCCTCTATCCTATCCTATCCTCTATCCTATCCTATCCTCTATCGTATGCTATCCTCTATCCTATCCAATCCTATATCCTATACTCTATCCTATCCAATCCTATATCCTATACTCTATCCTATCATATCCTCTATCCTATCCTATGCTATCCTCTATCCTATAATATCCTCTATCCTATCCAATCCTCTATCCTATCCTTTATCCTATCCTCTATCCTATCCTATCCTATCCTCTATCCTATCCTCTTTCCTATCCTATCCTCTATCCTATCCTATCCTCTATCCCATCCTATCCTCTATCCTATCCTATCCTCTGTCCTATCCTATCCTGTATAATATCGTATCCTCTATTATATCCTATCCTATCCTCTATGCTATCCTATCTTCAATCCTATCCTATCCTCTATCCTATCCTATCCTCTATCCTATCCTATCCTATCCTCTATCCTATCCTCTATAATATCGTATCCTGTATCATATCCTATCCTCTATCCTATCCTACCCTCAATCCTATCCTATCCTCTATCCTATCCTATCCTCTATCCCGTCCTATCCCCTATCCTATCCTATCGTCAATCCTATCCTATCGTCAATCCTATCCTATCCTCTATCCTATCCTATCCTCCATCCTATCCTATCCTCTATCCTAGCCTGTATCCTATCCTATCCTCTATCCTATCCTGTACTCTATCCTATCCCATCCTCTATCCTATCCTATCCTCTATCCTATCCTATCCCCTATAATATCGTATCCTCTATCCTATCCTATCCTCAATCCTATCCTATCCTATCCTCTGTCCTATAATATCCTCTATCCTATCCTACCCTATATCCTATCCTATCCTCTATCCTATCCTATCCTCTATCCTATCGTCAATCCTATCCTATCCTTTATGCTATCCTATCCTCTATCCTATCCTATCGTCTATCCTATCCTATCCTCTATCCTATCCTATCTTCTATCCTATGCTATCCTCTATCCTCTATCCTATCCTATCCTCTATACTATCCTCCATCCTATCCTATCCTCTATCCTATAATATCGTCTATCCTATCCTATTCTCTATCCTATCCTATCCTATCCAATCCTCTATCCTATCCTCTATCCCGTCCTATCCCCTATCCTATCCTATCCTCTATCCTATCCTATCCTCTATCCTATCCTATCCACTATCCTATCCTATCCTCTATCCAATCCTATCCTCTATCCTACGCTATTCTCTATCCTATCCCATCCTCTTCCCTATCCCATACTCTATCCTATCATATCCTCTATCCTATCCTATCCACTATCCTATCCTATCCTCTTTCCTATCCTATTCTCTATCCTATCCTATCCACTATCCTATCCTATACTCTAACCTATCCTATCCTTAATCCTATCCTATCATCCATGCTATCCTATCCTCTATCCTATCCTCTATCCTATTGTATCCTGTATCCTATCCCATCCTCTGCCCTATCCTATACTCTATCCTATCATATCATCTATCGTATCCTATCCTCTATCCTATCCTCAATCCTATCCTATCCTCAATCCTATCCTATCCTCAATCCTATCCTATCCTGTCCTCTGTCCTATAATATCCTCTATCCTATCCTATCCTCTATCCTATCCTATCCTGCATCCTATCCTATCCTCTATCCTATCCTGTACTCTATCCTATCCCATCCTCTATCCTATCCTATCCTCTATCCTATCCTATCCCCTATAATATCGTATCCTCTATCCTATCCTATCCGTCAATCCTATCCTATCCTCTATCCTATCCTATCCTCTATCGTATCCTATCCTCTATCCTATCCAATCCTATATCCTATACTCTATCCTATCGAATCCTATATCCTATACTCTATCCTATCCTATCCTCTATCCTATCCTATCCTATCCTCTATCCTATAATATCCTCTATCCTATCCAATCCTCTATCCTATCCTCTATCCTATCCTCTATCCTATCCTATCCTATCCTCTATCCTATCCTCTTTCCTATCCTATCCCCTATCCTATCCTATCATCTATCCTATCCTATCCTCTATCCTATCCTATCCTCTTTCCTATCCTATCCTCAATCCTATCCTATCCACTATCCTATCCTATCCTCTATCCTATCCTATCCTCTATCCTACCCTATCCTTTATCCTATCCTATCCTCTATCCAATCCATTCCTCAATCCTATCGTATCCAATATCCTATCCTATCCTCTATCCTATCATATCCTCTATCCTTTCCTATCCTCTATCCTAACCTATCCTCTATCCTATCCTATCCTCTATCCCATCCTATCCTCTATCCTATCCTATCCTCTATCCTACCCTATCCTCTATCCTATCCTATCCTCTATCCTATCCTATCCTCTATCCTATCCTATCCTATCCTCTATCCTATCCTATCCTCTATCCTATCCTATACTCTATCCTATCCTATCCTCTATCCTATCCTATCCTCTATCCTATCCTATACTCTATCCTATCCTATCCTCTATCCTATCCGATCCTCTATCCTATCCTATCCTCTATCCTATCCTATCCTCTATCCTATCCTATCCTCTATCCTATCCTATCCTTTATCCTATCCTATCCTCTATCCTATCCAATCCTCTATCCTATCCTATCCTCTATCCTATCCTATCCTCTATCCTATCCTATCCTCTATCCTATCCTATCCTGTATCCTATCCTATCCTCTATCCTATCCTATCCTCTATCCTATCCTCTTCTCTATCCTATCCTATCGTCTACAATAACGTATCCTCTGTCCTATCCTTGCTCTATCCTATAATATCATATATCCTATCCTATCCTCTATCCTATCCTATCCTCTATCCTATCCTATCCTCTATCCTATCCTAGCCTCTATCCTATCCTATCCGCTATCCTAGCCTATCCTCTATCCTATCCTATCCTTCTCTCCTATCCTATCTTCTATCCTATCCTATCCTCTAACTTATCCTATCCTCTATCCTATCCTATCCTCTATCCTATCCTATCCTCTATCCTATCCTAGCCTCTATCCTATCCTATCCTCTATCCTATCCTATCCGCTATCCTATCCTATCCTCTATCCTATCCTATCCTCTATCCTATCCTATCCTCTATCCTATCCTATCCTCTATCCTATCCTATACTCTATCCTATCCTATCGTCTATAATACCGTATCCTCTATCCTATCCTATCCCCTATCCTATCCTATCCTCTATCCTATCCTCTATCGTCTCCTATCCTCTATCCTATCCTCTAGCCTATCCTCTAGCCTATCCTATTCTCTATCCTGTCCTCTATCCTATCCTATCCTATATCATATCCTATCCTTTATCCTATCCAATCCTCTATCCTATCCTATCCTCTATAATATCGTTTCCTCTATCATATCCTATCCTCTTTCCTATAATATTATCTATCCTATCCTCTTCTCTATCCTATCCTATCCTCTATCCTAACCTATCCTCTATCGTCTCCTATTCTCTATCCTATCCAAACCCCTATCCTATCCTATAATCTATCCTATCCTATCCTCTATCCTATCCTATCCTCTATCCTATCCTATCCTCTATCCTATCCTATCCTCTATCGTATCCTATCCTGTATTCGATCCAATCCCCTATCCTATCCTCTATCCTATCCTATTCTCTATCCTATCCTCTATCGTATCGTACCTTCTATCCTATCCAATCCTCTATCCTATCCTCTATCCTATCCTCTATCTTATCCTCTAGGTTATCCTATCCTCTATCCTATCCTATCCTCTATGCTATCCTATCCTCTATCGTCTCCTGTCCTCTATCCTACGCAATCCCCTATCCTATCCTCTATCATATCCTATCCTCTTTCCTATAACATCATCTACCCTATCCGAATCTCTTTCGTATCCTATCCTCTTTCCTATCCTATCGTCAACCCTATCCTATCCTCTATCCTATCCAATCCTCTATCCTATCCTCTATCCTATCCTATTCTCTGTGCTATCCTCTATCCTATCCTATCCTCTATCCTATCCCATTCTCTATCCTATCCTATCGTCTTTCCTATCCTATTCTCTATCCTATCCTATCCTTTATCCTATCCTATCCTCTCTCCAATCCTATCCTCAATCCTATCCTATCCTCTATCCTATCCTATCCACTATCCTATCCTATCCTCTATCCTATCGTATCCTCTATCCTATCCCACCCTCTATCCTATCCTATCCTCTATCCTAACCTATCCTCTATCCTATAATATCCTCTATTCTATCCAATACTCTATTCTGTCGTATCCTCTATCTTATCCTACCATCTATCCTATACTATCGTCTATCCTATAATATCCTCTATCCTATCCTATGCTCTATCCTATCCTATCCTATCCTCTATCCTATCCTCTATCCTATCCTATCCTCTATCCTATCCTATCCTCTATCCTAACCTATCCTCTATCATATCCTATCCTCTATCTTATCCTATCGTTTATCCTATCCTATCCTCTATCCTATCCTATCCTCTACCCTATTCTATCCTCTACAATATCTTCTCCTCTATCCTATCCTATCCTCTATCCTATCCTATCCTCTATCCTATCCTATCCTCTATCCTATCCTATCCTCTATCCTATCCTATCCTCTATCCTATCCTATCCTATATCCTATCCTATCTTCTATCCTATCCTATCCTCAATCCTATCCTATCCTCTATCCTATCCTATCCTCTATCCCATCCTATCCTCCATCCTATCCTATCCTCTATCCTATCCTATCCTCTATCCTATCCTATCCTCTATCGTATCCTATCCCCTATCCTATCCTATCCTCTATCCGATTCTATCCTCTATCCTATCCTATCCTCTATCCTATCCTATCCTCTATCCTATCCTATCCTTCTCTCCTATCCTATCCTCTATCCTATCCTATCCTCTATAATATCGTTTCCTCTGTCCTATCCTATCCTCTATCGTATCCTATCCTGTATCCGATCCAATCGCCTATCCTATCCTATCCTCTATCCTACCCTATCCTCTATCACATCCTATCCTCTATCCTATCCAATCCCCTATCCTATTCTCTATCCTATCCAATACTCGATCCTATTCTATCCTCTATCCTATCCTATCCTCTATAATATCCTATCCTCTTCTCTATCCTATCCTATCGTCTATAATAACGTATCCTCTGTCCTATCCTTGCTCTATCCTATAATATCATATATCCTATCCTATTCTCTATCCTATCCCATCCTATCTTCTATCGTATCTTATCCTCTATCCTATCCAATCCTATATCGTATACTCTATCCTATCCAATCCTATATCCTATACTCTATCCTATCCTATCCTCTATCCTATAATATCCTCTATCCTATCCAATCCCCTATCCTATTCTCTATCCTATCCAATACTCGATCCTATTCTTTCCTCTATCCTATAGTCTATCCTATCGTATCCTCTATCCTATCCAATCCTCTATCCTATCCTCTATCCTATCCTATCCTCTATCCTATCCTATCCTCTATCCTATCCTATCCTCTATCCTATCCTATCCTCTATCCTATCCTATCCTCTATCCTATCCTATCCTCTATCCTATCCTATCCTCTATCCTATCCTATCCTCTATCCTATCCTATCCTCTATCCTATCCTATCCTCTATCCTCTATCCTATCCAATCCTCTATCCTATACTCTATCCTATCCTCTATCATATGCTATCCTCAAACGAATCCTATCCTATCCTCTTTCCTATCCTATCCTCTATCCTATAATATCATCTATCCTACGCTATTCTCTATCCTATCCCATCCTCTTCCATATCCCATACTCTATCCTAACATATCCTCTATCCTATCCACTACCCTATCCTATCCTCTTTCCTATCCTATTCTCTATCCTATCCCATCCTCTATCCTATCCTATACTCTATCGTATCCTGTCCTCTATCCTATCCAATCCTTTATCCTATCCTCTATCCTATCCTATCCTCTATCCTATCCTATCCTCTATCCTATCCTATCCTCTATCCTATCCTATACTCTATCGTATCCTGTCCTCTATCCTATCCAATCCTTTATCCTATCCTCTATCCTATCCTATCCTCTATCATTTCCTATCCTCTATAATAACGTATCCTCTATCATATCCTATCCTCTATCCTATAATATCCTCTATCCTATCCTATCCTCTATCCTATCCTATCCTCTACCCTATCCTATCCTCTGTCCTACCCTATCCTCTATCCTATCCTCTATCCTATCCTGTATCCTATCCTCTACCCTATCTTCTATCCTATCCTACCCTCTATCCTATCCTATCCTATCCTCTATCCTATCCTATCCTCTATCCTATCCTATCCTCTATCCTATCCTATCGTCTATCATATCCTATCGTCTATCCTATCCTATCCTCTATTATATCCTATCCTCTATCCTATCCTATCCTCTATCCTATCCTATCCTGTATCCTATCCTATCCTCTATCCTATCCTCAATCCTATCCTATCCTCTATCCTATCCTATCCTCTATCCTATCCTATCCTCTATCCGATCCAATCCTCTATCCTATCCTATCCTCTATCCTATCCTCTATCCTATCCTGTATCCTATCCTCTATCCTATCCTCTATTCTATCCTACCCTCTATCCTATCCTATCCTATCCCCTATCCTATCCTATCCTCTATCCGATCCTATCCTCTATCCTATCCTATCCTCTATCCTATCCTCTATCCTATCCTCTATCCTATCCTCTATCCTATCCTGTATCCTATCCTATCCTCTATCCTATCCTATCCTCTATCCTATCCTATCCACTATCCTATCCTATCCTCTATCCTATCCTATCCTCTATCCTATCCTATCGTCTATCCTATCCTATCCTCTATCCTATCCTATCCTATCCCCTATCCTATCCTATCCTCTATCCGATCCTATCCCCTATCCTATCCTATGCTCTATCCTATCCTATCCTATCCTCTATCCTATCCTATCCTCTATCCTATCCTATACTATCCACTATCCTATCCTATCCTCTGTCCTATCCTATCCTCTATCCTATCCTATCCTGTATCCTATCCTATCCTCTATCCTATCCTCAATCCTACCCTATCCTCTATCCTATCCTATCCTCTATCCTATCCTATCCTCTATCCGATCCAATCCTCTATCCTATCCTATCCTCTATCCTATCCTCTATCCTATCCTGTATCCTATCCTCTATCCTATCCTCTATTCTATCCTACCCTCTATCCTATCCTATCCTATCCCCTATCCTATCCTATCCTCTATCCGATCCTATCCTCTATCCTATCCTATCCTCTATCCTATCCTCTATCCTATCCTCTATCCTATCCTGTATCCTATCCTATCCTCTATCCTATCCTATCCTCTATCCTATCCTATCCACTATCCTATCCTATCCTCTATCCTATCCTATCCTCTATCCTATCCTATCGTCTATCCTATCCTATCCTCTATCCTATCCTATCCTATCCCCTATCCTATCCTATCCTCTATCCGATCCTATCCCCTATCCTATCCTATGCTCTATCCTATCCTATCCTATCCTCTATCCTATCCTATTCTCTATCCTATCCTATCCTATCCTATCCACTATCCTATCCTATCCTCTGTCCTATCCTATCCTCTATCCTATCCTATCCTCTATCCTATCCTCTATCCTATCCTCTATCCTATCCTCTATCCTATCCTGTATCCTATCCTATCCTCTATCCTATCCTATCCTCTATCCTATCCTATCCTATCCCCTATCCTATCCTATCCTCTATCCGATCCTATCCCCTATCCTATCCTATGCTCTATCCTATCCTATCCTATCCTCTATCCTATCCTATCCTCTATCCTATCCTATCCTCTATCCTATCCTATCCTATCCTATCCTATCCTCTATCCTATCCTATCCTCTATCCTATCCTATCCTCTATCCTATCCTATCCTCTATCCTATCCTATCGTCTATCATATCCTATCCTCTATTATATCCTATCCTCTATCCTATCCTATCCTCTATCCTATCCTATCCTCTATCCTATCCTATCCTCTATCCTATCCTATCCTCTATCCTATCCTATCCTCTAGCCTATCCTACCCTCTATCCTATCCTATCCTGTATCCTATCCTATCCTCTATCCTATCCTATCCTCTATCATATCCTATCCTATCCTCTTTCCTATCCAATGCCCTGTCCTATTCTCTTTCCGATCCTATCCTCTATCCTATCCTATCCTCTATCCTATCCTATCCTCTATCCTATCCTATACTCTATCCTATCCTATCGTCTATAATATCGTATCCTCTATCCTATCCTACCCTCTTTCCTATAATATCATCTATCCTATCCTCTATCGTATCCTATCCTATCCTCTATAATATCGTATCTTCTATCCTATCCTATCCTCTCTCCTATAATATCATCTATCCTATCCAATCCTCTATCCTATCCTATCCTCTATCCTATCCTATCCTCTATCCTATCCTATCCTCTATCCTATCCTATCCTCTATCCTATCCTATCCTCTATCCTATCCTATCCTCTATCCTATCCTATCCTCTATCCTATCCTATCCTCTATCCTATCCTATCCTCTATCCGATCCTATCCTCTATCCTATCCTATCCTCTATCCTATCCTCTATCCTATCCTCTATCCTATTCTCTATCCTATCCTCTATCCTATCCTATCCTCTATCCTATCCTATCCTCTATCCTATCCTATCGTCTATCATATCCTATCGTCTATCCTATCCTATCCTCTATTATATCCTATCCTCTATCCTATCCTATCCTCTATCCTATCCTATCCTCTATCCTATCCTATCCTCTATCCTATCCTATCCTCTATCCTATCCTCAATCCTATCCTATCCTCTATCCTATCCTATCCTCTATCCTATCCTATCCTCTATCCGATCCAATCCTCTATCCTATCCTATCCTCTATCCTATCCTCTATCCTATCCTGTATCCTATCCTCTATCCTATCCTCTATTCTATCCTACCCTCTATCCTATCCTATCCTATCCCCTATCCTATCCTATCCTCTATCCGATCCTATCCTCTATCCTATCCTATCCTCTATCCTATCCTATCCTCTATCCTATCCTATCCTCTATCCTATGCTATCCTCTATTCTATCCTATCCTCTATCCTATCCTATCCTCTATCCTATCCTATCCTCTATCCTATCCTATCCTCTATCCTATCCTATCCTCTATCCTATCCTATCCTCTATCCTATCCTATCCTCTATCCTATCCTATCCTCTATCCTATCCTATCCTCTATCCTATCCTATCCTCTATCCTATCCTATCCTCTATCCGATCCTATCCTCTATCCTACCCTTTCCGCTATGCTATCCTATCCTCTATCCTATCCTATCCTCTATCCCATCCTGTCCTCTATCCTATAATATCATCTATCCTATCCTATTCTCTATCCTATCCTATCCTATCCTCTACCGTATCCTATCCTGTATCCGATCCAATCCCCTATCGTCTCCTCTATCCTATCCTATTCTCTATCCTATCCTCTATCCTATCGTATCCTCTATCCTATCCAATCCTCTATCCTATCCTGTCCTCTATCCTATAATATCATCTATCCTATCCTATTCTCTATCCTATCCTATCCTATCCTCTACCGTATCCTATCCTGTATCCGATCCAATCCCCTATCGTCTCCTCTATACTATCCAATCCTCTATCCTATCCTCTATCCTATCCTATCCTCTAACTTATCCAATCCTCTATCCCATCTTATCCTCTGTCCTATTCTATACTCTATCCTATCCTTTCCGCCATCCTATCATATCCTGTCCTCTATCGAAGCCTATCCTTTATCCTATCCAATCCCCTATCCTATCCTCTATCCGATCCTAACCTCTATCCTTTCCTATCCTCTATAATATCGTTTCCACTGTCCTATAATGTCCTCTATCCTATAATATCATCTATCCTATCCTATTCTCTATCCTATCCTATCCTATCCTCTATCGTATCCTATCCTCTATCCTATCCAATCCTATATCCTATTCTCTATCCTATCCTATCCTCTATCGTATCCTATCCCCTATCCTATCCTATCCTCTATCCTATTCTATCCTCTATCCTATCCTATCCTCTATCGTCTCCTGTCCTCTATACTATCCAATCCCCTATCCTATCCAATCCCCTATCCTATCCTCTATCCTACCCTTTCCGCTATGCTATACTATCCTCTATCCTATCCAATCCTATATCGTATCCTCTATCCTATCATATCCTCTATCCTATCCTATCCTATCCTCTATCCTATCCTATCCTCTATCCTATCCTATCCTCTATCGTATCGTATCCTCTATCCTATCCAATCCTCTATCCTATCCTCTATCCTATCCTATCCTCTAACTTATCCTATCCTCTATCCTATCTTATCCTCTGTCCTATCGTATCCTCTATCCTATCCTATCCTCTATCCTATCCTATCCTCTATCCTATCCTATCCTCTATCCTATCCTATCCTCTATCCTATCCTATCCACTATCTTATCCCATCCTCTATCCTATCCCATTCTCTATCCTATCCTATTCTCTTTCCTATCCTATCCTCTATCCTATCCAATCCTATTTCGTATCCTCTATCCTATCCTATCCTCTATCCTATCCTATCCTCTATCCTATCCTATCCTCTATCCTATCCTATCCTCTATCCTATCCAAACCTTTATCCTATCCTATCCTCTATCCTATCCTATCCCCTATCCTATCCTATCCTCTATCCTATCCTATCCTCTATCCTATCCTATCCTATCCTCTATCCTATCCTATCCTCTATCCTATCCTATCCTCTATCCTATCCTATCCTCTATCCTATCCTATCCTCTATCCTATCCTATCCTCTATCCTATCCTATCCTCTATCCTATCCTATCCTCTATCCTATCCTATCCTCTATCCTATCCTATCCTCTATCCTATCCTATCCTCTATCCTATCCTATCCTCTATCCTATCCTATCCTCTATCCTATCCTATCCTCTATCCTATCCTATCCTCTATCCTATCCTATCCTCTATCCGATCATATCCTCTATCCTATCCTATCCTATCCTCTATAATATCGTATCCTTTATCCCATCCCATCCTCTATCCTATCCTATCCTCTATCCTATCCTATCCTCTGTCCTATCCTATCCTCTATCCTATCCTATCCTATCCTCTATAATATCGTATCCTTTATCCCATCCCATCCTCTATCCTATCCTATCCTCTATCCTATCCTATCCTCTATCCTATCCTATCCTATATCCTATCCTATCCTCTATCCTATACTATCCTCTATCCTATCCTATCCTCTATCCTATCCTATCCTCTAGCCTATCCTATCCTCTATCCTATCCTATTCTCTATCCTATCCTATCCTCTATCGTATCCTACCCCCTATCTTGTCCTATCCTCTATCCTTTTCTATCCTCTATCCTATCCTATCCTCTATCGTCTCCTGTCCTCTATCCTATCCAATCCCCTATCCTATCCAATCCCCTATCCTATCCAATCCCCGATCCTATCCTCTATCCTACCCTTTCCGCTATGCTATCCTATCCTCTATAATATCGTATCCTCTGTCCTATCCTTTCTCTATCCTACAATATCATCTATCCTATCCTATCCTCTATCCTATCCTATCCACCATCCTATCCTATCCTCAATCCTATCCTATACTCCATCCTATCCTATCCGCTATCCTATCCTATCCTCTTTCCTATCCTATCGTCAACCCTATCCTATCCTCTATCCTATCCAATCCTCTATCCTATCCTCTATCCTATCCTATTCTCTGTGCTATCCTCTATCCTATCCTATCCTCTATCCTATCCCATTCTCTATCCTATCCTATCGTCTTTCCTATCCTATTCTCTATCCTATCCTATCCTTTATCCTATCCTATCCTCTCTCCAATCCTATCCTCAATCCTATCCTATCCTCTATCCTATCCTATCCACTATCCTATCCTATCCTCTATCCTATCGTATCCTCTATCCTATCCCACCCTCTATCCTATCCTATCCTCTATCCTAACCTATCCTCTATCCTATAATATCCTCTATTCTATCCAATACTCTATTCTGTCGTATCCTCTATCTTATCCTACCATCTATCCTATACTATCGTCTATCCTATAATATCCTCTATCCTATCCTATGCTCTATCCTATCCTATCCTATCCTCTATCCTATCCTCTATCCTATCCTCTCCTCTATCCTACCCTATCCTTTTTCCAATCCTATCCTATATCCTATCCTATCTTCTATCCTATCCTATCCTCAATCCTATCCTATCCTCTATTCTATCCTATCCTCTATCCCATCCTATCCTCTATCCTATCCTATCCTCTATCCTATCCTATCCTCTATCCTATCCTATCCTCTATCGTATCCTATCCCCTATCCTATCCTATCCTCTATCCTATTCTATCCTCTATCCTATCCTATCCTCTATCCTATCCTATCCTCTATCCTATCCTATCCTTCTCTCCTATCCTATCCTCTATCCTATCCTATCCTCTATAATATCGTTTCCTCTGTCCTATCCTATCCTCTATCGTATCCTATCCTGTATCCGATCCAATCGCCTATCCTATCCTATCCTCTATCCTACCCTATCCTCTATCACATCCTATCCTCTATCCTATCCTATCCTCTATCCTATCCAATCCCCTATCCTATTCTCTATCCTATCCAATACTCGATCCTATTCTATCCTCTATCCTATCCTATCCTCTATCCTATCCTATCCTCTTCTCTATCCTATCCTATCGTCTATAATAACGTATCCTCTGTCCTATCCTTGCTCTATCCTATAATATCATATATCCTATCCTATTCTCTATCCTATCCCATCCTATCTTCTATCGTATCTTATCCTCTATCCTATCCAATCCTATATCGTATACTCTATCCTATCCAATCCTATATCCTATACTCTATCCTATCCTATCCTCTATCCTATAATATCCTCTATCCTATCCAATCCCCTATCCTATTCTCTATCCTATCCAATACTCGATCCTATTCTTTCCTCTATCCTATCCTCTATCCTATCGTATCCTCTATCCTATCCAATCCTCTATCCTATCCTCTATCCTATCCTATCCTCTATCCTATCCTATCCTCTATCCTATCCTATCCTCTATCCTATCCTATCCTCTATCCTATCCTATCCTCTATCCTATCCTATCCTCTATCCTATCCTATCCTCTATCCTATCCTATCCTCTATCCTATCCTATCCTCTATCCTATCCTATCCTCTATCCTATCCTATCCTCTATCCTCTATCCTATCCAATCCTCTATCCTATACTCTATCCTATCCTCTATCATATGCTATCCTCAATCGAATCCTATCCTATCCTCTATCCTATCCTATCCTCTATCCTATAATATCATCTATCCTACGCTATTCTCTATCCTATCCCATCCTCTTCCATATCCCATACTCTATCCTAACATATCCTCTATCCTATCCTATCCACTACCCTATCCTATCCTCTTTCCTATCCTATTCTCTATCCTATCCCATCCTCTATCCTATCCTATACTCTATCGTATCCTGTCCTCTATCCTATCCAATCCTTTATCCTATCCTCTATCCTATCCTATCCTCTATCCTATCCTATCCTCTATCCTAACCAATCCTCTATCATATCCTATCCTCTATCTTATCCTATCGTTTATCCTATCCTATCCTCTATCCTATCCTATCCTCTACCCTATTCTATCCTCTACAATATCTTCTCCTCTATCCTATCCTATCCTCTATCCTATCCTATCCTCTATCCTATCCTATCCTCTATCCTATCCTATACTCTATCCTATCCTATCCTATATCCTATCCTATCTTCTATCCTATCCTATCCTCAATCCTATCCTATCCTCTATCCTATCCTATCCTCTATCCCATCCTATCCTCTATCCTATCCTATCCTCTATCCTATCCTATCCTCTATCCTATCCTATCCTCTATCGTATCCTATCCCCTATCCTATCCTATCCTCTATCCTATTCTATCCTCTATCCTATCCTATCCTCTATCCTATCCTGTCCTCTATCCTATAATATCATCTATCCTATCCTATTCTCTATCCTATCCTATCCTATCCTCTACCGTATCCTATCCTGTATCCGATCCAATCCCCTATCGTCTCCTCTATCCTATCCAATCCTCTATCCTATCCTCTATCCTATCCTATCCTCTAACTTATCCCATCCTCTATCCTATCTTATCCTCTGTCCTATTCTATACTCTATCCTATCCTTTCCGCCATCCTATCATATCCTGTCCTCTATCGAAGCCTATCCTTTATCCTATCCAATCCCCTATCCTATCCTCTATCCGATCCTATCCTATCCTCTATCCTATCCTATCCTCTATCCTATCCTATCCTCTATCCTATCCTATCCTCTATCCTATCCTATCCTCTATCCTATCCTATCCTCTATCCTATCCTATCCTCTATCCTATCCTATCCTCTATCCTATCCAATCCTCTATCCTATCCTGTCCTCTATCCTATAATATCATCTATCCTATCCTATTCTCTATCCTATCCTATCCTATCCTCTACCGTATCCTATCCTGTATCCGATCCAATCCCCTATCGTCTCCTCTATCCTATCCAATCCTCTATCCTATCCTCTATCCTATCCTATCCTCTAACTTATCCCATCCTCTATCCTATCTTATCCTCTGTCCTATTCTATACTCTATCCTATCCTTTCCGCCATCCTATCATATCCTGTCCTCTATCGAAGCCTATCCTTTATCCTATCCAATCCCCTATCCTATCCTCTATCCGATCCTATCCTATCCTCTATCCTATCCTATCCTCTATCCTATCCTATCATCTATCCTATCCTATCCTCTATCCTATCCTATCCTCTATCCTATAGTATCCCCTATCCTCTCCTCTACCGTATTGTATCCTCTATAATATCGTATCCTCTATCATATTCTATCGTATACTATCCTCAAACCTATCCTATCCTCTATCCGATCATATCCTCTATCCTATCCTATCCTCTATCCTATCCTATCCTCTATCCTATCCTATCCTCTATCCTATCCTATCGTCTATCATATCCTATCGTCTATCCTATCCTCTATCCTATCGTATCCTCTGTCCTATCCTATCCTCTATCCTATCCTATCCTCTATCCTATACTATCCTCTATCCTATCCTATCCTCTATCCTATCCTATCCTCTAGCCTATCCTATCCTCTATCCTATCCTATCCTGTATCCTATCCTATCCTCTATCCTATCCTATCCTCTATCCTATCCTATCCTCTATCCTATCCTATCCTCTATCCTATCCTATCCTCTATCCTATCCTATCCTGTATTATATCCTATCCTCTATCGTATCCTAGCCTCTAACATATCCTATCCTCAATCCTATGCTATCCTCTATCCTATCCAATCCTCTATCCTATCCTATCCTCTATCCTATCCTATCCTCTATCCTATAGAATCCCCTATCCTCTCCTCTACCGTATTGTATCCTCTATAATATCGTATCCTCTATCATATTCTATCGTATACTATCCTCAAACCTATCCTATCCTCTATCCGATCATATCCTCTATCCTATCCTATCCTATCCTCTATAATATCGTATCCTTTATCCCATCCTATCCTCTATCCTATCCTATCCTCTATCCTATCCTATCCTCTATCCTATCCTATCGTCTATCATATCCTATCCTCTATCCTATCCTATCCTCTATCCTATTCTATCCTTCTCTCCTATCCTATCCTCTATCCTATCCT
This sequence comes from Halictus rubicundus, assembly GCF_050948215.1. Lineage (NCBI taxonomy): Eukaryota > Metazoa > Arthropoda > Insecta > Hymenoptera > Halictidae > Halictus > Halictus rubicundus. The sequence continues at coordinate 209,667 of NW_027488659.1, read as the reverse complement.
CTATCCTATCCTATCCTCTAACTTATCCTATCCTCTATCCTATCTTATCCTCTGTCCTATTCTATACTCTATCCTATCCTTTCCGCCATCCTATCCTATCCTGTCCTCTATCGAATCCTATCCTCTATCCTATCCTCTATCCTATCCTATCCTCTATCCTATCCTATCCTCTATCCTATCCTATCCTCTATCCTATCCTATCCTCTATCCTATCCTATCCTCTATCCTATCATATCCACTATCCTATCCTATCCTCTATCCTATCCTATCCTCTATCGTCTCCTGTCCTATCCTCTATCGTCTCCTGTCCTATCCTCTATCCTATCCTATACTCTATCGTCTCCTGTCCTATCCTCTATCCTATCCTATCCTCTATCCTATCCTATCCTCTATCCTATCCTATCCTCTATCCTATCCTATCCTCTATCCTATCCTATCCTCTATCCGATCCTATCCTCTATCCTATCCTATCCTCTATCTTATCCTATCCTCTATCCTATCCTATCCTCTATCCTATCCAATGCTCTGTCCTATCCTATCCTCTAACCTATCCTATCCTCTATCCTATCCTATCCTCTATCCTATTCTATCCTTCTCTATTATCCTATCCTCTATCCTATCCTATCCTCTATCCTATCCTATCCTCTATCCTATTCTATCCTTCTCTCCTATCCTATCCTCCATCCTATCCTATCCTCTATCCTATCCTATCCTCTATCCTATAGAATCCCCTATCCTCTCCTCTACCGTATTGTATCCTCTATAATATCGTATCCTCTATCATATTCTATCGTATACTATCCTCAAACCTATCCTATCCTCTATCCGATCATATCCTCTATCCTATCCTATCCTATCCTCTGTAATATCGTATCCTTTATCCCATCCTATCCTCTATCCTATCCTATCCTGTATCCTATCCTATCCTCTATCCTATCCTATCCTCTATCCTATCCTATCGTCTATCATATCCTATCGTCTATCCTATCCTCTATCCTATCCTATCCTCTATCCTATCCTATCCTCTATCCTATCCTATCCTCTATCCTATCCTATCCTCTATCCTATCCTATCCTCTAGCCTATCCAATCCTCTATCCTATCCTATCCTCTATCCTATCCTATCCTCTATCCTATAGAATCCCCTATCCTCTCCTCTACCGTATTGTATCCTCTATAATATCGTATCCTCTATCATATTCTATCGTATACTATCCTCAAACCTATCCTATCCTCTATCCGATCATATCCTCTATCCTATCCTATCCTATCCTCTATAATATCGTATCCTTTATCCCATCCTATCCTCTATCCTATCCTATCCTCTATCCTATCCTATCCTCTATCCTATCCTATCGTCTATCATATCCTATCGTCTATCCTATCCTCTATCCTATCCTATCCTCTATCCTATACTATCCTCTATCCTATCCTATCCTCTATCCTATCCTATCCTCTAGCCTATCCTATCCTCTATCCTATCCTATCCTCTATCCTATCCTATCCTCTATCCTATCCTATCCTCTATCCTATCCTATCCTCTATCCTATCCTCTATCCTATCCTATCCTCTATCCTATTCTATCCTTCTCTATTATCCTATCCTCTATCCTATCCTATCCTCTATCCTATCCTATCCTCTATCCTATCCTATCCTCTATCCTATTCTATCCTTCTCTATTATCCTATCCTCTATCCTGTCCTATCCTCTATCCTATCCTATCCTCTATCCTATTCTATCCTTCTCTGCTATCCTATCCTCCATCCTATCCTATCCTCTATCCTATCCTATCCTCTATCCTATCCTATCCTCTATCCTATCCTATCCTCTATCCTATCCTATCCTCTATCCTATCCTATCCTCTATCCTATCCTATCCTCTATCCTATCCTCTATCCTATCCTCTATCCTATCCTATCCTCTATCCTATCCTATCCTCTATCCTATCATCAATCCTATCCTATCCTCTACCGTATCCTATCCTGTATCCGATCCAATCCCCTATCGTCTCCTCTATCCTATCCTATTCTCTATCCTATCCTCTATCCTATCGTATCCTCTATCCTATCCTATTCTCTATCCTATCCTCTATCCTATCGGATCCTCTATCCTATCCTCTATCCTATCCTATCCTCTAACTTATCCCATCCTCTATCCTATCTTATCCTCTGTCCTATTCTATAGTCTATCCTATCCTTTCCGCCATCCTATCATATCCTGTCCTCTATCGAAGCCTATCCTTTATCCTATCCAATCCCCTATCCTATCCTCTATCCGATCCTATCATCTATTCTTTCCTATCCTCTATAATATCGTTTCCACTGTCCTATAATGTCCTCTATCCTATAATATCATCTATCCTATCCTATTCTCTATCCTATCCTATCCTATCCTCTATCGTATCCTATCCTCTATCCTATCCAATCCTATATCCTATTCTCTATCCTATCCTATCCTCCATCGTATCCTATCCCCTATCCTATCCTCTATCCTACTCTATCCTCTATCCTATCCTATCCTCTATCGTCTCCTGTCTTCTATACTATCCAATCCCCTATCCTATCCAATCCCCTATCCTATCCTCTATCCTACCCTTTCCGCTATGCTATCCTATCCTCTATCCTATCCAATCCTATAACGTATCCTCTATCCTATCATATCCTCTATCCTATCCTATCCTATCCTCTATCCTATCCTATCCTCTAACTTATCCTATCCTCTATCCTATCTTATCCTCTGTCCTATCGTATCCTCTATCCTATCCTATCCTCTATCCTATCCTATCCTCTATCCTATCCTATCCTCTATCTTATCCTATCCTCTATCCTATCCCATTCTCTATCCTATCCTATTCTCTTTCCTATCCTATCCTCTATCCTATCCAATCCTATTTCGTATCCTCTATCCTATCCTATCCTCTATCCTATCCTATCCTCTATCCTATCCAAACCTTTATCCTATCCTATCCTCTATCCTATCCTATCCCCTATCCTATCCTATCCTCTATCCTATCCTATCCTCTATCCTATCCTATCCTCTATCCTATCCTATCCTCTATCCTATCCTATCCTCTATCCTATCCTCTATCCTATCCTATCCTCTATCCTATACTATCCTCTATCCTATCCTATCCTCTATCCTATCCTATCCTCTAGCCTATCCTATCCTCTATCCTATCCTATCCTCTATCCTATCCTATCCTCTATCCTATCCTATCCTCTATCCTATCCTATCCTCTATCCTATCCTCTATCCTATCCTATCCTCTATCCTATTCTATCCTTCTCTATTATCCTATCCTCTATCCTATCCTATCCTCTATCCTATCCTATCCTCTATCCTATCCTATCCTCTATCCTATTCTATCCTTCTCTATTATCCTATCCTCTATCCTGTCCTATCCTCTATCCTATCCTATCCTTCTCTGCTATCCTATCCTCCATCCTATCCTATCCTCTATCCTATCCTATCCTCTATCCTATCCTATCCTCTATCCTATCCTATCCTCTATCCTATCCTATCCTCTATCCTATCCTATCCTCTATCCTATCCTATCCTCTATCCTATCCTATCCTCTATCCTATCCTATCCTCTATCCTATCCTCTATCCTATCCTCTATCCTATCCTATCCTCTATCCTATCCTATCCTCTATCCTATCATCAATCCTATCCTATCCTCTACCGTATCCTATCCTGTATCCGATCCAATCCCCTATCGTCTCCTCTATCCTATCCTATTCTCTATCCTATCCTCTATCCTATCGTATCCTCTATCCTATCCAATCCTCTGTCCTATCCTGTCCTCTATCCTATAATATCATCTATCCAACCTATTCTCTATCCTATCCTATCCTATCCTCTACCGTATCCTATCCTGTATCCGATCCAATCCCCTATCGTCTCCTCTATCCTATCCTATTCTCTATCCTATCCTCTATCCTATCGGATCCTCTATCCTATCCTCTATCCTATCCTATCCTCTAACTTATCCCATCCTCTATCCTATCTTATCCTCTGTCCTATTCTATAGTCTATCCTATCCTTTCCGCCATCCTATCATATCCTGTCCTCTATCGAAGCCTATCCTTTATCCTATCCAATCCCCTATCCTATCCTCTATCCGATCCTATCATCTATTCTTTCCTATCCTCTATAATATCGTTTCCACTGTCCTATAATGTCCTCTATCCTATAATATCATCTATCCTATCCTATTCTCTATCCTATCCTATCCTATCCTCTATCGTATCCTATCCTCTATCCTATCCAATCCTATATCCTATTCTCTATCCTATCCTATCCTCTATCGTATCCTATCCCCTATCCTATCCTCTATCCTACTCTATCCTCTATCCTATCCTATCCTCTATCGTCTCCTGTCTTCTATACTATCCAATCCCCTATCCTATCCAATCCCCTATCCTATCCTCTATCCTACCCTTTCCGCTATGCTATCCTATCCTCTATCCTATCCAATCCTATAACGTATCCTCTATCCTATCATATCCTCTATCCTATCCTATCCTATCCTCTATCCTATCCTATCCTCTAACTTATCCTATCCTCTATCCTATCTTATCCTCTGTCCTATCGTATCCTCTATCCTATCCTATCCTCTATCCTATCCTATCCTCTATCCTATCCTATCCTCTATCCTATCCTATCCTCTATCCTATCCTATCCTCTATCCTATCCTATCCTCTAACTTATCCTATCCTCTATCCTATCTTATCCTCTGTCCTATCGTATCCTCTATCCTATCCTATCCTCTATCCTATCCTATCCTCTATCCTATCCTATCCTCTATCCTATCCTATCCTCTATCCTATCCTATCCTCTATCCTATCCTATCCTCTAACTTATCCTATCCTCTATCCTATCCCATTCTCTATCCTATCCTATTCTCTTTCCTATCCTATCCTCTATCCTATCCAATCCTATTTCGTATCCTCTATCCTATCCTATCCTCTATCCTATCCTATCCTCTATCCTATCCAAACCTTTATCCTATCCTATCCTCTATCCTATCCTATCCCCTATCCTATCCTATCCTCTATCCTATCCTATCCTCTATCCTATCCTATCCTCTATCCTATCCTATCCTCTATCCTATCCTATCCTCTATCCTATCGTATGCTCTATCCTATCCAATCCTCTATCCTATCCTCTATCCTATCCTATCCTCTAACTTATCCTATCCTCTATCCTATCTTATCCTCTGTCCTATCGTATCCTCTATCCTATCCTATCCTCTATCCTATCCTATCCTCTATCCTATCCTATCCTCTATCCTATCCAATCCTATAACGTATCCTCTATCCTATCATATCCTCTATCCTATCCTATCCTATCCTCTATCCTATCCTATCCTCTAACTTATCCTATCCTCTATCCTATCTTATCCTCTGTCCTATCGTATCCTCTATCCTATCCTATCCTCTATCCTATCCTATCCTCTATCCTATCCTATCCTCTATCCTATCCTATCCTCTATCCTATCCTATCCTCTATCCTATCCTATCCTCTAACTTATCCTATCCTCTATCCTATCTTATCCTCTGTCCTATCGTATCCTCTATCCTATCCTATCCTCTATCCTATCCTATCCTCTATCCTATCCTATCCTCTATCCTATCCTATCCTCTATCCTATCCTATCCTCTATCCTATCCTATCCTCTAACTTATCCTATCCTCTATCCTATCCCATTCTCTATCCTATCCTATTCTCTTTCCTATCCTATCCTCTATCCTATCCAATCCTATTTCGTATCCTCTATCCTATCCTATCCTCTATCCTATCCTATCCTCTATCCTATCCAAACCTTTATCCTATCCTATCCTCTATCCTATCCTATCCCCTATCCTATCCTATCCTCTATCCTATCCTATCCTCTATCCTATCCTATCCTCTATCCTATCCTATCCTCTATCCTATCCTATCCTCTATCCTATCGTATGCTCTATCCTATCCAATCCTCTATCCTATCCTCTATCCTATCCTATCCTCTAACTTATCCTATCCTCTATCCTATCTTATCCTCTGTCCTATCGTATCCTCTATCCTATCCTATCCTCTATCCTATCCTATCCTCTATCCTATCCTATCCTCTATCCTATCCTATCCTCTATCTTATCCTATCCTCTATCCTATCCCATTCTCTATCCTATCCTATTCTCTTTCCTATCCTATCCTCTATCCTATCCAATCCTATTTCGTATCCTCTATCCTATCCTATCCTCTATCCTATCCTATCCTCTATCCTATCCTATCCTCTATCCTATCCAAACCTTTATCCTATCCTATCCTCTATCCTATCCTATCCCCTATCCTATCCTATCCTCTATCCTATCCTATCCTCTATCCTATCCTATCCTATCCTCTATCCTATCCTATCCTCTATCCTATCCTATCCTCTATCCTATCCTATCCTCTATCCTATCCTATCCTCTATCCTATCCTATCCTCTATCCTATCCTATCCTCTATCCTATCCTATCCTCTATCCTATCCTATCCACTATCCTATCCTATCCTCTATCCGATCATATCCTCTATCCTATCCTATCCTATCCTCTATAATATCGTATCCTTTATCCCATCCCATCCTCTATCCTATCCTATCCTCTATCCTATCCTATCCTCTGTCGTATCCTATCCTCTATCCTATCCTATCGTCTATCATATCCTATCGTCTATCCTATCCTATCCTCTATTATATCCTATCCTCTATCCTATCCTATCCTCTATCCTATCCTATCCTCTATCCTATACTATCCTCTATCCTATCCTATCCTCTATCCTATCCTATCCTCTAGCCTATCCTATCCTCTATCCTATCCTATCCTCTATCCTATCCTATCCTCTATCCTATAGAATCCCCTATCCTCTCCTCTACCGTATTGTATCCTCTATAATATCGTATCCTCTATCATATTCTATCGTATACTATCCTCAAACCTATCCTGTCCTCTATCCGATCATATCCTCTATCCTATCCTATCCTATCCTCTATAATATCGTATCCTTTATCCCATCCTATCCTCTATCCTATCCTATCCTCTATCCTATCCTATCCTCTAGCCTATCCTATCCTCTATCCTATCCTATCCTGTATCCTATCCTATCCTCTATCCTATCCTATCCTCTATCCTATCCTATCCTCTATCCTATCCTATCCTCTATCCTATCCTATCCAGTATTATATCCTATCCTCCATCGTATCCTAGCCTCTAACATATCCTATCCTCAATCCTATGCTATCCTCTATCCTATCCAATCCTCTATCCTATCCTATCCTCTATCCTATCCTATCCTCTATCCTATCCTATCCTCTATCCTATCCTATCCTCTATCCTATCATATCGTCTATCCTATCCTATCCTCTAACCTATCCTATCCTCTATCCTATCCTATCCTCTATCCTATTCTATCATTCTCTATTATCCTATCCTCTATCCTATCCTATCCTCTATCCTATCCTATCCTCTATCCTATCCTATCCTCTATCCTATCCTATCCTCTATCCTATCCTATACTCTATCCTATCCTATCCTCTATCCTATTCTATCCTTCTCTCCTATCCTATCCTCTATCCTATCCTATCCTCTAACTTATCCTATCCTCTATCCTATCTTATCCTCCGTCCTATTCTATACTCTATCCTATCCTTTCCGCCATCCTATCCTATCCTGTCCTCTATCGAATCCTATCCTCTATCCTATCCTCTATCCTATCCTATCCTCTATCCTATCCTATCCTCTATCCTATCCTATCCTCTATCCTATCCTATCCTCTATCCTATCCTATCCTCTATCCTATCCTATCCTCTATCCTACCCTATCCTCTATCCTATCCTATCCTCTATCCTATACTATCCTCTATCCTATCCTATCCTCTATCCTATCCTATCCTCTAGCCTATCCTATCCTATCCTGTATCCTATCCTATCCTCTATCCTATCCTATCCTCTATCCTATACTATCCTCTATCTTATCCTATCCTCTATCCTATCCTATCCTCTAGCCTATCCTATCCTCTATCCTATCCTATCCTGTATCCTATCCTATCCTCTATCCGATCATATCCTCTATCCTATCCTATCCTATCCTCTATAATATCGTATCCTTTATCCCATCCTATCCTCTATCCTATCCTATCCTCTATCCTATTCTATCCTCTATCCTATCCTATCCTCTATCCTATCCTATCGTCTATCATATCCTATCGTCTATCCTATCCTCTATCCTATCTTATCCTCTATCCTATCCTATCCTCTATCCTATACTATCCTCTATCCTATCCTATCCTCTATCCTATCCTATCCTCTAGCCTATCCTATCCTCTATCCTATCCTATCCTCTATCCTATCCTATCCTCTATCCTATCCTGTCCTCTATCCTACCCTATCCTCTATCCTATCCTATCCTCTATCCTATCCTATCCTCTATCCTATACTATCCTCTATCCTATCCTATCCTCTATCCTATCCTATCCTCTAGCCTATCCTATCCTATCCTGTATCCTATCCTATCCTCTATCCTATCCTATCCTCTATCCTATCCTATCCTCTATCCTATCCTATCCACTATCCTATCCTATCCTCTATCCGATCATATCCTCTAACCTATCCTATCCTATCCTCTATAATATCGTATCCTTTATCCCATCCCATCCTCTATCCTATCCTATCCTCTATCCTATCCTATCGTCTATCATATCCTATCGTCTATCCTATCCTATCCTCTATTATATCCTATCCTTTATCCTATCCTATCCTCTATCCTATCCTATCCTCTATCCTATACTATCCTCTATCCTATCCTATCCTCTATCCTATCCTATCCTCTAGCCTATCCTATCCTCTATACTATCCTATCCTGTATCCTATCCTATCCTCTATCCTATCCTATCCTCTATCCTATCCTATCCTCTATCCTATCCTATCATCTATCCTATCCTATCCTCTATCCTATCCTATCCTCTATCCTATCCTATCCTCTATCCTATAGAATCCCCTATCCTCTCCTCTACCATATTGTATCCTCTATAATATCGTATCCTCTATCATATTCTATCGTATACTATCCTCAAACCTATCCTATCCTCTATCCGATCATATCCTCTATCCTATCCTATCCTATCCTCTATAATATCGTATCCTTTATCCCATCCTATCCTCTATCCTATCCTATCCTCTATCCTATCCTATCCTCTATCCTATCCTATCCTCTATCCTATCCTATCGTCTATCATATCCTATCGTCTATCCTATCCTCTATCCTATCCTATCCTCTATCCTATCCTATCCTCTATCCTATACTATCCTCTATCCTATCCTATCCTCTATCCTATCCTATCCTCTAGCCTATCCTATCCTCTATCCTATCCTATCCTGTATCCTATCCTATCCTCTATCCGATCATATCCTCTATCCTATCCTATCCTATCCTCTATAATATCGTATCCTTTATCCCATCCTATCCTCTATCCTATCCTATCCTCTATCCTATTCTATCCTCTATCCTATCCTATCCTCTATCCTATCCTATCGTCTATCATATCCTATCGTCTATCCTATCCTCTATCCTATCCTATCCTCTATCCTATCCTATCCTCTATCCTATACTATCCTCTATCCTATCCTATCCTCTATCCTATCCTATCCTCTAGCCTATCCTATCCTCTATCCTATCCTATCCTCTATCCTATCCTATCCTCTATCCTATCCTATCCTCTATCCTATCCTATCCTCTATCCTATCCTATCCTCTATCCTATCCTATCCTCTATCCTATCATATCGTCTATCCTATCCTATCCTCTAACCTATCCTATCCTCTATCCTATCCTATCCTCTATCCTATTCTATCATTCTCTATTATCCTATCCTCTATCCTATCCTATCCTCTATCCTATCCTATCCTCTATCCTATCCTATCCTCTATCCTATCCTATCCTCTATCCTATCCTATCCTCTATCCTATCCTATCCTCTATCCTATCCTATCCTCTATCCTATTCTATCCTTCTCTCCTATCCTATCCTCTATCCTATCCTATCCTCTAACTTATCCTATCCTCTATCCTATCTTATCCTCCGTCCTATTCTATACTCTATCCTATCCTTTCCGCCATCCTATCCTATCCTGTCCTCTATCGAATCCTATCCTCTATCCTATCCTCTATCCTATCCTATCCTCTATCCTATCCTATCCTCTATCCTATCCTATCCTCTATCCTATCCTATCCTCTATCCTATCCTATCCTCTATCCTATCATATCCACTATCCTATCCTATCCTCTATCCTATCCTATCCTCTATCGTCTCCTGTCCTATCCTCTATCCTATCCTATCCTCTATCCTATCCTATCCTCTATCCTATCCTATCCTCTATCTTATCCTATCCTCTATCCTATCCCATTCTCTATCCTATCCTATTCTCTTTCCTATCCTATCCTCTATCCTATCCAATCCTATTTCGTATCCTCTATCCTATCCTATCCTCTATCCTATCCTATCCTCTATCCTATCCAAACCTTTATCCTATCCTATCCTCTATCCTATCCTATCCCCTATCCTATCCTATCCTCTATCCTATCCTATCCTCTATCCTATCCTATCCTCTATCCTATCCTATCCTCTATCCTATCCTCTATCCTATCCTATCCTCTATCCTATCCTATCCTCTATCCTATCCTATCCTCTATCCTATCCTATCCTCTATCCTATCCTATCCTCTATCCTATCCTATCCTCTATCCTATCCTATCCTCTATCCTATCCTCTATCCTATCCTCTATCCTATCCTATCCTCTATCCTATCCTATCCTCTATCCTATCATCAATCCTATCCTATCCTCTACCGTATCCTATCCTGTATCCGATCCAATCCCCTATCGTCTCCTCTATCCTATCCTATTCTCTATCCTATCCTCTATCCTATCGTATCCTCTATCCTATCCAATCCTCTGTCCTATCCTGTCCTCTATCCTATAATATCATCTATCCAACCTATTCTCTATCCTATCCTATCCTATCCTCTACCGTATCCTATCCTGTATCCGATCCAATCCCCTATCGTCTCCTCTATCCTATCCTATTCTCTATCCTATCCTCTATCCTATCGGATCCTCTATCCTATCCTCTATCCTATCCTATCCTCTAACTTATCCCATCCTCTATCCTATCTTATCCTCTGTCCTATTCTATAGTCTATCCTATCCTTTCCGCCATCCTATCATATCCTGTCCTCTATCGAAGCCTATCCTTTATCCTATCCAATCCCCTATCCTATCCTCTATCCGATCCTATCATCTATTCTTTCCTATCCTCTATAATATCGTTTCCACTGTCCTATAATGTCCTCTATCCTATAATATCATCTATCCTATCCTATTCTCTATCCTATCCTATCCTATCCTCTATCGTATCCTATCCTCTATCCTATCCAATCCTATATCCTATTCTCTATCCTATCCTATCCTCTATCGTATCCTATCCCCTATCCTATCCTCTATCCTACTCTATCCTCTATCCTATCCTATCCTCTATCGTCTCCTGTCTTCTATACTATCCAATCCCCTATCCTATCCAATCCCCTATCCTATCCTCTATCCTACCCTTTCCGCTATGCTATCCTATCCTCTATCCTATCCAATCCTATAACGTATCCTCTATCCTATCATATCCTCTATCCTCTCCTATCCTATCCTCTATCCTATCCTATCCTCTAACTTATCCTATCCTCTATCCTATCTTATCCTCTGTCCTATCGTATCCTCTATCCTATCCTATCCTCTATCCTATCCTATCCTCTATCCTATCCTCTATCCTATCCTATCCTCTATCCTATCCTATCCTCTATCCTATCCTATCCTCTAACTTATCCTATCCTCTATCCTATCTTATCCTCTGTCCTATCGTATCCTCTATCCTATCCTATCCTCTATCCTATCCTATCCTCTATCCTATCCTATCCTCTATCCTATCCTATCCTCTATCCTATCCTATCCTCTATCCTATCCTATCCTCTAACTTATCCTATCCTCTATCCTATCCCATTCTCTATCCTATCCTATTCTCTTTCCTATCCTATCCTCTATCCTATCCAATCCTATTTCGTATCCTCTATCCTATCCTATCCTCTATCCTATCCTATCCTCTATCCTATCCAAACCTTTATCCTATCCTATCCTCTATCCTATCCTATCCCCTATCCTATCCTATCCTCTATCCTATCCTATCCTCTATCCTATCCTATCCTCTATCCTATCCTATCCTCTATCCTATCCTATCCTCTATCCTATCGTATGCTCTATCCTATCCAATCCTCTATCCTATCCTCTATCCTATCCTATCCTCTAACTTATCCTATCCTCTATCCTATCTTATCCTCTGTCCTATCGTATCCTCTATCCTATCCTATCCTCTATCCTATCCTATCCTCTATCCTATCCTATCCTCTATCCTATCCTATCCTCTATCCTATCCTATCCTCTATCTTATCCTATCCTCTATCCTATCCCATTCTCTATCCTATCCTATTCTCTTTCCTATCCTATCCTCTATCCTATCCAATCCTATTTCGTATCCTCTATCCTATCCTATCCTCTATCCTATCCTATCCTCTATCCTATCCTATCCTCTATCCTATCCAAACCTTTATCCTATCCTATCCTCTATCCTATCCTATCCCCTATCCTATCCTATCCTCTATCCTATCCTATCCTCTATCCTATCCTATCCTATCCTCTATCCTATCCTATCCTCTATCCTATCCTATCCTCTATCCTATCCTATCCTCTATCCTATCCTATCCTCTATCCTATCCTATCCTCTATCCTATCCTATCCTCTATCCTATCCTATCCTCTATCCTATCCTATCCACTATCCTATCCTATCCTCTATCCGATCATATCCTCTATCCTATCCTATCCTATCCTCTATAATATCGTATCCTTTATCCCATCCCATCCTCTATCCTATCCTATCCTCTATCCTATCCTATCCTCTGTCGTATCCTATCCTCTATCCTATCCTATCGTCTATCATATCCTATCGTCTATCCTATCCTATCCTCTATTATATCCTATCCTCTATCCTATCCTATCCTCTATCCTATCCTATCCTCTATCCTATACTATCCTCTATCCTATCCTATCCTCTATCCTATCCTATCCTCTAGCCTATCCTATCCTCTATCCTATCCTATCCTCTATCCTATCCTATCCTCTATCCTATAGAATCCCCTATCCTCTCCTCTACCGTATTGTATCCTCTATAATATCGTATCCTCTATCATATTCTATCGTATACTATCCTCAAACCTATCCTGTCCTCTATCCGATCATATCCTCTATCCTATCCTATCCTATCCTCTATAATATCGTATCCTTTATCCCATCCTATCCTCTATCCTATCCTATCCTCTATCCTATCCTATCCTCTATCCTATCCTATCCTCTATCCTATCCTATCGTCTATCATATCCTATCGTCTATCCTATCCTCTATCCTATCCTATCCTCTATCCTATCCTATCCTCTATCCTATACTATCCTCTATCCTATCCTATCCTCTATCCTATCCTATCCTCTAGCCTATCCTATCCTCTATCCTATCCTATCCTGTATCCTATCCTATCCTCTATCCTATCCTATCCTCTATCCTATCCTATCCTCTATCCTATCCTATCCTCTATCCTATCCTATCCAGTATTATATCCTATCCTCCATCGTATCCTAGCCTCTAACATATCCTATCCTCAATCCTATGCTATCCTCTATCCTATCCTATCCTCTATCCTATCCTATCCTCTATCCTATCATATCGTCTATCCTATCCTATCCTCTAACCTATCCTATCCTCTATCCTATGCTATCCTCTATCCTATTCTATCATTCTCTATTATCCTATCCTCTATCCTATCCTATCCTCTATCCTATCCTATCCTCTATCCTATCCTATCCTCTATCCTATCCTATCCTCTATCCTATCCTATCCTCTATCCTATCCTATCCTCTATCCTATTCTATCCTTCTCTCCTATCCTATCCTCTATCCTATCCTATCCTCTAACTTATCCTATCCTCTATCCTATCTTATCCTCCGTCCTATTCTATACTCTATCCTATCCTTTCCGCCATCCTATCCTATCCTGTCCTCTATCGAATCCTATCCTCTATCCTATCCTCTATCCTATCCTATCCTCTATCCTATCCTATCCTCTATCCTATCCTATCCTCTATCCTATCCTATCCTCTATCCTATCCTATCCTCTATCCTATCCTATCCTCTATCCTACCCTATCCTCTATCCTATCCTATCCTCTATCCTATACTATCCTCTATCCTATCCTATCCTCTATCCTATCCTATCCTCTAGCCTATCCTATCCTATCCTGTATCCTATCCTATCCTCTATCCTATCCTATCCTCTATCCTATACTATCCTCTATCCTATCCTATCCTCTATCCTATCCTATCCTCTAGCCTATCCTATCCTCTATCCTATCCTATCCTGTATCCTATCCTATCCTCTATCCGATCATATCCTCTATCCTATCCTATCCTATCCTCTATAATATCGTATCCTTTATCCCATCCTATCCTCTATCCTATCCTATCCTCTATCCTATTCTATCCTCTATCCTATCCTATCCTCTATCCTATCCTATCGTCTATCATATCCTATCGTCTATCCTATCCTCTATCCTATCCTATCCTCTATCCTATCCTATCCTCTATCCTATACTATCCTCTATCCTATCCTATCCTCTATCCTATCCTATCCTCTAGCCTATCCTATCCTCTATCCTATCCTATCCTCTATCCTATCCTATCCTCTATCCTATCCTATCCTCTATCCTACCCTATCCTCTATCCTATCCTATCCTCTATCCTATCCTATCCTCTATCCTATACTATCCTCTATCCTATCCTATCCTCTATCCTATCCTATCCTCTAGCCTATCCTATCCTATCCTGTATCCTATCCTATCCTCTATCCTATCCTATCCTCTATCCTATCCTATCCTCTATCCTATCCTATCCACTATCCTATCCTATCCTCTATCCGATCATATCCTCTAACCTATCCTATCCTATCCTCTATAATATCGTATCCTTTATCCCATCCCATCCTCTATCCTATCCTATCCTCTATCCTATCCTATCGTCTATCATATCCTATCGTCTATCCTATCCTATCCTCTATTATATCCTATCCTTTATCCTATCCTATCCTCTATCCTATCCTATCCTCTATCCTATACTATCCTCTATCCTATCCTATCCTCTATCCTATCCTATCCTCTAGCCTATCCTATCCTCTATACTATCCTATCCTGTATCCTATCCTATCCTCTATCCTATCCTATCCTCTATCCTATCCTATCCTCTATCCTATCCTATCATCTATCCTATCCTATCCTCTATCCTATCCTATCCTCTATCCTATCCTATCCTCTATCCTATAGAATCCCCTATCCTCTCCTCTACCGTATTGTATCCTCTATAATATCGTATCCTCTATCATATTCTATCGTATACTATCCTCAAACCTATCCTATCCTCTATCCGATCATATCCTCTATCCTATCCTATCCTATCCTCTATAATATCGTATCCTTTATCCCATCCTATCCTCTATCCTATCCTATCCTCTATCCTATCCTATCCTCTATCCTATCCTATCCTCTATCCTATCCTATCGTCTATCATATCCTATCGTCTATCCTATCCTCTATCCTATCCTATCCTCTATCCTATCCTATCCTCTATCCTATACTATCCTCTATCCTATCCTATCCTCTATCCTATCCTATCCTCTAGCCTATCCTATCCTCTATCCTATCCTATCCTGTATCCTATCCTATCCTCTATCCGATCATATCCTCTATCCTATCCTATCCTATCCTCTATAATATCGTATCCTTTATCCCATCCTATCCTCTATCCTATCCTATCCTCTATCCTATTCTATCCTCTATCCTATCCTATCCTCTATCCTATCCTATCGTCTATCATATCCTATCGTCTATCCTATCCTCTATCCTATCCTATCCTCTATCCTATCCTATCCTCTATCCTATACTATCCTCTATCCTATCCTATCCTCTATCCTATCCTATCCTCTAGCCTATCCTATCCTCTATCCTATCCTATCCTCTATCCTATCCTATCCTCTATCCTATCCTATCCTCTATCCTATCCTATCCTCTATCCTATCCTATCCTCTATCCTATCCTATCCTCTATCCTATCATATCGTCTATCCTATCCTATCCTCTAACCTATCCTATCCTCTATCCTATCCTATCCTCTATCCTATTCTATCATTCTCTATTATCCTATCCTCTATCCTATCCTATCCTCTATCCTATCCTATCCTCTATCCTATCCTATCCTCTATCCTATCCTATCCTCTATCCTATCCTATCCTCTATCCTATCCTATCCTCTATCCTATTCTATCCTTCTCTCCTATCCTATCCTCTATCCTATCCTATCCTCTAACTTATCCTATCCTCTATCCTATCTTATCCTCCGTCCTATTCTATACTCTATCCTATCCTTTCCGCCATCCTATCCTATCCTGTCCTCTATCGAATCCTATCCTCTATCCTATCCTCTATCCTATCCTATCCTCTATCCTATCCTATCCTCTATCCTATCCTATCCTCTATCCTATCCTATCCTCTATCCTATCCTATCCTCTATCCTATCCTATCCTCTATCCTATCCTATCCTCTATCCTATCATATCCACTATCCTATCCTATCCTCTATCCTATCCTATCCTCTATCGTCTCCTGTCCTATCCTCTATCCTATCCAATCCTCTATCCTATCCTATCCTCTATCCTATCCTATCCTCTATTCTATCCTATCCTCTATCCTATCCTATCCTCTATCCGATCCTATCCTCTATCCTATGCTATCCTCTATCTTATCCTATCCTCTATCCTATCCTATCCTCTATCCTATCCAATGCCCTGTCCTATCCTATCCTCTAACCTATCCTATCCTCTATCCTATCCTCTATCCTATCCTATCCTCTATCCTATTCTATCCTTCTCTATTATCCTATCCTCTATCCTATCCTATCATCTATCCTATCCTATCCTCTATCCTATCCTATCCTCTATCCTATCCTATCCTCTATCCTATAGAATCCCCTATCCTCTCCTCTACCGTATTGTATCCTCTATCATATTCTATCGTATACTATCCTCAAACCTATCCTGTCCTCTATCCGATCATATCCTCTATCCTATCCTATCCTCTATCCTATCCTATCCTCTAGCCTATCCTATCCTCTATACTATCCTATCCTGTATCCTATCCTATCCTCTATCCTATCCTATCCTCTATCCTACCCTATCCTCTATCCTATCCTATCATCTATCCTATCCTATCCTCTATCCTATCCTATCCTCTATCCTATCCTATCCTCTATCCTATAGAATCCCCTATCCTCTCCTCTACCGTATTGTATCCTCTATAATATCGTATCCTCTATCATATTCTATCGTATACTATCCTCAAACCTATCCTATCCTCTATCCGATCATATCCTCTATCCTATCCTATCCTATCCTCTATAATATCGTATCCTTTATCCCATCCTATCCTCTATCCTATCCTATCCTCTATCCTATCCTATCCTCTATCCTATCCTATCCTCTATCCTATCCTATCCTCTATCATATCCTATCGTCTATCCTATCCTCTATCCTATCCTATCCTCTATCCTATCCTATCCTCTATCCTATACTATCCTCTATCCTATCCTATCCTCTAACCTATCCTATCCTCTAGCCTATCCTATCCTCTATCCTATCCTATCCTCTATCCTATCCTATCCTCTATCCTATCCTATCCTCTATCCTATCCTATCCTCTATCCTATCCTATCCTCTATCCTATCATATCGTCTATCCTATCCTATCCTCTAACCTATCCTATCCTCTATCCTATCCTCTATCCTATCCTATCCTCTATCCTATTCTATCCTTCTCTATTATCCTATCCTCTATCCTATCCTATCCTCTATCCTATCCTATCCTCTATCCTATCCTATCCTCTATCCTATTCTATCCTTCTCTCCTATCCTATCCTCTATCCTATCCTCTATCCTATCCTATCCTCTAACTTATCCTATCCTCTATCCTATCCTATCCTCCGTCCTATTCTATACTCTATCCTATCCTTTCCGCCATCCTATCCTATCCTGTCCTCTATCGAATCCTATCCTCTATCCTATCCTCTATCCTATCCTATCCTCTATCCTATCCTATCCTCTATCCTATCCTATCCTCTATCCTATCCTATCCTCTATCCTATCCTATCCTCTATCCTATCCTATCCTCTATCCTATCCTATCCTCTATCCTATCATATCCACTATCCTATCCTATCCTCTATCCTATCCTATCCTCTATCCTATCCTATCCTCTATCCTATCCTATCCTCTATCCTATCATATCGTCTATCCTATCCTATCCTCTAACCTATCCTATCCTCTATCCTATCCTCTATCCTATCCTATCCTCTATCCTATTCTTTCCTTCTCTATTATCCTATCCTCTATCCTATCCTATCCTCTATCCTATACTATCCTCTATCCTATCCTATCCTCTATCCTATCCTATCCTCTAGCCTATCCTATCCTCTATCCTATCCTATCCTCTATCCTATCCTATCCTCTATCCTATAGAATCCCCTATCCTCTCCTCTACCGTATTGTATCCTCTATAATATCGTATCCTCTATCATATTCTATCGTATACTATCCTCAAACCTATCCTGTCCTCTATCCGATCATATCCTCTATCCTATCCTATCCTATCCTCTATAATATCGTATCCTTTATCCCATCCTATCCTCTATCCTATCCTATCCTCTATCCTATCCTATCCTCTATCCTATCCTATCCTCTATCCTATCCTATCGTCTATCATATCCTATCGTCTATCCTATCCTCTATCCTATCCTATCCTCTATCCTATCCTATCCTCTATCCTATACTATCCTCTATCCTATCCTATCCTCTATCCTATCCTATCCTCTAGCCTATCCTATCCTCTATCCTATCCTATCCTGTATCCTATCCTATCCTCTATCCTATCCTATCCTCTATCCTATCCTATCCTCTATCCTATCCTATCCTCTATCCTATCCTATCCAGTATTATATCCTATCCTCCATCGTATCCTAGCCTCTAACATATCCTATCCTCAATCCTATGCTATCCTCTATCCTATCCAATCCTCTATCCTATCCTATCCTCTATCCTATCCTATCCTCTATCCTATCCTATCCTCTATCCTATCCTATCCTCTATCCTATCATATCGTCTATCCTATCCTATCCTCTAACCTATCCTATCCTCTATCCTATGCTATCCTCTATCCTATTCTATCATTCTCTATTATCCTATCCTCTATCCTATCCTATCCTCTATCCTATCCTATCCTCTATCCTATCCTATCCTCTATCCTATCCTATCCTCTATCCTATCCTATCCTCTATCCTATCCTATCCTCTATCCTATTCTATCCTTCTCTCCTATCCTATCCTCTATCCTATCCTATCCTCTAACTTATCCTATCCTCTATCCTATCTTATCCTCCGTCCTATTCTATACTCTATCCTATCCTTTCCGCCATCCTATCCTATCCTGTCCTCTATCGAATCCTATCCTCTATCCTATCCTCTATCCTATCCTATCCTCTATCCTATCCTATCCTCTATCCTATCCTATCCTCTATCCTATCCTATCCTCTATCCTATCCTATCCTCTATCCTATCCTATCCTCTATCCTACCCTATCCTCTATCCTATCCTATCCTCTATCCTATACTATCCTCTATCCTATCCTATCCTCTATCCTATCCTATCCTCTAGCCTATCCTATCCTATCCTGTATCCTATCCTATCCTCTATCCTATCCTATCCTCTATCCTATACTATCCTCTATCCTATCCTATCCTCTATCCTATCCTATCCTCTAGCCTATCCTATCCTCTATCCTATCCTATCCTGTATCCTATCCTATCCTCTATCCGATCATATCCTCTATCCTATCCTATCCTATCCTCTATAATATCGTATCCTTTATCCCATCCTATAGTCTATCCTATCCTATCCTCTATCCTATTCTATCCTCTATCCTATCCTATCCTCTATCCTATCCTATCCTCTATCCTATTCTATCCTTCTCTATTATCCTATCCTCTATCCTATCCTATCCTCTATCCTATCCTATCCTCTATCCTATCCTATCCTCTATCCTATTCTATCCTTCTCTCCTATCCTATCCTCTATCCTATCCTCTATCCTATCCTATCCTCTAACTTATCCTATCCTCTATCCTATCTTATCGTCTATCCTATCCTATCCTCTAACCTATCCTATCCTCTATCCTATCCTCTATCCTATCCTATCCTCTATCCTATTCTATCCTTCTCTATTATCCTATCCTCTATCCTATCCTATCCTCTATCCTATCCTATCCTCTATCCTATCCTATCCTCTATCCTATCCTATCCTCTATCCTATCCTATCCTCTATCCTATTCTATCCTTCTCTCCTATCCTATCCTCTATCCTATCCTCTATCCTATCCTATCCTCTATCCTATCCTATCCTCTATCCTATCATATCGTCTATCCTATCCTATCCTCTAACCTATCCTATCCTCTATCCTATCCTCTATCCTGTCCTATCCTCTATCCTATTCTATCCTTCTCTATTATCCTATCCTCTATCCTATCCTATCCTCTATCCTATCCTATCCTCTATCCTATCCTATCCTCTATCCTATCATATCGTCTATCCTATGCTATCCTCTAACCTATCCTATCCTCTATCCTATCCTCTATCCTATCCTATCCTCTATCCTATTCTATCCTTCTCTATTATCCTATCCTCTATCCTATCCTATCCTCTATCCTATCCTATCCTCTATCCTATCCTATCCTCTATCCTATCCTATCCTCTATCCTATCCTATCCTCTATCCTATTCTATCCTTCTCTCCTATCCTATCCTCTATCCTATCCTCTATCCTATCCTATCCTCTAACTTATCCTATCCTCTATCCTATCTTATCCTCCGTCCTATTCTATACTCTATCCTATCCTTTCCGCCATCCTATCCTATCCTGTCCTCTATCGAATCCTATCCTCTATCCTATCCTCTGTCCTATCCTATCCTCTATCCTATCCTATCCTCTATCCTATCCTATCCTCTATCCTATCCTATCCTCTATCCTATCATATCCACTATCCTATCCTATCCTCTATCCTATCCTATCCTCTATCGTCTCCTGTCCTATCCTCTATCCTATCCAATCCTCTATCCTATCCTATCCTCTATCCTATCCTATCCTCTATCCTATCCTATCCTCTATCCTATCCTATCCTCTATCCGATCCTATCCTCTATCCTATCGTATCCTCTATCCTATCCAATCCTCTATCCTATCCTCTATCCCATCTTATCCTCTGTCCTATTCTATACTCTATCCTATCCTTTCCGCCATCCTATCCTATCCTGTCCTCTATCGAATCCTATCCTCTATCCTATCCTCTATCCTATCCTATCCTCTATCCTATCCTATCCTCTATCCTATCCTATCCTCTATCCTATCCTATCCTCTATCCTATCATATCCACTATCCTATCCTATCCTCTATCCTATCCTATCCTCTATTCTATCCTATCGTCTATAATATCGTATCCTCTATCCTATCCTACCCTCTTTCCTATAATATCATCTATCATATCCTCTATCGTATCCTATACTCTATCCTATCCTATCCTCTATAATATCGTATCTTCTATCCTATCCTATCCTCTCTCCTATAATATCATCTATCCTATCCTATTCTCTATCCTATCCTATCCTATCCTCTATCCTATCCTATCCTCTATCCTATCCTATCCTCTATCCTATCCTATCCCCTATAGTCTGCTCTATCCTATCCTATCCACTATTCCTATCCTATCCTCTATGCTCTATCCTATCCTCTATCCTATCCTATCCTATCCTCTAACCTATCCTATCCTCTATCCTATCCTATCCTCTATCCTATCCTATCCACTATCCTATCCTATCCTCTATCCTATCCTATCCTCTATCCTATCCTATCCTCTATCCTATCCTATCCTCTATCCTATCCTATCCTCTATCCTATCATATCCACTATCCTATCCTATCCTCTATCCTATCCTATCCTCTATCGTCTCCTGTCCTATACTCTATCCTATCCTATCCTCTATCCTATCCTATCCTCTATCCTATCCTATCCTCTATCCTATCCTATCCTCTATCCTATCCTATCCTCTATCCTATACTATCCTCTATCCGATCCTATCCTCTATCCTATCCTATCCTCTATCTTATCCTATCCTCTATCCTGTCCTATCCTCTATCCTATCCCATTCTCTATCCTATCCTATCCTCTTTCCTATCCTATCCTCTATCCTATCCAATCCTATATCGTATCCTCTATCCTATCATATCCTCTATCCTATCCTATCCTCTATCCTATCCAAACCTTTATCCTATCCTATCCTCTATCCTATCCTATCCCCTATCCTATCCTATCGTCTATAATATCGTATCCTCTATCCTATCCTACCCACTTTCCTATAATATCATCTATCATATCCTCTATCGTATCCTATACTCTATCCTATCCTATCCTCTATAATATCGTATCTTCTATCCTATCCTATCCTCTCTCCTATAATATCATCTATCCTATCCTATTCTCTATCCTATCCTATCCTATCCTCTATCCTATCCTCTCCTCTATCCTATCCTATCCTCTATCCTATCCTATACTCTATCCTATCCTATCGTCTATAATATCGTATCCTCTATCCTATCCTACCCTCTTTCCTATAATATCATCTATCATATCCTCTATCCTATCCTATCCTCTATCCTATCCTATCCTCTATCCTATCCTATCCTCTATCATATCCTATCGTCTATCCCATCCTGTCCTCTATCCTATAATATCATCTATCCTATCCTATTCTCTATCCTATCCTATCCTATCCTCTGTCCTATCCTATTCTCTATCCTATCCTATCCTATCCTCTACCGTATCCTATCCTGTATCCGATCCAATCCCCTATCGTATCCTCTATCCTATCCTATTCTCTATCCTATCCTATATCCTATCGTACCCTCTATCCTATCCAATCCTCTATCCTATCCTCTATCCTATCCTATCCTCTAACTTATCCTATCCTCTATCCTATCTTATCCTCTGTCCTATTCTACACTCTATCCTATCCTTTCCGCCATCCTATCCTATCCTGTCCTCTATCAAATCCTATCCTCTATCGTATCCAATCCCCTATCCTATCCTCTATCCGATCCTATCCTCTATCCTATCCTATCCTCTATAATATCGTTTCATCAGTCCTATAATGTCCTCTATCCTATAATATCATCTATCCTATCCTATTCTCTATCCTATCCCATCCTATCCTCTATCGTATCCTATCCTCTATCCTATCCAATCCTATATCCTATTCTCTATCCTAACCTATCCTCTATCGTATCCTATCCCCTATCCTATCCTATCCTCTATCCTATTCTATCCTCTACCCTATCCTATCCTCTATCGTCTCCTGTCCTCTATACTATACAATCCCCTATCCTATCCAATCCCCGATCCTATCCTCTATCCTACCCTTTCCGCTATGCTATCCTATCCTCTATAATATCGTACCCTCTGTCCTATCCTTCCTCTATCCTACAATATCATCTATCCTATCCTATTTTCTATCCTATCATATCCTATCCTCTATCCTATCCTATCCTCTATCCTATCCTATCCTCTATCCTATCCTATCCTCTATCCTATCCTATCCTCTATCCTATCCTATCCTCTATCCTATCCTATCCTCCATCCTATCCTATCCTCTATCCTATCCTATCCTCTATCCTATCCTATCCTCTATCCTATCCTATCCTCTATCCTATCCTATCCTCTATCCTATCCTATCCTCTATCCTATCCTATCCTCTATCCTATCCTATCCTCTATCCTATCCTATCCTCTATCATATCCTATCCTCAATCCCATCCTGTCCTCTATCCTATAATATCATCTATCCTATCCTATTCTCTATCCTATCCTATCCTCTATCCTATCCTATCCTCTATCCTATCCTATCCTCTATCCTATCCTATCCTCTATCCTATCCTATCCTCTACCGTATCCTATCCTGTATCCGATCCAATCCCCTATCGTATCCTCTATCCTATCCAATCCTCTATCCTATCCTCTATATTATCCTATCCTCTAACTTATCCTATCCTCTATCCTATCTTATCCTCTGTCATATTCTACACTCTATCGTATCCTTTCCGCCATCCTATCCTATCCTGTCCTCTATCGAATCCTATCCTCTATCCTATCCAATCCCCTATCCTATCCTCTATCCGATCCTATCCTCTATCCTATCCTATCCTCTATCATATCGTATCCTCTGTCCTATCCTTCCTCTATCCTACAATATCATCTATCCTATCCTATCCTCTATCCTATCCTATCCTATCCTCTATCCTATCCTATCCTTTCCTCTATCCTATCCTATCCTCTATCCTATCCTATCCTCTATCCTATCCTATCCTCTATCCTATCCTATCCTCTATCCTCTCCTATCCTCTATCCTATCCTATCCTATCCTCTATCCTATCCTATCCTCTATCCTATCCTATCCTCTATCCTATGCTATCCTCTATCCTATCCTATCCTCTATCCAATCCTATCCTCTATCCTATCCTATCCCCTATCCTATCCTATCCTCTATCCTATCCTATCCTATCTATTATCGTATCCTCTATCATATCGTATCCTCCATCCTATCCTATCCTCTTTGCTATCCTATCCTCAATCCTATCGTATCCTCTATAATATCGTATCCTCTATAATATCGTATCCGCTATCCTATCCTATGCTCTATCCTATAATATCATCTATCCTATCCTATTCTCTATCCTACCCTATCCTCCATCCTATCCTATCCTCTATCGTCTCCTATCGTCTATCCTATCCCATCCTCTATCCTATCCTATTCTCTATCCTATCCTATCCTCTATCCTATACTATCCTCTATCCGATCCTATCCTCTATCCTATCCTATCCTCTATCTTATCCTATCCTCTATCCTGTCCTATCCCCTATCCTATCCCATTCTCTATCCTATCCTATCCTCTTTCCTATCCTATCCTCTATCCTATCCAATCCTATATCGTATCCTCTATCCTATCATATCCTCTATCCTATCCTATCCTCTATCCTATCCAAACCTTTATCCTATCCTATCCTCTATCCTATCCTATCCCCTATCCTATCCTATCGTCTATAATATCGTATCCTCTATCCTATCCTACCCACTTTCCTATAATATCATCTATCATATCCTCTATCGTATCCTATACTCTATCCTATCCTATCCTCTATAATATCGTATCTTCTATCCTATCCTATCCTCTCTCCTATAATATCATCTATCCTATCCTATTCTCTATCCTATCCTATCCTATCCTCTATCCTATCCTCTCCTCTATCCTATCCTATCCTCTATCCTATCCTATACTCTATCCTATCCT
The DNA here is from genome assembly GCF_050948215.1 of Halictus rubicundus. Taxonomy (NCBI): domain Eukaryota; kingdom Metazoa; phylum Arthropoda; class Insecta; order Hymenoptera; family Halictidae; genus Halictus; species Halictus rubicundus. Next base: position 184,041 of record NW_027488659.1, on the reverse strand, counting down.
ATCGTCTATAATATCGTATCCTCTATCCTATCCTACCCTCTTTCCTATAATATCATCTATCATATCCTCTATCCTATCCTATCCTCTATCCTATCCTATCCTCTATCCTATCCTATCCTCTATCATATCCTATCGTCTATCCCATCCTGTCCTCTATCCTATAATATCATCTATCCTATCCTATTCTCTATCCTATCCTATCCTATCCTCTGTCCTATCCTATTCTCTATCCTATCCTATCCTATCCTCTACCGTATCCTATCCTGTATCCGATCCAATCCCCTATCGTATCCTCTATCCTATCCTATTCTCTATCCTATCCTATATCCTATCGTATCCTCTATCCTATCCAATCCTCTATCCTATCCTCTATCCTATCCTATCCTCTAACTTATCCTATCCTCTATCCTATCTTATCCTCTGTCCTATTCTACACTCTATCCTATCCTTTCCGCCATCCTATCCTATCCTGTCCTCTATCAAATCCTATCCTCTATCGTATCCAATCCCCTATCCTATCCTCTATCCGATCCTATCCTCTATCCTATCCTATCCTCTATAATATCGTTTCATCAGTCCTATAATGTCCTCTATCCTATAATATCATCTATCCTATCCTATTCTCTATCCTATCCCATCCTATCCTCTATCGTATCCTATCCTCTATCCTATCCAATCCTATATCCTATTCTCTATCCTAACCTATCCTCTATCGTATCCTATCCCCTATCCTATCCTATCCTCTATCCTATTCTATCCTCTACCCTATCCTATCCTCTATCGTCTCCTGTCCTCTATACTATACAATCCCCTATCCTATCCAATCCCCGATCCTATCCTCTATCCTACCCTTTCCGCTATGCTATCCTATCCTCTATAATATCGTACCCTCTGTCCTATCCTTCCTCTATCCTACAATATCATCTATCCTATCCTATTTTCTATCCTATCATATCCTATCCTCTATCCTATCCTATCCTCTATCCTATCCTATCCTCTATCCTATCCTATCCTCTATCCTATCCTATCCTCTATCCTATCCTATCCTCTATCCTATCCTATCCTCCATCCTATCCTATCCTCTATCCTATCCTATTCTCTATCCTATCCTATCCTTTATCCTATCCTATCCTCTCTCCAATCCTATCCTCAATCCTATCCTATCCACAATCCTATCCTATCCTCTATCCTATCCTATGCTCTATCCTATCGTATCCTCAATCCTATCATATCCTCCATCCTAACCTATTCTCTATCCTATCATATCCTGTATTATATCCAATTCCCTCTCCTATCCTCTATCCTATCCTATTCTCAATGCTATCCTATCCTCTTTCCTATCCTATTCTCTATCCTATCCTATCCTTTATCCTACCCTATTCTCTCTCCTATCCTATCCTCAATCCTACCCTATCCTGTATCCTATACTATCCTCTATCCTATCCTATCCTCTATCCTATCGTATCCTCTATCCTAGCATATCTTCTATCCAATCCTATTCTCTATCCTATATTCTATTACATCCTATGCTCTATCCTATCATATCCTGTATTATATCCAATCCTCTATCCTATCCGATCCTCTATCCTACCCTATCCTCTATCCTATCCTATCCTCTACCGTATCCTATCCTGTATCCGATCCAATCCCCTATCGTATCCTCTATCCTATCCTATTCTCTATCCTATCCTATATCCTATCGTATCCTCTATCCTATCGTATCCTCTATCCTATCCAATCCTCTATCCTACCCTCTATATTATCCTATCCTCTATCCTATCTTATCCTCTGTCATATTCTACACTCTATCGTATCCTTTCCGCCATCCTATCCTATCCTGTCCTCTATCGAATCCTATCCTCTATCCTATCCAATCCCCTATCCTATCCTCTATCCGATCCTATCCTCTATCCTATCCTATCCTCTATAATATCGTATCCTCTGTCCTATCCTTCCTCTATCCTACAATATCATCTATCCTATCCTATCCTCTATCCTATCCTATCCTATCCTCTATCCTATCCTATCCTTTCCTCTATCCTATCCTATCCTCTATCCTATCCTATCCTCTATCCTATCCTATCCTCTATCCTCTCCTATCCTCTATCCTATCCTATCCTATCCTCTATCCTATCCTATCCTCTATCCTATCCTATCCTCTATCCTATGCTATCCTCTATCCTATCCTATCCTCTATCCTATCCTATCCTCTATCCTCTCCTATCCTCTATCCTATCCTATCCTATCCTCTATCCTATCCTATCCTCTATCCTATCCTATCCTCTATCCTATGCTATCCTCTATCCTATGCTATCCTCTATCCTATCCTATCCTCTATCCTCTCCTATCCTCTATCCTATCCTATCCTATCCTCTATCCTATCCTACCCTCTATCCTATCCTATCCTCTATCCGATGCTATCCTCTATCCTATCCTATCCTCTATCCTATCCTATCCTCTATCCTCTCCTATCCTCTATCCTATCCTATCCTATCCTCTATCCTCTCCTATCCTCTATCCTATCCTATCCTCTATCCTATCCTATCCTCTATCCTATGCTATCCTCTATCCTATCCTATCCTCTATCCTATCCTATCCTGTATCCTATCCAATCCTCTATCCTATCGTCTATCCCGTCCTATCCTCAATCCTATCCTATCCTCTATCCTATAATATCCTGTATTATATCCTATCCTCTATCCTATCCAATCCTATTTCCTATCCTCTATCCTATCCTATCCTCTATCCTATCCTATCCTCTATCCTATCCTATCCTCTATCCTATCCTATCCTCTATCCTATCCTATCCTCTATCCTATCCTATCCTCTATCCTATCCTATCCTCTATCCTATCCTATCCTCTATCCTATCCTCTATCCTATTCTCTATCCAATCCTATCCTCTATCGTCTCCTATCCTCTATCCTATCCTATTCTCTATCCTATCCTCTATCCTATCGTATACTCTATCAGATCCAATCCTCTATCCTATCCTATCCTCTATCCTATCCTATCCTCTGTCCTATCCAATCCCCTATCCTATCCTCTATCCAATCCTATCCTCTATCCTATCCTATCCTCTATAATTTCGTGTCCTCTATCCTATCCTATCCTCTATCCTATAGAATCCCCTATCCTATCCTCTACCGTATTGTATCCTATATAATATCGTATCCTCTATCATATTCTATCCTATAATATCCTCAAACCTATCCTATCCTCTATCCGATCATATCCTCTATCCTATCCTATCCTCTATCCTATCCTCTATCCTATCCTATCCTCTATCCTATCCTATCCTCTATCCTATGCTATCCTCTATCCTATCCTATCCTCTATCCTATCCTATCCTCTATCCTCTCCTATCCTCTATACTATCCTATCCTATCCTCGATCCTATCCTATCCTCTATCCTATCCTACCCTCTATCCGATGCTATCCTCTATCCTATCCTATCCTCTATCCTATCCTATCCTCTATCCTCTCCTATCCTCTATCCTATCCTATCCTATCCTCTATCCTATCCTATCCTCTATCCTATCCTATCCTATCCTCTATCCTATGCTATCCTCTATCCTATCCTATCCTCTATCCTATCCTATCCTCTATCCTCTCCTATCCTCTATCCTATCCTATCCTATCCTCTATCCTATCCTATCCTCTATCCTATCCTATCCTCTATCCTATGCTATCCTCTATCCTATCCTATCCTCTATCCTATCCTATCCTCTATCCTATCCTATCCTCTATCCTATCCTATCCTCTATCCTATCCTATCCTCTATCCTATCCTCTATCCTATTCTCTATCCAATCCTATCCTCTATCGTCTCCTATCCTCTATCCTATCCTATTCTCTATCCTATCCTCTATCCTATCGTATACTCTATCCTATCCAATCCTCTATCCTATCCTATCCTCTATCCTATCCTATCCTCTGTCCTATCCAATCCCCTATCCTATCCTCTATCCAATCCTATCCTCTATCCTATCCTATCCTCTATAATTTCGTGTCCTCTATCCTATCCTATCCTCTATCCTATAGAATCCCCTATCCTATCCTCTACCGTATTGTATCCTATATAATATCGTATCCTCTATCATATTCTATCCTATAATATCCTCAAACCTATCCTATCCTCTATCCGATCATATCCTCTATCCTATCCTATCCTCTATCCTATCCTCTATCCTATCCTATCCTCTATCCTATCCTATCCTCTATCCTATGCTATCCTCTATCCTATCCTATCCTCTATCCTATCCTATCCTCTATCCTCTCCTATCCTCTATACTATCCTATCCTATCCTCGATCCTATCCTATCCTCTATCCTATCCTACCCTCTATCCGATGCTATCCTCTATCCTATCCTATCCTCTATCCTATCCTATCCTCTATCCTCTCCTATCCTCTATCCTATCCTATCCTATCCTCTATCCTATCCTATCCTCTATCCTATCCTATCCTATCCTCTATCCTATGCTATCCTCTATCCTATCCTATCCTCTATCCTATCCTATCCTCTATCCTCTCCTATCCTCTATCCTATCCTATCCTATCCTCTATCCTATCCTATCCTCTATCCTATCCTATCCTCTATCCTATGCTATCCTCTATCCTATCCTATCCTCTATCCTATCCTATCCTCTATCCTATCCAATCCTCTATCCTATCGTCTATCCCGTCCTATCCTCAATCCTATCCTATCCTCTATCCTATAATATCCTGTATTATATCCTATCCTCTATCCTATCCAATCCTATTTCCTATCCTCTATCCTATCCTATCCTCTATCCTATCCTATCCTCTATCCTATCCTATCCTCTATCCTATCCTATCCTCTATCCTATCCTATCCTCTATCCTATCCTATCCTCTATCCTATCCTCTATCCTATTCTCTATCCAATCCTATCCTCTATCGTCTCCTATCCTCTATCCTATCCTATTCTCTATCCTATCCTCTATCCTATCGTATACTCTATTATATCCAATCCTCTATCCTATCCTATCCTCTATCCTATCCTATCCTCTGTCCTATCCAATCCCCTATCCTATCCTCTATTCTATCCTATCCTCTAAAATATCGTATCCTCTATCCTATCCTATCCTCTATCCTATAGAATCCCCTATCCTATCCTCTACCGTATTGTATCCTCTATAATATCGTATCCTCTATCCTATCCTGCCCTCTTTCCTATAATATCATCTATCATATCCTCTATCCTATCCTATCCTCTATCCTATCCTATCCTCTATCCTATCCTATCCTCTATCCTATCATATCCTCTATCCTATCCTATCCTCTATCCTATCCTATCCTATCCTCTATCCTATGCTATCCTCTATCCTATCCTATCCTCTATCCTATCCTATCCTCTATCATATCCTATCGTCTATCCCATCCTGTCCTCTATCCTATAATATCATCTATCCTATCCTATTCTCTATCCTATCCTATCCTATCCTCTGTCCTATCCTATTCTCTATCCTATCCTATCCTATCCTCTACCGTATCCTATCCTGTATCCGATCCAATCCCCTATCGTATCCTCTATCCTATCCTATTCTCTATCCTATCCTATATCCTATCGTATCCTCTATCCTATCCAATCCTCTATCCTATCCTCTATCCTATCCTATCCTCTAACTTATCCTATCCTCTATCCTATCTTATCCTCTGTCCTATTCTACACTCTATCCTATCCTTTCCGCCATCCTATCCTATCCTGTCCTCTATCGAATCCTATCCTCTATCGTATCCAATCCCCTATCCTATCCTCTATCCGATCCTATCCTCTATCCTATCCTATCCTCTATAATATCGTTTCATCAGTCCTATAATGTCCTCTATCCTATAATATCATCTATCCTATCCAATTCTCTATCCTATCCTATCCTATCCTCTATCGTATCCTATCCTCTATCCCATCCAATCCTATATCCTATTCTCTATCCTATCCTATCCTCTATCGTATCCTATCCCCTATCCTATCCTATCCTCTATCCTATTCTATCCTCTACCCTATCCTATCCTCTATCGTCTCCTGTCCTCTATACTATACAATCCCCTATCCTATCCAATCCCCGATCCTATCCTCTATCCTACCCTATCCGCTATGCTATCCTATCCTCTATAATATCGTACCCTCTGTCCTATCCTTCCTCTATCCTACAATATCATCTATCCTATCCTATTCTCTATCCTATCCTATCCTATCCTCTATCCTATCCTATCCTCTATCCTATCCTATCCTCTATCCTATCCCTATCCTCTATCCTATCCTATCCTCTATCCTATCCTATCCTCTATCCTATCCTATCCTCTATCCTATCCTATCCTCTATCCTATCCTATCCTCTATCCTATCCTATCCTCTATCCTATCCTATCCTCTATCCTATCCTATCCTCTATCCTATGCTATCCTCTATCCTACCCTATCCTCTATCCTATCCTATCCTCTATCCTATCCAATCCTCTATCCTATCGTCTATCCCGTCCTATCCTCAATCCTATCCTATCCTCTATCCTATAATATCCTGTATTATATCCTATCCTCTATCCTATCCAATCCTATTTCCTATCCTCTATCCTATCCTATCCTCTATCCTATCCTATCCTCTATCCTATCCTATCCTCTATCCTATCCTATCCTCTATCCTATCCTATCCTCTATCCTATCCTATCCTCTATCCTATCCTATCCTCTATCCTATCCTATCCTCTATCCTATCCTATCCTCTATCCTATCCTATCCTCTATCCTATCCTATCCTCTAAAATATCGTATCCTCTATCCTATCCTATCCTCTATCCTATAGAATCCCCTATCCTATCCTCTACCGTATTGTATCCTCTATAATATCGTATCCTCTATCATATTCTATCCTATAATATCCTCAAACCTATCCTATCCTCTATCCGATCATATCCTCTATCCTATCCTATCCTCTATCCTATCCTATTCTCTATCCGATCCTATCGTCTATCCTATCCAATCCTATATCGTATCCTCTATCCTTTCCCATCCTCTATCCAATCCTATCCTCTATCCTATCATATCCTGTTTTATATCCCATCCTGTATCCTATCCTATCCCAGCCTCTAACCTATCCTATCCTCTATCCTATCCTATGCTCTATCCTATCGTATCCTCAATCCTATCATATCCTCCATCCTATCCTATACTCCATCCTATCCTATACTCTATCCTACCATATCCTGTATTATATCCAATTCCCTCTCCTATCCTCTATCCTATCCTATCCTCTATCCTATCCTATTCTCTAGCCTATCCTATCCTCTTAGCTATCCTATCCCCTATCCTATCCTATGCTCTATCCTATCCTATACTCTATCCTATCCTATCGTCTATAACATCGGATCCTCTATCCTATCCTATCCTCTACCTATCTAAACCCCTATCCTATCCTATCCTCTATCCTATCCTATCCTCTATCCTATCCTATCCTCTATCCTATCGTATCCTCTATCCTACCATATCCTCTATCCAATCCTATTCTCTATCCTATATTCTATCCCATCCAATCCTCTATCTTACCCTATCCCCTATCCCCTCCTATCCTCTATCCTATCCTCTATCCTATCCAATCCCCTATCCTCTAACCTATCCTATCACCTATCCTATCCTATTCTCCATCCTATCCTATACTCTATCCTATCATATCAATCTATCGTCTCCTATCCTCTATCCTATCCAATCCCCTAGCCTATGCTCTATCCTATCCTATTATCTATCCTCTCCTCTATCCCGTCCTATCCTCAATCCTATCCTATCCTCTATCCTATAATATCCTGTATTATATCCTATCCTCTATCCTATCCAATCCTATTTCCTATCCTCTATCCTATCCTATTCTCTATCCTCTCCTCTATCCCGTCCTATCCTCAATCCTATCCTATCCTCTAACCCATAATATCCTGTATTATATCCTATCCTCTATCCTATCCAATCCTATTTCCTATCCTCTATCCTATCCTATCCTCTATCCTATCCTATCCTCTATCCTATCCTATCCTCTATCCTATCCTATCCTATATCCTATCCTATCCTCTATTCTATCCAATCCCCTATCCTATCCTCTATCCAATCCTATCCTCTATCCTCTCCTATCCTCTATAATTTCGTATCCTCTATCCTATCCTATCCTCTATCCTATAGAATCCCCTATCCTATCCTCTACCGTATTGTATCCTCTATAATATCGTATCCTCTATCATATTCTATCTTATAATATCCTCAAACCTATCCTATCCTCTATCCGATTATATCCTCTATCCTATCCTCTCCTCTATCCTATCCTATCCTCTAGACTATCCTATACTCTATCCTATCCTATCCTCTCTCCTATAATATCATCTATCCTAACCTATACTCTATCCTATCCTATCCTCTATAATATCGTATCTTCTATGCTATCCTATCCTCTCTCCTATAATATCATCTATCCTATCCTATTCTCTATCCTATCCTATCCTATCCTCTATCCTATCCTATCCTCTATCCTATCCTATCCTCTATCCTATCCTATACTCCATCCTATCCTATCCGCTATCCTATACTATCCTCTATCCTATCCTATCCTCTATCCTATCCTTTCCTCTATCCTATCGTATCCTCTATCCTATCCTATACTCTATCCTATCCTATCCTCTATCCTATAATATCATCTATCCTATCCTATCCTCTATAATATCGTATCTTCTATCCTATCCTATCCTCTCTCCTATAATATCATCTATCCTATCCTATACTCTATCCTATCCTATCCTCTATAATATCGTATCTTCTATGCTATCCTATCCTCTCTCCTATAATATCATCTATCCTATCCTATTCTCTATCCTATCCTATCCTATCCTCTATCCTATCCTATCCTCTATCCTATCCTATCCTCTATCCTATCCTATACTCCATCCTATCCTATCCGCTATCCTATACTATCCTCTATCCTATCCTATCCTCTATCCTATCCTTTCCTCTATCCTATCGTATCCTCTATCCTATCATATCCAATCCTATTTCCTATCCTCTATCCTATCCTATCCTCTATCCTATCCTATCCTCTATCCGATCATATCCTCTATCCTATCCTCTATCCTATCCTATCCCATCCTATATCCTATCCTATCATCTATCCTATTTTATCCTCTATCCTATCCTATCCTCTATCCTATTCTATCCTCTATCCTATCCTATCCTCTATCCTATCCTATTCTCTATCCGATCCTATCGTCTATCCTATCCTATCCTCTATCCTATCCTATCCTCTATCCTATCCTATACTCCATCCTATCCTATCCGCTATCCTATACTATCCTCTATCCTATCCTATCCTCTATCCTATCCTTTCCTCTATCCTATCGTATCCTCTATCCTATCCTATCCAATCCTATTTCCTATCCTCTATCCTATCCTATCCTCTATCCTATCCTATCCTCTATCCGATCATATCCTCTATCCTATCCTCTATCCTATCCTATCCCATCCTATATCCTATCCTATCATCTATCCTATTTTATCCTCTATCCTATCCTATCCTCTATCCTATTCTATCCTCTATCCTATCCTATCCTCTATCCTATCCTATTCTCTATCCGATCCTATCGTCTATCCTATCCTATCCTCTATCCTATCCAATCCTCTAACCTATCCTCTATCCTATCCTATCCCATCCAATATCCTATCCTATCCTCTATCCTATCCTATACTCAATCCTATCCTATCATCTATAATATCGTATCCTCTATCCTCTCCTATCCTCTATCCTATCCTATCCTCTATCCTATCCTATCCTCTATCCTATCCTATCCTCTATCCTATCCTATCCTCTATCCTATCCTATAATCTATCCTATCCTATCCTCTACCCTATCCAATCCTCTATCCTATCCAATTCTCTATCCTATCCTCTATCCTATCCTATTCCATCCAATATCCTATCCTATCCTCTATCCTATCCTATACTCTATCCTATCCTATCGTCTATAATATCGTATCCTCTATCCTATCCAATCCCCTATCCTATCCTCTATCCTATCCTATCCCATCCTATATCCTATCCTATCCTCTATCCTATCCTATCCTCTATCCTACCCGATCCTCTATCCTATCCTATCCTCTATCCTATCCCATGTTCTATCCTAGCCTATCCTGAATACTATCCTGTCCTCTATCATATCCTATCATCCATCCTTTCCTCTATCGTCTATCCTATTCAATCCTCCATCCCATCTTATCCTCTATCCTAGCCTATCCTCCATCCTCTATCCTATACTCTATCCTATCCTATCCTCAATCCTATCGTATTCAATATAATATCCTATCCTCTATCCTATCCTATCCTCCATTCTACCCTATCCTCTATCATATCGTATCCTCTATCCTATCCTATCCTCTATCCTATAATATCCTATATCCTATCCTATTATCTATCCTAAATCCTATCCTATTCTCAATCCTATCCTATCCTCTATTCTATCCTATCCTCTATCCTATCCTATCCTCTATGCTTTCCTATCCTGTATCCTATCCTATCCTCTATCCTATCCTATCCTCTATCCTATCCTATCCTCCATTCTATCCTATCCTCTATCCTATCCTATCCTCTATCCTCTCCTATCCTCTATACTATCCTATCCTCTATGCTATCCCATCGTCTATCATAACCTATCATACATCGCATCCTCTATCGTCATTCCTATCTTATTCTCTACCCTATCCTATCCTCTATCATATCGTATCCTCTATCCGATCCAATCCCATATCATATCGTATCCTCTAACCTATCCTATCCTCCATCCTATCCTTTTTTTTTTTAAGGTCATTTGTCTCTATTTGTTTCAATTAAATGCCAAAAAGTTACATAAATTCATATTGTTAAAATCTATCTGTCTATTATGCTAATATCTTCTATTTGAAATCTCGTTCGCTTGTTCTATACTTTTCTAAATCTTAATCTTAATCTTAATTCTATTTATTCGCTTCGATTTTTATCTATTATTATCGCTTATTTTTATACTCTTGGAGTCTAAGTCTAATTCTAAATCTAAACCTATTCCTTATGTACATCTAAAGCTAAACTACATATTTGTATTATCGTTTGTCTTTTAATTTAGTTTAATTTGATTATCTATACTTATATTTGTATTTATATTTATATTTCTACTTGTACTTAGATCTACTTTTAAATTCGCACGCATTTACTTTTAACTTCGCACGGAAACATTTATTATAATACGCCCGCTATTTATTTTTAATCTACTCCTGTCTAAAAGTAATTTTTTCTCTCTTTTTTGACTTTTTCTATCCTATCTAAGAATTTGTTATTCGCTACCTAACGTTATCTTATTATCTAGCCTATGCTAAGGTGTGACAAAATTCCACGTCTAAAAATTATTTCTCGCTATTATTATTAAGTTTTATCTCTCGCTTTTCTGCGACTCTACGCCGTGCTATATACCGGGTACAATACTTTAAGACCGAGGGCTCCCTAAAAAACTCGCAGAGAACACCTCCCACGTACCTTTTGGCGTATCCGCCAAGAGGGAAGTACGTATTTTTTCCTAATCAACCTCTCTTTTTTATGTCTTCTTTGTATAGTCTACCGGGTTTCTGGTCGCCGGCCTATTCTCGTCGTAAAAGCCGGTTTTTGGCGAAGAAATGCGAATTCGCGGATTTTTTTGCACCACGGGGTTTCTTCGAACCCCACCCCACCCTACTTTTCCGAAATTTAGTTTAGAAGGGCTACACGTGCTTGCTTTTTCCAAAAATGTTCGAAAACTTTTCGCCACCCGGTATAGTCTAAAAATCTACTTTATCCGATTTGGCCTTTCTTGGGCTCGTTTTAAAGGTCTCGAGGCCCTCACCAACTTTCACTTATCTCTTTTTTTCCTATCTCTATACCCAGGCTTTTTGTCGACCGTATCTCGAAAAGGGAGGGGTGAATCGAAAAATTGTTCCCACCCGGGAGAAATATCTCCCAATTTCCCCTATTCTGCTGGTCCTTCCTTATAAAGCCCGGATATAAATTTTCATTCAGATCGGAGAAAATTCAGGAATCCGTTACGCGAATCACATGCCTAACCCTTTTTATATAGGGTAAACACTTTCCTACCTTCTCGTAGGTGTTTGGCCTGGTGTTCGTACCGACCCCTCGCGACGTATCCTTTGTTTTCTCAGAGTTCTCACACACTTTTCGCGGATTCAAAATTTTTGTAAAAAGTCCAAAAATCGGTCACTCAATTATTTAATCGAACAATTAATTAATTAATTAAGCAAAACTACACAGCCCGTTCAACTTTAATTTAGTCCAATTCAAAGTGTTAATTGATCTTTTTCACTTCTTTTTTTTTCACTTTTATATGCAACTGTTCCTTTATTTCGGTTCTTTTTACTTTTGTTTTATCAAAAAGTGTCTAGTAAGTCTATTATACTCCTAATTTTCCCTTATTTCCGTTAGATTTTAACGAACTCTTCCGAATCTCGTTTATCCTACGGATTGATCGCGTTTTTATCACTTTAAAGTTCCTCGTACTCCATAATCGCACGTTAAAACTTTCTTTTTCTCTCCCTATGCTAGTTTTAATCTCAAAAACTTCGCGCATTCAGACTGAATTTACTGAAACTTTTGACTCTTAGCACCTTACTCCTTGGTAGTTCACTTTGCTCTCATCCTCCATCCTATCCTATCCTCTATCCTATCCTATTCTCAATCCTATCCTATCCTCTATTCTATCCTATCCTCTATCCTATCCTATCCTGTATCCTATCGTCTCCTATCCTCTATCCTATCCTATCCTCTATCATATCCCATCATCCATCCTATCCTCTATCGTCTATCCTATCCTATCCTCCATCCTCTATCCTATACTCTATCCTATCCTCTATCCTATCCTATCTTCTATCCTATCCTATCCTCTATCATATCCTATCATCCATCCTATCCTCTATCGTCTATCCTATCCTATCCTCTATCCTATCCTATCCTCCATCCTATCCTATCCTCTAACCTATCCTATCATCTATCCTTTCCTATCAACCATCCTTTCCTCTATCGTCTATCCTATACTATCCTCCATCCTATCCTATCCTATCCCCTATCCTACGCTACCCTCCATCTTATATCGTATCATCTATCCTATCCTCCATCCCATCCTATCCTCTATCCTATCCTATCCTCTATCCTATCCTATCCTCTGTCCTTTCCTATCCTGTATCCTATCCTATCCTCTATCCCATCCTATCCTCTATCCTATCCTATCCTCCATTCTATCCTATCCTCTATCCTATCCTATCCTCTATCATATCGTATCCTCTATTCTATCCCATCCTCCATCCTATCCTCTCCGCCATCCTCTATCCTATACTCTATCCTATCCTCTATCCTATCCTATCCTGCATCCTCTATCCTATACTCTATCCTATCCTCTGTCCTATCCTATCCTCTATCCTATACTCTATCCTATCCTCTGTCCTATCCTATCCTCTATCATATACTCTATCCTATCCTCCGTCCTATCCTATCCTCTATCCTATACTCTATCCTATCCTATCCTCAATCCTATCGTATTCAATATAATATCCTATCCTCTATCCTAGCCTATCCTCCATCCTACCCTATCCTCTATCATATATTATCCTCCATCCTATGCTATCATATCCTCTATACTACGGTACCCTCCATCTTCTATCGTATCATCTATCCTATCCTCTATCCTATCCTATCCTCTATCCAATCGTATCCTCAATCCTATCCTATCCTCTATCCAATCGTATCCTCAATCTTATTCTATCCTCTATCCTATCCTATCCTCTATCCTATCCTATCCTCTATCCTATCCTATCCTGTATCCTATCCTCTCCTATCCTCTATCCTATCCTATCCTCTATCATATCCCATCATCCATCCTATCCTCTATCGTCTATCCTATCCTATCCTCTATCCCATCTTATCCTCTATCCTATCCTATCCTCTATCCCATCTTATCCTCTATCCTATCCTATCCTCCATCCTCTATCCTATACTCTATCCTATCCTATCCTCAATCCTATCGTATTCAATATAATATCCTATCCTCTATCCTATCCTATCCTCCGTCCTACCCTATCCTCTATCATATCGTATCCTCTATCCTATCCTATCCTCAATCCTATAATATCCTATATCCTATCCTATTATCTATCCTAAATCCTATCCTATTCAAAATCCTATAATATCCTCTATTCTATCCTATCCTCTATCCTATCCTATCCTGTATCCTATCGTCTCCTATCCTCTATCCTATCCTATCCTCTATCATATCCCATCATCCATCCTATCCTCTATCGTCTATCCTATCCGATCCTCCATCCTCTATCCTATACTCTATCCTATCCTCTATCCTATCCTATCTTCTATCCTATCCTATCCTCTATCATATCCTATCATCCATCCTATCCTCTATCGTCTATCCTATCCTATCCTCTATCCTATCCTATCCTCCATCCTATCCTATTCTCTAACCTATCCTATCCTCTATCCTTTCCTATCAACCATCCTTTCCTCTATCGTCTATCCTATACTATCCTTCATCCTAACCTATCCTATCCTCTATCCTACGCTACCCTCCATCTTATATCGTATCATCTATCCTATCCTCCATCCTATCCTATCCTCTATCCTATCCTATCCTCTATCCTATCCTATCCTCCATCCTATCCTATTCTCTAACCTATCCTATCCTCTATCCTTTCCTATCGACCATCCTTTCCTCTATCGTCTATCCTATACTATCCTCCATCCTATCCTATCCTATCCTCTATCCTACGCTACCCTCCATCTTATATCGTATCATCTATCCTATCCTCCATCCTATCCTATCCTCTATCCTATCCTATCCTCTGTCCTTTCCTATCCTGTATCCTATCCTATCCTCTATCCCATCCTATCCTCTATCCTATCCTATCCTCCATTCTATCCTATCCTCTATCCTATCCTATCCTCTATCATATCGTATCCTCTATTCTATCCCATCCTCCATCCTATCCTCTCCGCCATCCTCTATCCTATACTCTATCCTATCCTCTATCCTATCCTCTATCCTATCCTATCCTCTACCCAATCGTACCCTCAATCCTATTCTATCCTCTATCATATCCTATCATCCATCCTTTCCTCTATCCTTTCCTATCCTGTATCCTATCCTATCCTCTATCCTATCCTATCCTCTATCCTATCCTATCCTCTATCCTATCCTATCCTCCATTCTATCCTATCCTCTATCCTATCCTATCCTCTATCCTATCCTATCCTCTATACTATCCTATCCTCTATGCTATCCTATCGTCTATCATAACCTATCATCCATCGGATCCTTTATCGTCATTCCTATCTTAACCTCTATCCTATCCTATTCTCTATCATATCGTATCCTCTATCCTATCCTATCATCCTTTGCATCCTCTATCGTCTATCCTATCCTATCCTCTAACCTATCCTATCCTCTATTATTTCCTATCAACCATCCTTTCCTCTATCGTCTATCCTATACTATCCTCCATCCTATCCTATCCTATCCTCTATCCTACGCTACCCTCCATCTTATATCGTATCATCTATCCTATCCTCCATCCTCTATCCTATACTCTATCCTATCCTATCCTCAATCCTATCGTATTCAATATAATATCCTATCCTCTATCCTAGCCTATCCTCCATCCTACCCTATCCTCTATCATATATTATCCTCCATCCTATGCTATCATATCCTCTATACTACGGTACCCTCCATCTTCTATCGTATCATCTATCCTATCCTCCATCCTATCCTATCCTCTATCCAATCGTATCCTCAATTCTATCCTATCCTCTATCCAATCGTATCCTCAATCCTATTCTATCCTCTATCCTATCCTATCCTCTATCCTATCCTATCCTCTATCCTATCCTATCCTGTATCCTATAATCTCCTATCCTCTATCCTATCCTATCCTCTATCATATCCCATCATCCATCCTATCCTCTATCGTCTATCCTATCCTATCCTCTATCCCATCTTATCCTCTATCCTATCCTATCCTCTATCACATCTTATCCTCTATCCTATCCTATCCTCCATCCTCTATCCTATACTCTATCCTATCCTATCCTCAATCCTATCGTATTCAATATAATATCCTATCCTCTATCCTATCCTATCCTCCATCCTACCCTATCCTCTATCATATCGTATCCTCTATCCTATCCTATCCTCTATCCTATCCCATGTTCTATCCTAGCCTATCCTGAATACTATCCTATCCTCTATCATATCCTATCATCCATCCTTTCCTCTATCGTCTATCCTGTACTATCCTCCATCCTATCCTATCCTATCCTCTGTCCTACGCTACCCTCCATCTTCTATCGTATCATCTATCCTATCCTCCATCCTATCCTATGCTCTATCCAATCCTATCCTCAATCCTATTCTATCCTCTATCATATCCTATCATCCATCCTATCCTCTATCCTTTCCTATCCTGTATCCTATCCTATCCTCTATCCTATCCTATCCTATCCTATCCTCTATCCTATCCTATCCTCTATCCTATCCTATCCTCTATCCTATCCTATCCTCCATTCTATCCTATCTTCTATCCTATCCTCCATTCTATCCTATCTTCTATCCTATCCTATCCTCTATCCTATCCTATCCTCTATACTATCCTATCCTCAATGCTATCCTATCGTCTATCATAACCTATCATCCATCGCATCCTCTATCGTCATTCCTATCTTATCCTCTATCCTATCCTTTCCTCTATCATATCGTATCCTCTATCCTATCCTATAATCCATCGCATCCTCTATCGTCTATCCTATCCTATCCTCTGTCATATCGTATCCTCTATCCTATAATATCCTATATCCTATCCTATTATCTTTCCTATATGCTATCCTATTCTCTATCCAATCCTATACTCTATTATCTATCCTATTATCTATCCTATATCCTATCCTATTCTCTACCCAATCCTATACTCTATACTATCCTATCCTCTGACATATCCTATCATCCAACCTACCCTATCCTTTATCCTATCTTATCCTCTATCCTATCCTATCCTCCATCCTCTATCCTATACTCTATCCTATCCTCTATCCTATCCTATCCTCTTTCCTATCATATCCTCTATTCTATCCTATCCTCTATCCTTTCCTATCCTGTATCACATCCTATCCTCTATCGAATAATATTCACCATCCTATCCTATCCGCTATCCAATCCTGTCCTCAATCCTATCCTATCCTCTATCCTATTCTATGTTCTATCCTAGCTTATCCTCTATCCTATCCTATACTCTATCATATCCTATCATCCATCCTTTCCTCTATCGTCTATCCTGTACTATCCTCCATCCTATCCTATACTATCCTCCATCCTATCCTATACTATCCTCCATCCTACGCTACCCTCCATCTTCTATCGTATCATCTATCCTATCCTCCATCCTATCCTATGCTCTATCCAATCCTATCCTCAATCCTATTCTATCCTCTATCATATCCTATCATCCATCCTATCCTCTATCCTTTCCTATCCTGTATCCTATCCTATCCTCTATCCTATCCTATCCTATCCTATCCTCTATCCTATCCTATCCTCTATCCTATCCTATCCTCTATCCTATCCTATCCTCCATTCTATCCTATCTTCTATCCTATCCTCCATTCTATCCTATCTTCTATCCTATCCTATCCTCTATCCTATCCTATCCTCTATACTATCCTATCCTCAATGCTATCCTATCGTCTATCATAACCTATCATCCATCGCATCCTCTATCATCATTCCTATCTTATCCTCTATCCTATCCTTTCCTCTATCATATCGTATCCTCTATCCTATCCTATAATCCATCGCATCCTCTATCGTCTATCCTATCCTATCCTCTGTCATATCGTATCCTCTATCCTATAATATCCTATATCCTATCCTATTATCTTTCCTATATGCTATCCTATTCTCTATCCAATCCTATACTCTATTATCTATCCTATTATCTATCCTATATCCTATCCTATTCTCTACCCAATCCTATACTCTATACTATCCTATCCTCTGACATATCCTATCATCCAACCTACCCTATCCTTTATCCTATCTTATCCTCTATCCTATCCTATCCTCCATCCTCTATCCTATACTCTATCCTATCCTCTATCCTATCCTATCCTCTTTCCTATCATATCCTCTATTCTATCCTATCCTCTATCCTTTCCTATCCTGTATCACATCCTATCCTCTATCGAATAATATTCACCATCCTATCCTATCCGCTATCCAATCCTGTCCTCAATCCTATCCTATCCTCTATCCTATTCTATGTTCTATCCTAGCTTATCCTCTATCCTATCCTATACTCTATCATATCCTATCATCCATCCTTTCCTCTATCGTCTATCCTGTACTATCCTCCATCCTATCCTATACTATCCTCCATCCTATCCTATACTATCCTCCATCCTACGCTACCCTCCATCTTCTATCGTATCATCTATCCTATACTCTATTCTATCCTATCCTCCATCCTACCCTATCCTCTATCATATCGTATCCTCTATCCTATCCTATCCTCTATCCTATAATATCCTATATCCTATCCTATTATCTATCCTAAATCCTATCCTATTCTCAATCCTATCCTATCCTCTATTCTATCCTATCCTCTATCCTATCCTATCCTCTATCATATCGTATCCTCTATTCTATCCCATCCTCCATCCTATCCTCTCCGCCATCCTCTATCCTATACTCTATCCTATCCTCTATCCTATCCTATCCTGCATCCTCTATCCTATACTCTATCCTATCCTCTGTCCTATCCTATCCTCTATCCTATACTCTATCCTATCCTCTGTCCTATCCTATCCTCTATCCTATCCTATCCTCCATCCTATCCTATTCTCTAACCTATCCTATCCTCTATCCTTTCCTATCGACCATCCTTTCCTCTATCGTCTATCCTATACTATCCTCCATCCTATCCTATCCTATCCTCTATCCTACGCTACCCTCCATCTTATATCGTATCATCTATCCTATCCTCCATCCTATCCTATCCTCTATCCTATCCTATCCTCTGTCCTTTCCTATCCTGTATCCTATCCTATCCTCTATCCCATCCTATCCTCTATCCTATCCTATCCTCCATTCTATCCTATCCTCTATCCTATCCTATCCTCTATCATATCGTATCCTCTATTCTATCCCATCCTCCATCCTATCCTCTCCGCCATCCTCTATCCTATACTCTATCCTATCCTCTATCCTATCCTCTATCCTATCCTATCCTCTACCCAATCGTACCCTCAATCCTATTCTATCCTCTATCATATCCTATCATCCATCCTTTCCTCTATCCTTTCCTATCCTGTATCCTATCCTATCCTCTATCCTATCCTATCCTCTATCCTATCCTATCCTCTATCCTATCCTATCCTCCATTCTATCCTATCCTCTATCCTATCCTATCCTCTATCCTATCCTATCCTCTATACTATCCTATCCTCTATGCTATCCTATCGTCTATCATAACCTATCATCCATCGGATCCTTTATCGTCATTCCTATCTTAACCTCTATCCTATCCTATTCTCTATCATATCGTATCCTCTATCCTATCCTATCATCCTTTGCATCCTCTATCGTCTATCCTATCCTATCCTCTAACCTATCCTATCCTCTATTATTTCCTATCAACCATCCTTTCCTCTATCGTCTATCCTATACTATCCTCCATCCTATCCTATCCTATCCTCTATCCTACGCTACCCTCCATCTTATATCGTATCATCTATCCTATCCTCCATCCTCTATCCTATACTCTATCCTATCCTATCCTCAATCCTATCGTATTCAATATAATATCCTATCCTCTATCCTAGCCTATCCTCCATCCTACCCTATCCTCTATCATATATTATCCTCCATCCTATGCTATCATATCCTCTATACTACGGTACCCTCCATCTTCTATCGTATCATCTATCCTATCCTCCATCCTATCCTATCCTCTATCCAATCGTATCCTCAATTCTATCCTATCCTCTATCCAATCGTATCCTCAATCCTATTCTATCCTCTATCCTATCCTATCCTCTATCCTATCCTATCCTCTATCCTATCCTATCCTGTATCCTATAATCTCCTATCCTCTATCCTATCCTATCCTCTATCATATCCCATCATCCATCCTATCCTCTATCGTCTATCCTATCCTATCCTCTATCCCATCTTATCCTCTATCCTATCCTATCCTCTATCACATCTTATCCTCTATCCTATCCTATCCTCCATCCTCTATCCTATACTCTATCCTATCCTATCCTCAATCCTATCGTATTCAATATAATATCCTATCCTCTATCCTATCCTATCCTCCATCCTACCCTATCCTCTATCATATCGTATCCTCTATCCTATCCTATCCTCTATCCTATCCCATGTTCTATCCTAGCCTATCCTGAATACTATCCTATCCTCTATCATATCCTATCATCCATCCTTTCCTCTATCGTCTATCCTGTACTATCCTCCATCCTATCCTATCCTATCCTCTGTCCTACGCTACCCTCCATCTTCTATCGTATCATCTATCCTATCCTCCATCCTATCCTATGCTCTATCCAATCCTATCCTCAATCCTATTCTATCCTCTATCATATCCTATCATCCATCCTATCCTCTATCCTTTCCTATCCTGTATCCTATCCTATCCTCTATCCTATCCTATCCTATCCTATCCTCTATCCTATCCTATCCTCTATCCTATCCTATCCTCTATCCTATCCTATCCTCCATTCTATCCTATCTTCTATCCTATCCTCCATTCTATCCTATCTTCTATCCTATCCTATCCTCTATCCTATCCTATCCTCTATACTATCCTATCCTCAATGCTATCCTATCGTCTATCATAACCTATCATCCATCGCATCCTCTATCGTCATTCCTATCTTATCCTCTATCCTATCCTTTCCTCTATCATATCGTATCCTCTATCCTATCCTATAATCCATCGCATCCTCTATCGTCTATCCTATCCTATCCTCTGTCATATCGTATCCTCTATCCTATAATATCCTATATCCTATCCTATTATCTTTCCTATATGCTATCCTATTCTCTATCCAATCCTATACTCTATTATCTATCCTATTATCTATCCTATATCCTATCCTA
Source organism: Halictus rubicundus (assembly GCF_050948215.1). NCBI lineage: Eukaryota > Metazoa > Arthropoda > Insecta > Hymenoptera > Halictidae > Halictus > Halictus rubicundus. Next base: position 162,818 of record NW_027488659.1, on the reverse strand, counting down.
TTCTCTACCCAATCCTATACTCTATACTATCCTATCCTCTGACATATCCTATCATCCAACCTACCCTATCCTTTATCCTATCTTATCCTCTATCCTATCCTATCCTCCATCCTCTATCCTATACTCTATCCTATCCTCTATCCTATCCTATCCTCTTTCCTATCATATCCTCTATTCTATCCTATCCTCTATCCTTTCCTATCCTGTATCACATCCTATCCTCTATCGAATAATATTCACCATCCTATCCTATCCGCTATCCAATCCTGTCCTCAATCCTATCCTATCCTCTATCCTATTCTATGTTCTATCCTAGCTTATCCTCTATCCTATCCTATACTCTATCATATCCTATCATCCATCCTTTCCTCTATCGTCTATCCTGTACTATCCTCCATCCTATCCTATACTATCCTCCATCCTATCCTATACTATCCTCCATCCTACGCTACCCTCCATCTTCTATCGTATCATCTATCCTATACTCTATCCTATCCTATCCTCCATCCTACCCTATCCTCTATCATATCGTATCCTCTATCCTATCCTATCCTCTATCCTATAATATCCTATATCCTATCCTATTATCTATCCTAAATCCTATCCTATTCTCAATCCTATCCTATCCTCTATTCTATCCTATCCTCTATCCTATCCTATCCTCTATCATATCGTATCCTCTATTCTATCCCATCCTCCATCCTATCCTCTCCGCCATCCTCTATCCTATACTCTATCCTATCCTCTATCCTATCCTATCCTGCATCCTCTATCCTATACTCTATCCTATCCTCTGTCCTATCCTATCCTCTATCCTATACTCTATCCTATCCTCTGTCCTATCCTATCCTCTATCCTATACTCTATCCTATCCTCCGTCCTATCCTATCCTCTATCCTATCCTCTTTCCTATCCTATCCTCTATCCTATCCTATCGTCTATTCTATCCTATCCTCTATCCTTTCCTATCCAGTATCCTATCCTATCGTCTATCCAATAATATTCTCCATCCTATCCTATCCGCTATCCAGTCCTATCCTCAATCCTATCCTATCCTCTATCCTATCCCATGTTCTATCCGAGCCTGTCCTGAATACTATCCTATCCTCTATCATATCCTATCATCCATCCTTTCCTCTATCGTCTATCCTGTACTATCCTCCATCCTATCCTATCCTATCCTCTATCCTACGCTACCCTCCATCTTCTATCGTATCATCTATCCTATCCTCCATCCTATCCTATGCTCTATCCAATCCTATCCTCAATCCTATTCTATCCTCTATCATATCCTATCATCCATCCTATCCTCTATCCTTTCCTATCCTGTATCCTATCCTATCCTCTATCCTATCCTATCCTATCCTATCCTCTATCCTATCCTATCCTCTATCCTATCCTATCCTCCATTCTATCCTATCTTCTATCCTATCCTCCATTCTATCCTATCTTCTATCCTATCCTATCCTCTATCCTATCCTATCCTCTATACTATCCTATCCTCAATGCTATCCTATCGTCTATCATAACCTATCATCCATCGCATCCTCTATCGTCATTCCTATCTTATCCTCTATCCTATCCTTTCCTCTATCATATCGTATCCTCTATCCTATCCTATAATCCATCGCATCCTCTATCGTCTATCCTATCCTATCCTCTGTCATATCGTATCCTCTATCCTATCCTATCCTCTATCCTATAATATCCTATATCCTATCCTATTATCTTTCCTATATGCTATCCTATTCTCTATCCAATCCTATACTCTATTATCTATCCTATTATCTATCCTATATCCTATCCTATTCACTACCCAATCCTATACTCTATACTATCCTATCCTCTGACATATCCTATCATCCAACCTACCCTATCCTTTATCCTATCTTATCCTCTATCCTATCCTATCCTCCATCCTCTATCCTATACTCTATCCTATCCTCTATCCTATCCTATCCTCTTTCCTATCATATCCTCTATTCTATCCTATCCTCTATCCTTTCCTATCCTGTTTCACATCCTATCCTCTATCGAATAATATTCACCATCCTATCCTATCCGCTATCCAATCCTGTCCTCAATCCTATCCTATCCTCTATCCTATCCTATGTTCTATCCTAGCTTATCCTCTATCCTATCCTATACTCTATCATATCATATCATCCATCCTTTCCTCTATCGTCTATCCTATACTATCCTCCATGCTATCCTATACTATCCTCCATCCTATCCTATACTATCCTCCATCCTATCCTATACTATCCTCCATCCTACGCTACCCTCCATCTTCTATCGTATCATCTATCCTATACTCTATCCTATCCTATCTTCCATCCTATCCTATCCTCTAACCAATCGTATCCTCAATCCTATTCTATCCTCAATCCTATACTATCCCCTATCCTATTATATCCTCTATCCTATCCTATCCTCTACCTTATCCTATACTCTATCCTATCCTATCCTCTATCCTATACTATCCCCTATCCTATTATATCCTCTATCCTATCCTATCCTCTACCCTCTCCTCTATCCTATTCTCAATCCTATCCTATCCTCTATTCTATCCTATCCTCTATCCTATCCTATCCTCTATCATATCGTATCCTCTATTCTATCCCATCCTCCATCCTATCCTCTCCGCCATCCTCTATCCTATACTCTATCCTATCCTCTATCCTATCCTATCCTGCATCCTCTATCCTATACTCTATCCTATCCTCTGTCCTATCCTATCCTCTATCCTATACTCTATCCTATCCTCTGTCCTATCCTATCCTCTATCCTATACTCTATCCTATCCTCCGTCCTATCCTATCCTCTATCCTATCCTCTTTCCTATCCTATCCTCTATCCTATCCTATCGTCTATTCTATCCTATCCTCTATCCTTTCCTATCCAGTATCCTATCCTATCGTCTATCCAATAATATTCTCCATCCTATCCTATCCGCTATCCAGTCCTATCCTCAATCCTATCCTATCCTCTATCCTATCCCATGTTCTATCCGAGCCTATCCTGAATACTATCCTATCCTCTATCATATCCTATCATCCATCCTTTCCTCTATCGTCTATCCTGTACTATCCTCCATCCTATCCTATCCTATCCTCTATCCTACGCTACCCTCCATCTTCTATCGTATCATCTATCCTATCCTCCATCCTATCCTATGCTCTATCCAATCCTATCCTCAATCCTATTCTATCCTCTATCATATCCTATCATCCATCCTATCCTCTATCCTTTCCTATCCTGTATCCTATCCTATCCTCTATCCTATCCTATCCTATCCTATCCTCTATCCTATCCTATCCTCTATCCTATCCTATCCTCCATTCTATCCTATCTTCTATCCTATCCTCCATTCTATCCTATCTTCTATCCTATCCTATCCTCTATCCTATCCTATCCTCTATACTATCCTATCCTCAATGCTATCCTATCGTCTATCATAACCTATCATCCATCGCATCCTCTATCGTCATTCCTATCTTATCCTCTATCCTATCCTTTCCTCTATCATATCGTATCCTCTATCCTATCCTATAATCCATCGCATCCTCTATCGTCTATCCTATCCTATCCTCTGTCATATCGTATCCTCTATCCTATCCTATCCTCTATCCTATAATATCCTATATCCTATCCTATTATCTTTCCTATATGCTATCCTATTCTCTATCCAATCCTATACTCTATTATCTATCCTATTATCTATCCTATATCCTATCCTATTCACTACCCAATCCTATACTCTATACTATCCTATCCTCTGACATATCCTATCATCCAACCTACCCTATCCTTTATCCTATCTTATCCTCTATCCTATCCTATCCTCCATCCTCTATCCTATACTCTATCCTATCCTCTATCCTATCCTATCCTCTTTCCTATCATATCCTCTATTCTATCCTATCCTCTATCCTTTCCTATCCTGTTTCACATCCTATCCTCTATCGAATAATATTCACCATCCTATCCTATCCGCTATCCAATCCTGTCCTCAATCCTATCCTATCCTCTATCCTATCCTATGTTCTATCCTAGCTTATCCTCTATCCTATCCTATACTCTATCATATCATATCATCCATCCTTTCCTCTATCGTCTATCCTATACTATCCTCCATGCTATCCTATACTATCCTCCATCCTATCCTATACTATCCTCCATCCTATCCTATACTATCCTCCATCCTACGCTACCCTCCATCTTCTATCGTATCATCTATCCTATACTCTATCCTATCCTATCTTCCATCCTATCCTATCCTCTAACCAATCGTATCCTCAATCCTATTCTATCCTCAATCCTATACTATCCCCTATCCTATTATATCCTCTATCCTATCCTATCCTCTACCTTATCCTATACTCTATCCTATCCTATCCTCTATCCTATACTATCCCCTATCCTATTATATCCTCTATCCTATCCTATCCTCTACCCTCTCCTCTATCCTATCCTCTATCCTATCCTATCCTCTATCCTATCCTATCCTCTATCCTATCCTATCCTCTATCCTATCCTATCCTCTATCCTATCCTATCGTTTATCCTATCCTATCCTCTATCCTATCCTATCCTCTATCCAATTACCTATCCTATCCTCTATCCTGTCCTATCCTCTATCCTATCCTATCCTCTATCCTATCCTATCCTCTATCCTATCCTTTCCTCTATCCTATCCTATCCTCTATCCGATCCTCTATCCTATCCTATCCCCTATCCTATCCTCTATTCTATCCTCTATCCTATCCTCTATCCTATCCTCTATCTTATCCTATCCTCTATCCTATCCTCTATCCTATCCTATCCTCTATCCTATCCTCTACCCTATCCTATCCTCTTTAATATCGTATACTCAATCGTATCATATCCTCTATCCTATCCTATCCTCTATCCTATCCTATCCTCTATCCTATCCTATCCTCTATCCTATCCTCTACCCTATCCTATCCTCTTTAATATCGTATACTCTATCCTATAATATCATCTATCCTATAATGTCATCTATCCTATCCTATCCTCTATCCTATCCTATCCTCTATCCTATCCTATCCTCTATCCTATCCTATCCTCTATCCTATCCTATCCTCTATCCTATCCTATCCTCCATCCTATCCTATCCTATCCTCTATCCTATCCTATCCTATCCTCTATCCTATCCTATCCTTTATCCGATCCTCTATCCTATCCTATCCTCTATCCTATCCTCTATCCTATCCTCTATCCTATCCTCTATCCTATCCTCTATCCTATCCTATCTTTTATCCCATCCTATCCTCTATTCTATCCTATCCTCTATCCTATCCTATCCTCTATCCTATCCTCTATCCTATCCTCTATCCTATCCTCTATCCTATCCTATCTTTTATCCCATCCTATCCTCTATTCTATCCTATCCTCTATCCTATCCTTTCCTCAATCCTATTATATCTTCTATCCTATCCTATCCTCTATCCTATCCTATCCTATCCTCTATCGTTATCCTATCCTCTATCCTATCCTATCCTCTATCCAATCCTATCCTTTATCCTATCCTATCCTCTATCCTACTCTATCCTCTATCCTATCCTATCCTCTATCCTATCCTATCCTCTATCCGATCCTCTATTCTATCCTATCCTCTATCATATCCTATCCTCTATCCTATCCTATCCTCTATCCTATTATATCCTCTATCCTATCCTATCCTCTACCTTATCCTATACTCTATCCTATCCAATTACCTATCCTATCCTCTATCCTATCCTATCCTCTATCCTATCCTATCCTCTATCCTATCCTCTATCCTATCCTATCCTCTATCCTATACTATCCTCTACCTTATCCTATCCTCTATCCTATCCAATTACGTATCCTATCCTCCATCCTATCCTTTCCTCTATCCTATCCTATCCTCTATCCGATCCTCTATCCTATCCTATCCTCTATCCTATCCTCTATCCTATCCTATCCTCTACCCTATCCTATCCTCTTTAATATCGTATACTCTATCCTATAATATCATCTATCCTATAATATCATCTATCCTATCCTATCCTCTATCGTATCCTATCCTCTATCCTATCCTATCCTCTATCCTATCCTCTATCCTATCCTATCCTCTATCCTATCCTTTCCTCAATCCTATTATATCCTCTATCCTATCCTATCCTCTATCCTATCCTATCCTATCCTCTATCCTATCCGATCCTATCCTCTATCCTATCCTATCCTTTATCCTATCCTATCCTCTATTCTATCCTATCCTCTATCCTATACTATCCTCTACCCTATCATATCCTCTATCCTATCCTATCCTCTATACTATCCTATTCTCTATCCTATCCTATCCTCTATCCTATCCTATCCTCTATCCTATCCTATCCTCTATCCTATCCTATCCTCTATCCTATCCTATCCTCTATCCTATCCTTTATCCTATCCTCTATCCTATCCTCTATCCTATCCTCTATCTTATCCTATCCTATATCCTATCCTCTATCCTATCCTATCCTCTACCCTATCCTATCCTCTTTAATATCGTATACTCTATCCTATAATATCATCTATCCTATAATATCATCTATCCTATCCTATCCTCTATCGTATCCTATCCTCTATCCTATCCTATCCTCTATCCTATCCTCTATCCTATCCTATCCTCTATCCAATCCTATCCTCTATCCTATCCTATCCTCTATCCTATCCTTTCCTCAATCCTATTATATCCTCTATCCTATCCTATCCTCTATCCTATCCTATCCTATCCTCTATCCTATCCTATCCTATCCTCTATCCTATCCTATCCTTTATCCTATCCTATCCTCTATTCTATCCTATCCTCTATCCTATACTATCCTCTACCCTATCCTATCCTCTATCCTATCCTATCCTCTATACTATCCTATTCTCTATCCTATCCTATCCTCTATCCTATCCTATCCTCTATCCTATCCTATCCTCTATCCTATCCTATCCTCTATCCTATCCTTTATCCTATCCTCTATCCTATCCTCTATCCTATCCTCTATCCAATCCTATCCTCTATCCTATCCTATCCTCTATCCTATACTATCCTCTACCTTATCCTACCCTCTATGCTATCCAATTACCTATCCTATCCTCTATCCTATCCTTTCCTCTATCCTATCATATCATCTATCCTATCCTATCCTGTATCCTATCCTATCCTGTATCCTATCCTATCCTGTATCCTATCCTATCCTCTATCCTATCCTCTATCCTATCCTCTATCCTATCCTATCCTCTATCCTATCCTCTATAGTATCCTATCCTCTATCCTATCCTATCCTCTTTCCTATCCTATCCTCTACCCTATCCTATCCTCCTTCCTATTATATCCTCTATCCTATCCTATCCTCTACCTTATCCTATACTCTATCCTATCCAATTACCTATCCTATCCTCTATCCTATCCTATCCTCTATCCTATCCTATCCTCTATCCTATCCTATCCTCTATCCTATCCTCTATCCTATCCTATCCTCTATCCTATCCTATCCTATCCTCTATCCTATCCTATCCTTTATCCCATCCTATCCTTTATTCTATCCTATCCTTTATCCTATCCTCTATCCTATACTATCCCCTATCCTATTATATCCTCTATCATATCCTATCCTCTACCTTATCCTATACTCTATCCTATCCAATTACCTATCCTATCCTCTATCCTATCCTATCCTCTATCCTATCCTATCCTCTATCCTATCCTATCCTCTTTCCTATCCTATCCTCTATCCTATCCTATCCTCTATCCTATCCTATCCTCTATCCTATCCTATCATCTATCCTATCCTCTATCCCATCCTATCCTCTATCCTATCCTATCCTCTATCCTATCCTATCCTCTATCCTATCCTATCCTCTATCCTATCCGATCCTCTATCCTATCCTCTATCCTATCCTATCCTCTATCCTATCCTATCCTCTATCCTATCCTATCCTCTATTCTATCCTATCCTCTATCCTATCCTATCCGCTATCATATCCTCTATCCTATCCTATCCTCTATCCTATCCTATCCTCTATCCTATCCTATCCTCTATCCTATCCTATCCTCTATCCTATCCTATCCTCTATCCTATCCTATCCTCTATCCTATCCTATCCTCTATCCTATCCTATCCTCTATCCTATCCTATCCTCTATCCTATCCTATCCTCTATCCTATCGTATCCGCTATCCTATCCTCTATCCTATCCTCTATCCTATCCTCTATCCTATCCTCTATCCTATCCTCTATCCAATCCTATCCTCTATCCTATCCTATCCTCTATCCTATCCTATCCTCTATCCTATCCTATCCTCTATCCTATCCTATCCTCTATCCTATCCTATCCGCTATCCTATCCGCTATCCTATCCTCTATCCTATCCTATCCTCTATCCTATCCTATCCTCTATCCTATCCTATCCTCTATCCTATCCTATCCTCTATCCTATCCTATCCTCTATCCTATCCTATCCTATCCTCTATCCTATCCTCTATCCTATCCTCTATCCTATCCTCTATCCTATCCTCTATCCTATCCTCTATCCTATCCTCTATCCTATCCTATCCTCTATCCTATCCTATCCTATCCTCTATCCTATCCTATCTTTTATCCTATCCTATCCTCTATTCTATCCTATCCCCTATCCTATCCTTTCCTCAATCCTATTATATCCTCTATCCTATCCTATCCTCTATCCTATCCTATCCTATCCTCTATCCTATCCTATCCTCTATCCTATCCTATCATCTATCCAATCCTATCCTTTATCCTATCCTATCATCTATCCTACTCTATCCTCTATCCTATCCTATCCTCTATCCGATCCTCTATCCTATCCTATCCTCTATCATATCCTATCCTCTATCCTATCCTATCCTCTATCCTATCCTATCCTCTATCCTATCCTTTCCTCTATCCTATTATATCCTCTATCCTATCCTATCCTCTATCCTATCCTATCCTCTATCCTATGCTCTATCCTATCCTCTATCCAATTCTATCCTCTACCCTATCCTATCCTCTATCCAATTCTATCCTCTACCCTATCCTATCCTCTATCCTATCCTATCCTCTATCCTATACTATCCTCTACCTTATCCTACCCTCTATGCTATCCAATTACCTATCCTATCCTCTATCCTATCCTTTCCTCTATCCTATCCTATCCTCTATCCGATCCTCTATCCTATCCTATCCTCTATCCTATCCTATCCTCTATCCTATCCTATCCTCTATCCTATCCTTTCCTCAATCCTATTATATCCTCTATCCTATCCTATCCTCTATCCTATCCTATCCTATCCTCTATCCTATCCTATCATATCCTCTATCCTATCCTATCCTATCCTCTATCCTATCCTATCCTTTATCCTATCCTATCCTCTATTCTATCCTATCCTCTATCCTATACTATCCTCTATCCTATCCTATCCTCTATCCTATCCTATCCTCTATCCTACCTTATCCTCTATCCTATCCTATCCTCTATCCTATCCTATCCTCTATCCGATCCTCTATCCTATCCTATCCTCTATCATATCCTATCCTCTATCCTATCCTATCCTCTATCCTATCCTATCCTCTATCCTATCCTATCCTCTATCCTATCCTATCCTCTATCCTATCCTCTATCCTATCCTATCCTCTATCCTATCCTATCCTCTTTCCTATCCTATCCTCTACGCTATCCTATCCTCTATCCTATCCTATCCTCTATCCTATCCTCTATCCTATCCTATCCTCTATCCTATACTATCCTCTACCTTATCCTATCCTCTATCCTATCCAATTACGTATCCTATCCTCCATCCTATCCTTTCCTCTATCCTATCCTATCCTCTATCCGATCCTCTATCCTATCCTATCCTCTATCCTATCCTCTATCCTATCCTATCCTCTACCCTATCCTATCCTCTTTAATATCGTATACTCTATCCTATAATATCATCTATCCTATAATATCATCTATCCTATCCTATCCTCTATCGTATCCTATCCTCTATCCTATCCTATCCTCTATCCTATCCTCTATCCTATCCTATCCTCTATCCAATCCTATCCTCTATCCTATCCTATCCTCTATCCTATCCTTTCCTCAATCCTATTATATCCTCTATCCTATCCTATCCTCTATCCTATCCTATCCTATCCTCTATCCTATCCTCTATCCTATCCTCTATCTTATCCTATCCTATATCCTATCCTCTATCCTATCCTATCCTCTACCCTATCCTATCCTCTTTAATATCGTATACTCTATCCTATAATATCATCTATCCTATAATATCATCTATCCTATCCTATCCTCTATCGTATCCTATCCTCTATCCTATCCTATCCTCTATCCTATCCTCTATCCTATCCTATCCTCTATCCAATCCTATCCTCTATCCTATACTATCCTCTACCTTATCCTACCCTCTATGCTATCCAATTACCTATCCTATCCTCTATCCTATCCTTTCCTCTATCCTATCATATCATCTATCCTATCCTATCCTGTATCCTATCCTATCCTGTATCCTATCCTATCCTCTATCCTATCCTCTATCCTATCCTCTATCCTATCCTATCCTCTATCCTATCCTCTATCCTATCCTATCCTCTATCCTATCCTATCCTCTTTCCTATCCTATCCTCTACCCTATCCTATCCTCCTTCCTATTATATCCTCTATCCTATCCTATCCTCTACCTTATCCTATACTCTATCCTATCCAATTACCTATCCTATACTCTATCCTATCCTATCCTCTATCCTATCCTATCCTCTATCCTATCCTCTATCCTATCCTATCCTCTATCCTATCCTATCCTATCCTCTATCCTATCCTATCCTTTATCCCATCCTATCCTCTATTCTATCCTATCCTTTATCCTATCCTCTATCCTATACTATCCCCTATCCTATTATATCCTCTATCATATCCTATCCTCTACCTTATCCTATACTCTATCCTATCCAATTACCTATCCTATCCTCTATCCTATCCTATCCTCTATCCTATCCTATCCTCTATCCTATCCTATCCTCTTTCCTATCCTATCCTCTATCCTATCCTATCCTCTATCCTATCCTATCCTCTATCCTATCCTATCATCTATCCTATCCTCTATCCCATCCTATCCTCTATCCTATCCTATCCTCTATCCTATCCTATCCTCTATCCTATCCTATCCTCTATCCTATCCGATCCTCTATCCTATCCTATCCTCTATCCTATCCTATCCTCTATCCTATCGTATCCGCTATCCTATCCTCTATCCTATCCTCTATCCTATCCCCTATCCTATCCTCTATCCTATCCTCTATCCAATCCTATCCTCTATCCTATCCTATCCTCTATCCTATCCTATCCTCTATCCTATCCTATCCTCTATCCTATCCTATCCTCTATCCTATCCTATCCTCTATCCTATCCTATCCGCTATCCTATCCGCTATCCTATCCTCTATCCTATCCTATCCTCTATCTTCTATCCTATCCTCTATCCTATCCTATCCTCTATCCTATCCTATCCTCTATCCTATCCTATCCTCTATCCTATCCTATCCTATCCTCTATCCTATCCTATCCTCTATCCTATCGTATCCTCTATCCTTTATCCTATCCTATCCTCTATCCTATCCTATCCTTTCCTCTATCCTATCCTATCCTATCCTCTATCCGATCCTCTATCCTATCCTATCCTCTATCCTATCCTCTATCCTATCCTCTATCCTATCATTCTATCCTATCCTCAATCCTATCCTCTATCCTATCCTCTATCCTATCCTCTATCCTATCCTATCCTTCTATCCTATCCTATCCCTATCCTCTATCCTATAATATCTTTTATCCTATCCTATCCTCTATTCTATCCTATCCCCGTATCCTATCCTTTCCTCAATCCTATTATATCCTCTATCCTATCCTATCCTCTATCCTATCCTATCCTATCCTCTATCCTATCCTATCCTCTATCCTATCCTATCATCTATCCAATCCTATCCTTTATCCTATCCTATCATCTATCCTACTCTATCCTCTATCCTATCCTATCCTCTATCCGATCCTCTATCCTATCCTATCCTCTATCATATCCTATCCTCTATCCTATCCTATCCTCTATCCTATCCTATCCTCTATCCTATCCTATCCTCTATCCTATCCTTTCCTCTATCCTATTATATCCTCTATCCTATCCTATCCTCTATCCTATCCTATCCTCTATCCTATCCTCTATCCAATTCTATCCTCTACCCTATCCTATCCTCTATCCAATTCTATCCTCTACCCTATCCTATCCTCTATCCTATCCTATCCTCTATCCTATACTATCCTCTACCTTATCCTACCCTCTATGCTATCCAATTACCTATCCTATCCTCTATCCTATCCTATCCTCTATCCTATCCTATCCTCTATCCTATCCTATCCTCTATCCTATCCTTTCCTCAATCCTATTATATCCTCTATCCTATCCTATCCTCAATCCTATCCTATCCTATCCTCTATCCTATCCTATCATATCCTCTATCCTATCCTATCCTATCCTCTATCCTATCCTATCCTTTATCCTATCCTATCCTCTATTCTATCCTATCCTCTATCCTATACTATCCTCTATCCTATCCTATCCTCTATCCTATCCTATCCTCTATCCTACTTTATCCTCTATCCTATCCTATCCTCTATCCTATCCTATCCTCTATCCGATCCTCTATCCTATCCTATCCTCTATCATATCCTATCCTCTATCCTATCCTATCCTCTATCCTATCCTATCCTCTATCCTATCCTATCCTCTATCCTATCCTATCCTCTATCCTATCCTATCCTCTATCCTATCCTCTATCCTATCCTATCCTCTATCCTATCCTATCCTCTTTCCTATCCTATCCTCTACCCTATCCTAATCGTCTATCCTATTATATCCTCTATCCTATCCTATTCTCTACCTTATCCTATACTCTATCCTATCCAATTACCTATCCTATCCTCTATCCTATCCTAATCCTCTATCCTATCCTCTATCCTATCCTATCCTCTATCCTAATCCTATCCTATCCTCTATTCTATCCTATCCTTTATCCCATCCTATCCTCTATCCTATCCTTTCCTCAATCCTATTATATCCTCTATCCTATCCTATCCTCTATCCTATCCTATCCTCTATCCTATCCTATCCTCTATCCTATCCTATCCTATACCTCTATCCTATCCTATCCTTTATCCTATCCTATCCTCTATCCTATACTATCCTCTATCCTATCCTATCCTCTATCCTATCCTATCCAATTACCTATCCTATCCTCTATCCTATCCTATCCTCTATCCTATCCTATCCTCTATCCTATCCTATCCTCTATCCTATCCTATCCTCTATCCTATCCTATCCTATCCTCTATCCTATCCTATCCTCTATCCTATCCTATCCTCTATCCTATCCTTTCCTCAATCCTATTATATCCTCTATCCTATCCTAATCCTCTATCCTATCCTATCCTATCCTCTATCCTATCCTATCCTATCCTCTATCCTATCCTTTATCCTATCCTATCCTCTATTCTATCCTATCCTCTATCCTATACTATCCTCTATCCTATCCTATCCTCTATCCTATCCTATCCTCTATCCTACTTTATCCTCTATCCTATCCTATCCTCTATCCTATCCTATCCTCTATCCGATCCTCTATCCTATCCTATCCTCTATCATATCCTATCCTCTATAATATCCTATCCTCTATCCTATCCTATCCTCTATCCTATCCTATCCTCTATCCTATCCTATCCTCTATCCTATCCTCTATCCTATCCTCTATCCTATCCTATCCTCTATCCTATCCTATCCTCTTTCCTATCCTATCCTCTATCCTATCCTATCCTCTATCCTATTATATCCTCTATCCTATCCTATTCTCTACCTTATCCTATACTCTATCCTATCCAATTACCTATCCTATCCTCTATCCTATCCTATCCTCTATCCTATCCTATCCTTTATCCTATCCTATCCTCTATCCTACTCTATCCTCTATCCTATCCTCAATCCTATACTATCCCCTATCCTATTATATCCTCTATCCTATCCTATCCTCTACCTTATCCTATACTCTATCCTATCCTATCCTCTATCCTATACTATCCCCTATCCTATTATATCCTCTATCCAATCTATACTCTACCCTCTCCTCTATCCTATCCTCTATCCTATCCTATCCTGTATCCTATCCTATCCTCTATCCTATCCTATCCTCTATCCTATCCTATCCTCTATCCTATCCTATCCTCTATCCTATCCTATCCTTTATCCTATCCTATCCTCTATCCTATCCTATCCTCTATCCTATACTATCCTCTATCCTATCCTATCCTCTTTCCTATCCTATCCTCTATCCTATCCTATGCTCTATCCTATCCTACCATGTATCGTATCCTATCCTCTATCCTATCCAATCCCCTATCGTATCCTCTATCCTATCCTATCCTCTATCCTATCCTCTATCCTATCATCTATCCTGTCCTATCCTCTATCCAAACCTATCCTCAATCCTATCCTTTCTTCTATCCTATCCTATCCTCTATCCTATCCTATCCTCTATACTATAATATCATATATACTATCCTATCCTCTATCCTATCCTCTATCCTATCCTCTATCCTATCCTTTCCTCAATCCTATTATATCCTCTATCCTATCCTATCCTCTATCCTATCCTATCCTCTATCCTATCCTATCCTCTATCCTATCCTATCCTCTATCCTATCCTATCCTTTATCCTATCCTATCCTCTATCCTATCCTCTATCCTATCCTCTATCCTATCCTCTATCCTATCCTCTATCCTATCCTCTATCCTATCCTCTATCTTATCCTATCCTCTATCCTATCCTCTATCCTATCCTCTACCCTATCCTATCCTCTTTAATATCGTATACTCTATCCTATAATATCATCTATCCTATAATATCATCTATCCCATCCTATCCTCTATCCTATCCTATCCTCTATCCTATCCTATCCTATCCTCTATCCTATCCTATCCTATCCTCTATCCTATCCTATCCTTTATCCTATCCTATCCTCTATTCTATCCTATCCTCTATCCTATATTATCCTCTATCCTATCCTATCCTCTATCCGATCCTCTATCCAATCCTATCCTTTATCCTATCCTATCCTCTATTATACTCTATCCTGTATCCTATCCTCAATCCTATACTATCCCCTATCCTATTATATCCTCTTTCCTATCCTATCCTCTACCTTATCCTATACTCTATCCTATCCTATCCTCTATCCTATACTATCCCCTATCCTATTATATCCTCTATCCTATCCTATCCTCTACCCTCTCCTCTATCCTATCCTCTATCCTATCCTATCCTCTATCCTATCCTATCCTCTATCCTATCCTATCCTCTATCCTATCCTATCCTCTATCCTATCCTATCCTCTATCCTATCCTATCCTTTATCCTATCCTATCCTCTATCCTATCCTATCCTCTATCCAATTACCTATCCTATCCTCTATCCTATCCTATCCTCTATCCTATCCTATCCTCTATCCTATCCTATCCTCTATCCTATCCTTTCCTCTATCCTATCCTATCCTCTATCCGATCCTCTATCCTATCCTATCCCCTATCCTATCCTCTATTCTATCCTCTATCCTATCCTCTATCTTATCCTATCCTCTATCCTATCCTCTATCCTATCCTATCCTCTATCCTATCCTCTACCCTATCCTATCCTCTTTAATATCGTATACTCAATCGTATCATATCCTCTATCCTATCCTATCCTCTATCCTATCCTATCCTCTATCCTATCCTATCCTCTATCCTATCGTATCCTTTATCCTATCCTATCCTCTATCCTATCCTCTATCCTATCCTCTATCCTATCCTCTATCCTATCCTCTATACTATCCTCTATCCTATCCTATCCTCTATCCTATCCTCTACCCTATCCTATCCTCTTTAATATCGTATACTCTATCCTATAATATCATCTATCCTATAATGTCATCTATCCTATCCTATCCTCTATCCTATCCTATCCTCTATCCTATTATATCCTCTATCCTATCCTATCCTCTACCTTATCCTATACTCTAACCTATCCAATTACCTATCCTATCCTCTATCCTATCCTATCCTCTATCCTATCCTATCCTCTATCCTATCCTCTATCCTATCCTATCCTCTATCCTATCCTATCCTCTATCCTATCCTATCCTCTATCCTATCCTATCCTCTATCCTATCCTATCCTTTATCCTATCCTATCCTCTATCCTATCCTATCCTCTATCCTATACTATCCTCTACCTTATCCTATCCTCTATCCTATCCAATTACGTATCCTATCCTCCATCCTATCCTTTCCTCTATCCTATCCTATCCTCTATCCGATCCTCTATCCTATCCTATCCTCTATCCTATCCTCTATCCTATCCTATCCTCTACCCTATCCTATCCTCTTTAATATCGTATACTCTATCCTATAATATCATCTATCCTATAATATCATCTATCCTATCCTATCCTCTATCGTATCCTATCCTCTATCCTATCCTATCCTCTATCCTATCCTCTATCCTATCCTATCCTCTATCCAATCCTATCCTCTATCCTATCCTATCCTCTATCCTATCCTTTCCTCAATCCTATTATATCCTCTATCCTATCCTATCCTCTATCCTATCCTATCCTATCCTCTATCCTATCCTATCCTATCCTCTATCCTATCCTATCCTTTATCCTATCCTATCCTCTATTCTATCCTATCCTCTATCCTATACTATCCTCTACCCTATCCTATCCTCTATCCTATCCTATCCTCTATACTATCCTATTCTCTATCCTATCCTATCCTCTATCCTATCCTATCCTCTATCCTATCCTATCCTCTATCCTATCCTTTATCCTATCCTCTATCCTATCCTCTATCCTATCCTCTGTCTTATCCTATCCTCTATCCTATCCTATCCTATCCTCTATCCTATCCTATCCTATCCTCTATCCTCTATCCTATCCTATCCTTTATCCTATCCTATCCTCTATTCTATCCTATCCTCTATCCTATACTATCCTCTACCCTATCCTATCCTCTATCCTATCCTATCCTCTATACTATCCTATTCTCTATCCTATCCTATCCTCTATCCTATCCTATCCTCTATCCTATCCTATCCTCTATCCTATCCTATCCTCTATCCTATCCTTTATCCTATCCTCTATCCTATCCTCTATCCTATCCTCTATCCAATCCTATCCTCTATCCTATCCTATCCTCTATCCTATACTATCCTCTACCTTATCCTACCCTCTATGCTATCCAATTACCTATCCTATCATCTATCCTATCCTTTCCTCTATCCTATCATATCATCTATCCTATCCTATCCTGTATCCTATCCTATCCTCTATCCTATCCTCTATCCTATCCTATCCTCTATCCTATCCTCTATCCTATCCTCTATCCTATCCTCTATCCTATCCTATCCTCTATCCTATCCTATCCTATCCTATCCTCTATCCTATCCTATCTTTTATCCTATCCTATCCTCTATCCTATCCTATCCTCTATCCTATCCTTTCCTCTATCCTATTATATCCTCTATCCTATCCTATCCTCTATCCTATCCTATCCTCTATCCTATCCTCTATCCTATCCTCTATCCAATTCTATCCTCTACCCTATCCTATCCTCTATCCTATCCTATCCTCTATCCAATTCTATCCTCTACCCTATCCTATCCTCTATCCTATCCTATCCTCTATCCTATACTATCCTCTACCTTATCCTACCCTCTATGCTATCCAATTACCTATCCTATCCTCTATCCTATCCTTTCCTCTATCCTATCCTATCCTCTATCCGATCCTCTATCCTATCCTATCCTCTATCCTATCCTATCCTCTATCCTATCCTATCCTCTATCCTATCCTATCCTCTATCCTATCCTTTCCTCAATCCTATTATATCCTCTATCCTATCCTATCCTCTATCCTATCCTATCCTATCCTCTATCCTATCCTATCCTATCCTATCCTCTATCCTATCCTATCCTATCCTCTATCCTATCCTATCCTTTATCCTATCCTATCCTCTATTCTATCCTATCCTCTATCCTATACTATCCTCTATCCTATCCTATCCTCTATCCTATCCTATCCTCTATCCTACTTTATCCTCTATCCTATCCTATCCTCTATCCTATCCTATCCTCTATCCGATCCTCTATCCTATCCTATCCTCTATCCTATCCTATCCTCTATCCTATCCTATCCTCTATCCTATCCTATCCTCTATCCTATCCTATCCTCTATCCTATCCTATCCTCTATCCTATCCTATCCTCTATCCTATCCTATCCTCTATCCTATCCTATCCTCTATCCTATCCTATCCTCTATCCTATCCTCTATCCTATCCTCTATCCTATCCTATACTCTATCATATCCTATCCTCTATCCTATCCTCTATCCTATCCTATACTCTATCATATCCTATCCTCTATCCTATCCTTTCCTCAATCCTATTATATCCTCTATCCTATCCTATCCTCTATCCTATCCTATCCTCTATCCTATCCTATCCTCTATCCTATCCTATCCTCTATCCTATCCTATCCTCTATCCTATCCTATCCTCTATCCTATCCTATCCTTTATCCTATCCTATCCTCTATCCTATCCTCTATCCTATCCTCTATCCTATCCTCTATCCTATCCTATCCTCTATCCTATCCTATCCTCTATCCTATCCTATCCTCTATCCTATCCTATCCTCTATCCTATCCTATCCTCTATCCTATCCTCTATCCTATCCTATCCTCTATCCTATCCTATCCTCTATACTATAATATCATATATACTATCCTATCCTCTATCCTATCCTCTATCCTATCCTCTATCCTATCCTCTATCCTATCCTATACTCTATCATATCCTATCCTCTATCCTATCCTATCCTCTATCCAATTCTATCCTCTACCCTATCCTATCCTCTATCCTATCCTATCCTCTATCCTATCCTATACTCTATCGTATCCTGTCCTCTATCCTATCCAATCCTTTATCCTATCCTCTATCCTATCCTATCCTCTATCATTTCCTATCCTCTATAATAACGTATCCTCTATCATATCCTATCCTCTATCCTATAATATCCTCTATCCTATCCTATCCTCTATCCTATCCTATCCTCTACCCTATCCTATCCTCTGTCCTACCCTATCCTCTATCCTATCCTCTATCCTATCCTGTATCCTATCCTCTACCCTATCTTCTATCCTATCCTACCCTCTATCCTATCCTATCCTATCCTCTATCCTATCCTATCCTCTATCCTATCCTATCCTCTATCCTATCCTATCGTCTATCATATCCTATCGTCTATCCTATCCTATCCTCTATTATATCCTATCCTCTATCCTCTCCTATCCTCTATCCTATCCTATCCTGTATCCTATCCTATCCTCTATCCTATCCTCAATCCTATCCTATCCTCTATCCTATCCTATCCTCTATCCTATCCTATCCTCTATCCGATCCAATCCTCTATCCTATCCTATCCTCTATCCTATCCTCTATCCTATCCTGTATCCTATCCTCTATCCTATCCTCTATTCTATCCTACCCTCTATCCTATCCTATCCTATCCCCTATCCTATCCTATCCTCTATCCGATCCTATCCTCTATCCTATCCTATCCTCTATCCTATCCTCTATCCTATCCTCTATCCTATCCTCTATCCTATCCTGTATCCTATCCTATCCTCTATCCTATCCTATCCTCTATCCTATCCTATCCACTATCCTATCCTATCCTCTATCCTATCCTATCCTCTATCCTATCCTATCGTCTATCCTATCCTATCCTCTATCCTATCCTATCCTATCCCCTATCCTATCCTATCCTCTATCCGATCCTATCCCCTATCCTATCCTATGCTCTATCCTATCCTATCCTATCCTCTATCCTATCCTATCCTCTATCCTATCCTATACTATCCACTATCCTATCCTATCCTCTGTCCTATCCTATCCTCTATCCTATCCTATCCTGTATCCTATCCTATCCTCTATCCTATCCTCAATCCTACCCTATCCTCTATCCTATCCTATCCTCTATCCTATCCTATCCTCTATCCGATCCAATCCTCTATCCTATCCTATCCTCTATCCTATCCTCTATCCTATCCTGTATCCTATCCTCTATCCTATCCTCTATTCTATCCTACCCTCTATCCTATCCTATCCTATCCCCTATCCTATCCTATCCTCTATCCGATCCTATCCTCTATCCTATCCTATCCTCTATCCTATCCTCTATCCTATCCTCTATCCTATCCTGTATCCTATCCTATCCTCTATCCTATCCTATCCTCTATCCTATCCTATCCACTATCCTATCCTATCCTCTATCCTATCCTATCCTCTATCCTATCCTATCGTCTATCCTATCCTATCCTCTATCCTATCCTATCCTATCCCCTTTCCTATCCTATCCTCTATCCGATCCTATCCCCTATCCTATCCTATGCTCTATCCTATCCTATCCTATCCTCTATCCTATCCTATTCTCTATCCTATCCTATCCTATCCTATCCACTATCCTATCCTATCCTCTGTCCTATCCTATCCTCTATCCTATCCTATCCTCTATCCTATCCTCTATCCTATCCTCTATCCTATCCTGTATCCTATCCTATCCTCTATCCTATCCTATCCTCTATCCTATCCTATCCACTATCCTATCCTATCCTCTATCCTATCCTATCATCTATCCTATCCTATCGTCTATCCTATCCTATCCTCTATCCTATCCTATCCTATCCCCTATCCTATCCTATCCTCTATCCGATCCTATCCCCTATCCTATCCTATGCTCTATCCTATCCTATCCTATCCTCTATCCTATCCTATCCTCTATCCTATCCTATCCTCTATCCTATCCTATCCTATCCTATCCTATCCTCTATCCTATCCTATCCTCTATCCTATCCTATCCTCTATCCTATCCTATCCTCTATCCTATCCTATCGTCTATCATATCCTATCCTCTATTATATCCTATCCTCTATCCTATCCTATCCTCTATCCTATCCTATCCTCTATCCTATCCTATCCTCTATCCTATCCTATCCTCTATCCTATCCTATCCTCTAGCCTATCCTACCCTCTATCCTATCCTATCCTGTATCCTATCCTATCCTCTATCCTATCCTATCCTCTATCATATCCTATCCTATCCTCTTTCCTATCCAATGCCCTGTCCTATTCTCTTTCCGATCCTATCCTCTATCCTATCCTATCCTCTATCCTATCCTATCCTCTATCCTATCCTATACTCTATCCTATCCTATCGTCTATAATATCGTATCCTCTATCCTATCCTACCCTCTTTCCTATAATATCATCTATCCTATCCTCTATCGTATCCTATCCTATCCTCTATAATATCGTATCTTCTATCCTATCCTATCCTCTCTCCTATAATATCATCTATCCTATCCAATCCTCTATCCTATCCTATCCTCTATCCTATCCTATCCTCTATCCTATCCTATCCTCTATCCTATCCTATCCTCTATCCTATCCTATCCTCTATCCTATCCTATCCTCTATCCTATCCTATCCTCTATCCTATCCTATCCTCTATCCTATCCTATCCTCTATCCTATCCTATCCTCTATCCGATCCTATCCTCTATCCTATCCTATCCTCTATCCTATCCTCTATCCTATCCTCTATCCTATCCTCTATCCTATCCTCTATCCTATCCTATCCTCTATCCTATCCTATCCTCTATCCTATCCTATCGTCTATCATATCCTATCGTCTATCCTATCCTATCCTCTATTATATCCTATCCTCTATCCTATCCTATCCTCTATCCTATCCTATCCTCTATCCTATCCTATCCTCTATCCTATCCTATCCTCTATCCTATCCTCAATCCTATCCTATCCTCTATCCTATCCTATCCTCTATCCTATCCTATCCTCTATCCGATCCAATCCTCTATCCTATCCTATCCTCTATCCTATCCTCTATCCTATCCTGTATCCTATCCTCTATCCTATCCTCTATTCTATCCTACCCTCTATCCTATCCTATCCTATCCCCTATCCTATCCTATCCTCTATCCGATCCTATCCTCTATCCTATCCTATCCTCTATCCTATCCTATCCTCTATCCTATGCTATCCTCTATCCTATGCTATCCTCTATTCTATCCTATCCTCTATCCTATCCTATCCTCTATCCTATCCTATCCTCTATCCTATCCTATCCTCTATCCTATCCTATCCTCTATCCTATCCTATCCTCTATCCTATCCTATCCTCTATCCTATCCTATCCTCTATCCTATCCTATCCTCTATCCTATCCTATCCTCTATCCGATCCTATCCTCTATCCTACCCTTTCCGCTATGCTATCCTATCCTCTATCCTATCCTATCCTCTATCCCATCCTGTCCTCTATCCTATAATATCATCTATCCTATCCTATTCTCTATCCTATCCTATCCTATCCTCTACCGTATCCTATCCTGTATCCGATCCAATCCCCTATCGTCTCCTCTATCCTATCCTATTCTCTATCCTATCCTCTATCCTATCGTATCCTCTATCCTATCCAATCTTCTATCCTATCCTGTCCTCTATCCTATAATATCATCTATCCTATCCTATTCTCTATCCTATCCTATCCTATCCTCTACCGTATCCTATCCTGTATCCGATCCAATCCCCTATCGTCTCCTCTATACTATCCAATCCTCTATCCTATCCTCTATCCTATCCTATCCTCTAACTTATCCAATCCTCTATCCCATCTTATCCTCTGTCCTATTCTATACTCTATCCTATCCTTTCCGCCATCCTATCATATCCTGTCCTCTATCGAAGCCTATCCTTTATCCTATCCAATCCCCTATCCTATCCTCTATCCGATCCTAACCTCTATCCTTTCCTATCCTCTATAATATCGTTTCCACTGTCCTATAATGTCCTCTATCCTATAATATCATCTATCCTATCCTATTCTCTATCCTATCCTATCCTATCCTCTATCGTATCCTATCCTCTATCCTATCCAATCCTATATCCTATTCTCTATCCTATCCTATCCTCTATCGTATCCTATCCCCTATCCTATCCTATCCTCTATCCTATTCTATCCTCTATCCTATCCTATCCTCTATCGTCTCCTGTCCTCTATACTATCCAATCCCCTATCCTATCCAATCCCCTATCCTATCCTCTATCCTACCCTTTCCGCTATGCTATACTATCCTCTATCCTATCCAATCCTATATCGTATCCTCTATCCTATCATATCCTCTATCCTATCCTATCCTATCCTCTATCCTATCCTATCCTCTATCCTATCCTATCCTCTATCCTATCGTATCCTCTATCCTATCCAATCCTCTATCCTATCCTCTATCCTATCCTATCCTCTAACTTATCCTATCCTCTATCCTATCTTATCCTCTGTCCTATCGTATCCTCTATCCTATCCTATCCTCTATCCTATCCTATCCTCTATCCTATCCTATCCTCTATCCTATCCTATCCTCTATCCTATCCTATCCACTATCTTATCCCATCCTCTATCCTATCCCATTCTCTATCCTATCCTATTCTCTTTCCTATCCTATCCTCTATCCTATCCAATCCTATTTCGTATCCTCTATCCTATCCTATCCTCTATCCTATCCTATCCTCTATCCTATCCAAACCTTTATCCTATCCTATCCTCTATCCTATCCTATCCCCTATCCTATCCTATCCTCTATCCTATCCTATCCTCTATCCTATCCTATCCTAACCTCTATCCTATCCTATCCTCTATCCTATCCTATCCTCTATCCGATCCAATCCTCTATCCTATCCTATCCTCTATCCTATCCTCTATCCTATCCTGTATCCTATCCTCTATCCTATCCTCTATTCTATCCTACCCTCTATCCTATCCTATCCTATCCCCTATCCTATCCTATCCTCTATCCGATCCTATCCTCTATCCTATCCTATCCTCTATCCTATCCTATCCTCTATCCTATCCTATCCTCTATCCTATGCTATCCTCTATTCTATCCTATCCTCTATCCTATCCTATCCTCTATCCTATCCTATCCTCTATCCTATCCTATCCTCTATCCTATCCTATCCTCTATCCTATCCTATCCTCTATCCTATCCTATCCTCTATCCTATCCTATCCTCTATCCTATCCTATCCTCTATCCTATCCTATCCTCTATCCTATCCTATCCTCTATCCTATCCTATCCTCTATCCGATCCTATCCTCTATCCTACCCTTTCCGCTATGCTATCCTATCCTCTATCCTATCCTATCCTCTATCCCATCCTGTCCTCTATCCTATAATATCATCTATCCTATCCTATTCTCTATCCTATCCTATCCTATCCTCTACCGTATCCTATCCTGTATCCGATCCAATCCCCTATCGTCTCCTCTATCCTATCCTATTCTCTATCCTATCCTCTATCCTATCGTATCCTCTATCCTATCCAATCCTCTATCCTATCCTGTCCTCTATCCTATAATATCATCTATCCTATCCTATTCTCTATCCTATCCTATCCTATCCTCTACCGTATCCTATCCTGTATCCGATCCAATCCCCTATCGTCTCCTCTATACTATCCAATCCTCTATCCTATCCTCTATCCTATCCTATCCTCTAACTTATCCAATCCTCTATCCCATCTTATCCTCTGTCCTATTCTATACTCTATCCTATCCTTTCCGCCATCCTATCATATCCTGTCCTCTATCGAAGCCTATCCTTTATCCTATCCAATCCCCTATCCTATCCTCTATCCGATCCTAACCTCTATCCTTTCCTATCCTCTATAATATCGTTTCCACTGTCCTATAATGTCCTCTATCCTATAATATCATCTATCCTATCCTATTCTCTATCCTATCCTATCCTATCCTCTATCGTATCCTATCCTCTATCCTATCCAATCCTATATCCTATTCTCTATCCTATCCTATCCTCTATCGTATCCTATCCCCTATCCTATCCTATCCTCTATCCTATTCTATCCTCTATCCTATCCTATCCTCTATCGTCTCCTGTCCTCTATACTATCCAATCCCCTATCCTATCCAATCCCCTATCCTATCCTCTATCCTACCCTTTCCGCTATGCTATACTATCCTCTATCCTATCCAATCCTATATCGTATCCTCTATCCTATCATATCCTCTATCCTATCCTATCCTATCCTCTATCCTATCCTATCCTCTATCCTATCCTATCCTCTATCCTATCGTATCCTCTATCCTATCCAATCCTCTATCCTATCCTCTATCCTATCCTATCCTCTAACTTATCCTATCCTCTATCCTATCTTATCCTCTGTCCTATCGTATCCTCTATCCTATCCTATCCTCTATCCTATCCTATCCTCTATCCTATCCTATCCTCTATCCGATCCTAACCTCTATCCTTTCCTATCCTCTATAATATCGTTTCCACTGTCCTATAATGTCCTCTATCCTATAATATCATCTATCCTATCCTATTCTCTATCCTATCCTATCCTATCCTCTATCGTATCCTATCCTCTATCCTATCCAATCCTATATCCTATTCTCTATCCTATCCTATCCTCTATCGTATCCAATCCCCTATCCTATCCAATCCCCTATCCTATCCTCTATCCTACCCTTTCCGCTATGCTATACTATCCTCTATCCTATCCAATCCTATATCGTATCCTCTATCCTATCATATCCTCTATCCTATCCTATCCTATCCTCTATCCTATCCTATCCTCTATCCTATCCTATCCTCTATCCTATCGTATCCTCTATCCTATCCAATCCTCTATCCTATCCTCTATCCTATCCTATCCTCTAACTTATCCTATCCTCTATCCTATCTTATCCTCTGTCCTATCGTATCCTCTATCCTATCCTATCCTCTATCCTATCCTATCCTCTATCCTATCCTATCCTCTATCCTATCCTATCCTCTATCCTATCCTATCCACTATCTTATCCCATCCTCTATCCTATCCCATTCTCTATCCTATCCTATTCTCTTTCCTATCCTATCCTCTATCCTATCCAATCCTATTTCGTATCCTCTATCCTATCCTATCCTCTATCCTATCCTATCCTCTATCCTATCCAAACCTTTATCCTATCCTATCCTCTATCCTATCCTATCCCCTATCCTATCCTATCCTCTATCCTATCCTATCCTCTATCCTATCCTATCCTAACCTCTATCCTATCCTATCCTCTATCCTATCCTATCCTCTATCCTATCCTATCCTCTATCCTATCCTATCCTCTATCCTATCCTATCCTCTATCCTATCCTATCCTCTATCCTATCCTATCCTCTATCCTATCCTATCCTCTATCCTATCCTATCCTCTATCCTATCCTATCCTCTATCCTATCCTATCCTCTATCCTATCCTATCCTCTATCCTATCCTATCCACTATCCTATCCTATCCTCTATCCGATCATATCCTCTATCCTATCCTATCCTATCCTCTATAATATCGTATCCTTTATCCCATCCCATCCTCTATCCTATCCTATCCTCTATCCTATCCTATCCTCTGTCCTATCCTATCCTCTATCCTATCCTATCCTATCCTCTATAATATCGTATCCTTTATCCCATCCCATCCTCTATCCTATCCTATCCTCTATCCTATCCTATCCTCTGTCCTATCCTATCCTCTATCCTATCCTATCCTCTATCCTATCCTATCCTCTATCCTATCCTATCCTCTATCCTATCCTATCCTCTATCCTATCCTATCCTCTATCCTATCCTATCCTCTATCCTATCCTATCCTCTATCCTATCCTATCCTCTATCCTATCCTATCCTCTATCCTATCCTATCCTCTATCCTATCCTATCCACTATCCTATCCTATCCTCTATCCGATCATATCCTCTATCCTATCCTATCCTATCCTCTATAATATCGTATCCTTTATCCCATCCCATCCTCTATCCTATCCTATCCTCTATCCTATCCTATCCTCTATCCTATCCTATCATCTATCCTATCCTATCCTCTATCCTATCCTATCCTCTATCCTATCCTATCCTCTATCCTATAGAATCCCCTATCCTCTCCTCTACCGTATTGTATCCTCTATAATATCGTATCCTCTATCATATTCTATCGTATACTATCCTCAAACCTATCCTATCCTCTATCCGATCATATCCTCTATCCTATCCTATCCTATCCTCTATAATATCGTATCCTTTATCCCATCCTATCCTCTATCCTATCCTATCCTCTATCCTATCCTATCCTCTATCCTATCCTATCCTCTATCCTATCCTATCGTCTATCATATCCTATCGTCTATCCTATCCTCTATCCTATCGTATCCTCTATCCTATCCTATCCTCTATCCTATACTATCCTCTATCCTATCCTATCCTCTATCCTATCCTATCCTCTAGCCTATCCTATCCTCTATCCTATCCTATCCTGTATCCTATCCTATCCTCTATCCTATCCTATCCTCTATCCTATCCTATCCTCTATCCTATCCTATCCTGTATTATATCCTATCCTCTATCGTATCCTAGCCTCTAACATATCCTATCCTCAATCCTATGCTATCCTCTATACTATCCAATCCTCTATCCTATCCTATCCTCTATCCTATAGAATCCCCTATCCTCTCCTCTACCGTATTGTATCCTCTATAATATCGTATCCTCTATCATATTCTATCGTATACTATCCTCAAACCTATCCTATCCTCTATCCGATCATATCCTCTATCCTATCCTATCCTATCCTCTATAATATCGTATCCTTTATCCCATCCTATCCTCTATCCTATCCTATCCTCTATCCTATCCTATCCTCTATCCTATCCTATCGTCTATCATATCCTATCGTCTATCCTATCCTCTATCCTATCCTATCCTATATCCTATCCTATCCTCTATCCTATACTATCCTCTATCCTATCCTATCCTCTATCCTATCCTATCCTCTAGCCTATCCTATCCTCTATCCTATCCTATTCTCTATCCTATCCTATCCTCTATCGTATCCTATCCCCTATCTTGTCCTATCCTCTATCCTTTTCTATCCTCTATCCTATCCTATCCTCTATCGTCTCCTGTCCTCTATCCTATCCAATCCCCTATCCTATCCAATCCCCTATCCTATCCAATCCCCGATCCTATCCTCTATCCTACCCTTTCCGCTATGCTATCCTATCCTCTATAATATCGTATCCTCTGTCCTATCCTTTCTCTATCCTACAATATCATCTATCCTATCCTATCCTCTATCCTATCCTATCCACCATCCTATCCTATCCTCAATCCTATCCTATACTCCATCCTATCCTATCCGCTATCCTATCCTATCCTCTTTCCTATCCTATCGTCAACCCTATCCTATCCTCTATCCTATCCAATCCTCTATCCTATCCTCTATCCTATCCTATTCTCTGTGCTATCCTCTATCCTATCCTATCCTCTATCCTATCCCATTCTCTATCCTATCCTATCGTCTTTCCTATCCTATTCTCTATCCTATCCTATCCTTTATCCTATCCTATCCTCTCTCCAATCCTATCCTCAATCCTATCCTATCCTCTATCCTATCCTATCCACTATCCTATCCTATCCTCTATCCTATCGTATCCTCTATCCTATCCCACCCTCTATCCTATCCTATCCTCTATCCTAACCTATCCTCTATCCTATAATATCCTCTATTCTATCCAATACTCTATTCTGTCGTATCCTCTATCTTATCCTACCATCTATCCTATACTATCGTCTATCCTATAATATCCTCTATCCTATCCTATGCTCTATCCTATCCTATCCTATCCTCTATCCTATCCTCTATCCTATCCTCTCCTCTATCCTACCCTATCCTTTTTCCAATCCTATCCTATATCCTATCCTATCTTCTATCCTATCCTATCCTCAATCCTATCCTATCCTCTATTCTATCCTATCCTCTATCCCATCCTATCCTCTATCCTATCCTATCCTCTATCCTATCCTATCCTCTATCCTATCCTATCCTCTATCGTATCCTATCCCCTATCCTATCCTATCCTCTATCCTATTCTATCCTCTATCCTATCCTATCCTCTATCCTATCCTATCCTCTATCCTATCCTATCCTTCTCTCCTATACTATCCTCTATCCTATCCTATCCTCTATAATATCGTTTCCTCTGTCCTATCCTATCCTCTATCGTATCCTATCCTGTATCCGATCCAATCGCCTATCCTATCCTATCCTCTATCCTACCCTATCCTCTATCACATCCTATCCTCTATCCTATCCTATCCTCTATCCTATCCAATCCCCTATCCTATTCTCTATCCTATCCAATACTCGATCCTATTCTATCCTCTATCCTATCCTATCCTCTATCCTATCCTATCCTCTTCTCTATCCTATCCTATCGTCTATAATAACGTATCCTCTGTCCTATCCTTGCTCTATCCTATAATATCATATATCCTATCCTATTCTCTATCCTATCCCATCCTATCTTCTATCGTATCTTATCCTCTATCCTATCCAATCCTATATCGTATACTCTATCCTATCCAATCCTATATCCTATACTCTATCCTATCCTATCCTCTATCCTATAATATCCTCTATCCTATCCAATCCCCTATCCTATTCTCTATCCTATCCAATACTCGATCCTATTCTTTCCTCTATCCTATCCTCTATCCTATCGTATCCTCTATCCTATCCAATCCTCTATCCTATCCTCTATCCTATCCTATCCTCTATCCTATCCTATCCTCTATCCTATCCTATCCTCTATCCTATCCTATCCTCTATCCTATCCTATCCTCTATCCTATCCTATCCTCTATCCTATCCTATCCTCTATCCTATCCTATCCTCTATCCTATCCTATCCTCTATCCTATCCTATCCTCTATCCTATCCTATCCTCTATCCTATCCTATCCTCTATCCTATCCTATCCTCTATCCTATCCTATCCTCTATCCTATCCTATCCTCTATCCTCTATCCTATCCAATCCTCTATCCTATACTCTATCCTATCCTCTATCATATGCTATCCTCAATCGAATCCTATCCTATCCTCTATCCTATCCTATCCTCTATCCTATAATATCATCTATCCTACGCTATTCTCTATCCTATCCCATCCTCTTCCATATCCCATACTATATCCTAACATATCCTCTATCCTATCCTATCCACTACCCTATCCTATCCTCTTTCCTATCCTATTCTCTATCCTATCCCATCCTCTATCCTATCCTATACTCTATCGTATCCTGTCCTCTATCCTATCCAATCCTTTATCCTATCCTCTATCCTATCCTATCCTCTATCCTATCCTATCCTCTATCCTAACCAATCCTCTATCATATCCTATCCTCTATCTTATCCTATCGTTTATCCTATCCTATCCTCTATCCTATCCTATCCTCTACCCTATTCTATCCGCTACAATATCTTCTCCTCTATCCTATCCTATCCTCTATCCTATCCTATCCTCTATCCTATCCTATCCTCTATCCTATCCTATACTCTATCCTATCCTATCCTATATCCTATCCTATCTTCTATCCTATCCTATCCTCAATCCTATCCTATCCTCTATCCTATCCTATCCTCTATCCCATCCTATCCTCTATCCTATCCTATCCTCTATCCTATCCTATCCTCTATCCTATCCTATCCTCTATCGTATCCTATCCCCTATCCTATCCTATCCTCTATCCTATTCTATCCTCTATCCTATCCTATCCTCTATCCTATCCTATCCTCTATCCTATCCTATACTCTATCCTATCCTATCCTATATCCTATCCTATCTTCTATCCTATCCTATCCTCAATCCTATCCTATCCTCTATCCTATCCTATCCTCTATCCTATCCTATCCTCTATCCTATCCTATCCTCTATCCTATCCTATCCTCTATCCTCTGTCCTCTATCCTATCCAATCCTCTATCCTATACTCTATCCTATCCTCTATCATATGCTATCCTCAAACGAATCCTATCCTATCCTCTATCCTATCCTATCCTCTATCCTATAATATCATCTATCTTACGCTATTCTCTATCCTATCCCATCCTCTTCCATATCCCATACTCTATCCTAACATATCCTCTATCCTATCCTATCCACTACCCTATCCTATCCTCTTTCCTATCCTATTCTCTATCCTATCCCATCCTCTATCCTATCCTATACTCTATCGTATCCTGTCCTCTATCCTATCCAATCCTTTATCCTATCCTCTATCCTATCCTATCCTCTATCATTTCCTATCCTCTATAATAACGTATCCTCTATCATATCCTATCCTCTATCCTATAATATCCTCTATCCTATCCAATCCTCTATCCTATCCTCTATCCTATTCTCTATCCAATCCTATCCTCTTTCGTCTCCTATCCTCTATCTTATCCAATCCCCTGTCCTATCCTCTATCCTATCCTTTCCACTATCCCATACTTTCCTCTATCCTATCCTATCCTCTATAAGATCGTATCCTCTATCCTATCCTGTCCTCTATCCTATAATATCATCTATCCTATCCTATCCTCTGTCCAATCATATCCTGTATTATATCCTATACTCTATCCTATCCTATCCTCTATCCTATCCTATCCTCTATCCTATCCTATCCTCTATCCTATCCTATCCTCTACCCTATCCTATCCTCTGTCCTACCCTATCCTCTATCCTATCCTCTATCCTATCCTGTATCCTATCCTCTACCCTATCTTCTATCCTATCCTACCCTCTATCCTATCCTATCCTATCCTCTATCCTATCCTATCCTCTATCCTATCCTATCCTCTATCCTATCCTATCGTCTATCATATCCTATCGTCTATCCTATCCTATCCTCTATTATATCCTATCCTCTATCCTATCCCATCCTCTATCCTATCCTATCCTGTATCCTATCCTATCCTCTATCCTATCCTCAATCCTATCCTATCCTCTATCCTATCCTATCCTCTATCCTATCCTATCCTCTATCCGATCCAATCCTCTATCCTATCCTATCCTCTATCCTATCCTCTATCCTATCCTGTATCCTATCCTCTATCCTATCCTCTATTCTATCCTACCCTCTATCCTATCCTATCCTATCCCCTATCCTATCCTATCCTCTATCCGATCCTATCCTCTATCCTATCCTATCCTCTATCCTATCCTCTATCCTATCCTCTATCCTATCCTGTATCCTATCCTATCCTCTATCCTATCCTATCCTCTATCCTATCCTATCCACTATCCTATCCTATCCTCTATCCTATCCTATCCTCTATCCTATCCTATCGTCTATCCTATCCTATCCTCTATCCTATCCTATCCTATCCCCTATCCTATCCTATCCTCTATCCGATCCTATCCCCTATCCTATCCTATGCCCTATCCTATCCTATCCTATCCTCTATCCTATCCTATCCTCTATCCTATCCTATCCTCTATCCTATCCTATCCTCTATCCTATCCTATCCTCTATCCTATCCTATCCTATCCTATCCACTATCCTATCCTATCCTCTATCCTATCCTATCCTCTATCCTATCCTATCCTCTATCCTATCCTCTATCCTATCCTCTATCCTATCCTGTATCCTATCCTATCCTGTATCCTATCCTATCCTCTATCCTATCCTATCCACTATCCTATCCTATCCTCTATCCTATCCTATCCTCTATCCTATCCTATCGTCTATCCTATCCTATCCTCTATCCTATCCTATCCTATCCCCTATCCTATCCTATCCTCTATCCTATCCTATGCTCTATCCTATCCTATCCTATCCTATCCTCTATCCTATCCTATCCTCTATCCTATCCTATCCTCTATCCTATCCTATCCTATCAAATCCTCTATCCTATCCTATCCTCTATCCTATCCTATCCTCTATCCTATCCTATCCTCTATCCTATCCTATCGTCTATCATATCCTATCCTCTATTATATCCTATCCTCTATCCTATCCTATCCTCTATCCTATCCTATCCTCTATCCTATCCTATCCTCTATCCTATCCTATCCTCTATCCTAACCTATCCTCTAGCCTATCCTACCCTCTATCCTATCCTATCCTGTATCCTATCCTATCCTCTATCCTATCCTATCCTCTATCATATCCTATCCTCTATCCTATCCTATCCTCTTTCCTATCCAATGCCCTGTCCTATTCTCTTTCCGATCCTATCCTCTATCCTATCCTATCCTCTATCCTATCCTATCCTCTATCCTATCCTATACTCTATCCTATCCTATCGTCTATAATATCGTATCCTCTATCCTATCCTACCCTCTTTCCTATAATATCATCTATCCTATCCTCTATCGTATCCTATCCTATCCTCTATAATATCGTATCTTCTATCCTATCCTATCCTCTCTCCTATAATATCATCTATCCTATCCTATGCTCTATCCTATCCTATCCTATCCTCTATCCTATCCTATCCTCTATCCTATCCTATCCTCTATCCTATCCTATCCTCTTTCCTATCCAATGCCCTGTCCTATTCTCTTTCCGATCCTATCCTCTATCCTATCCTATCCTCTATCCTATCCTATCCTCTATCCTATCCTATACTCTATCCTATCCTATCGTCTATAATATCGTATCCTCTATCCTATCCTTCCCTCTTTCCTATAATATCATCTATCCTATCCTCTATCGTATCCTATCCTATCCTCTATCCTATCCTATCCTCTATCCTATCCTATCCTATCCTATCCTCTATCCTATCCTATCCTCTATCCTATCCTATCCTCTATCCTATCCTATCCTCTATCCGATCCTATCCTCTATCCTACCCTTTCCGCTATGCTATCCTATCCTCTATCCTATCCTATCCTCTATCCCATCCTGTCCTCTATCCTATAATATCATCTATCCTATCCTATTCTCTATCCTATCCTATCCTATCCTCTACCGTATCCTATCCTGTATCCGATCCAATCCCCTATCGTCTCCTCTATCCTATCCTATTCTCTATCCTATCCTCTATCCTATCGTATC
Organism: Halictus rubicundus; assembly: GCF_050948215.1. Lineage (NCBI taxonomy): Eukaryota > Metazoa > Arthropoda > Insecta > Hymenoptera > Halictidae > Halictus > Halictus rubicundus. The sequence continues at coordinate 128,728 of NW_027488659.1, read as the reverse complement.
CTCTATCCTATCCAATCCTCTATCCTATCCTGTCCTCTATCCTATAATATCATCTATCCTATCCTATTCTCTATCCTATCCTATCCTATCCTCTACCGTATCCTATCCTGTATCCGATCCAATCCCCTATCGTCTCCTCTATCCTATCCAATCCTCTATCCTATCCTCTATCCTATCCTATCCTCTAACTTATCCCATCCTCTATCCTATCTTATCCTCTGTCCTATTCTATACTCTATCCTATCCTTTCCGCCATCCTATCATATCCTGTCCTCTATCGAAGCCTATCCTTTATCCTATCCAATCCCCTATCCTATCCTCTATCCGATCCTATCCTATCCTCTATCCTATCCTATCCTCTATCCTATCCTATCCTCTATCCTATCCTATCCTCTATCCTATCCTATCCTCTATCCTATCCTATCCTCTATCCTATCCTATCCTCTATCCTATCCTATCCTCTATCCTATCCTATCCTCTATCCTATCCTATCCTCTAGCCTATCCTATCCTCTATACTATCCTATCCTGTATCCTATCCTATCCTCTATCCTATCCTATCCTCTATCCTATCCTATCCTCTATCCTATCCTATCATCTATCCTATCCTATCCTCTATCCTATCCTATCCTCTATCCTATAGTATCCCCTATCCTCTCCTCTACCGTATTGTATCCTCTATAATATCGTATCCTCTATCATATTCTATCGTATACTATCCTCAAACCTATCCTATCCTCTATCCGATCATATCCTCTATCCTATCCTATCCTCTATCCTATCCTATCCTCTATCCTATCCTATCCTCTATCCTATCCTATCGTCTATCATATCCTATCGTCTATCCTATCCTCTATCCTATCGTATCCTCTGTCCTATCCTATCCTCTATTCTATCCTATCCTCTATCCTATACTATCCTCTATCCTATCCTATCCTCTATCCTATCCTATCCTCTAGCCTATCCTATCCTCTATCCTATCCTATCCTGTATCCTATCCTATCCTCTATCCTATCCTATCCTCTATCCTATCCTATCCTCTATCCTATCCTATCCTCTATCCTATCCTATCCTCTATCCTATCCTATCCTGTATTATATCCTATCCTCTATCGTATCCTAGCCTCTAACATATCCTATCCTCAATCCTATGCTATCCTCTATCCTATCCAATCCTCTATCCTATCCTATCCTCTATCCTATCCTATCCTCTATCCTATAGAATCCCCTATCCTCTCCTCTACCGTATTGTATCCTCTATAATATCGTATCCTCTATCATATTCTATCGTATACTATCCTCAAACCTATCCTATCCTCTATCCGATCATATCCTCTATCCTATCCTATCCTATCCTCTATAATATCGTATCCTTTATCCCATCCTATCCTCTATCCTATCCTATCCTCTATCCTATCCTATCCTCTATCCTATCCTATCGTCTATCATATCCTATCCTCTATCCTATCCTATCCTCTATCCTATTCTATCCTTCTCTCCTATCCTATCCTCTATCCTATCCTCTATCCTATCCTATCCTCTAACTTATCCTATCCTCTATCCTATCTTATCCTCTGTCCTATTCTATACTCTATCCTATCCTTTCCGCCATCCTATCCTATCCTGTCCTCTATCGAATCCTATCCTCTATCCTATCCTCTATCCTATCCTATCCTCTATCCTATCCTATCCTCTATCCTATCCTATCCTCTATCCTATCCTATCCTCTATCCTATCCTATCCTCTATCCTATCATATCCACTATCCTATCCTATCCTCTATCCTATCCTATCCTCTATCGTCTCCTGTCCTATCCTCTATCGTCTCCTGTCCTATCCTCTATCCTATCCTATACTCTATCGTCTCCTGTCCTATCCTCTATCCTATCCTATCCTCTATCCTATCCTATCCTCTATCCTATCCTATCCTCTATCCTATCCTATCCTCTATCCTATCCTATCCTCTATCCGATCCTATCCTCTATCCTATCCTATCCTCTATCTTATCCTATCCTCTATCCTATCCTATCCTCTATCCTATCCAATGCTCTGTCCTATCCTATCCTCTAACCTATCCTATCCTCTATCCTATCCTATCCTCTATCCTATTCTATCCTTCTCTATTATCCTATCCTCTATCCTATCCTATCCTCTATCCTATCCTATCCTCTATCCTATTCTATCCTTCTCTCCTATCCTATCCTCCATCCTATCCTATCCTCTATCCTATCCTATCCTCTATCCTATAGAATCCCCTATCCTCTCCTCTACCGTATTGTATCCTCTATAATATCGTATCCTCTATCATATTCTATCGTATACTATCCTCAAACCTATCCTATCCTCTATCCGATCATATCCTCTATCCTATCCTATCCTATCCTCTGTAATATCGTATCCTTTATCCCATCCTATCCTCTATCCTATCCTATCCTGTATCCTATCCTATCCTCTATCCTATCCTATCCTCTATCCTATCCTATCGTCTATCATATCCTATCGTCTATCCTATCCTCTATCCTATCCTATCCTCTATCCTATCCTATCCTCTATCCTATCCTATACCTCTATCCTATCCTATCCTCTATCCTATCCTATCCTCTAGCCTATCCAATCCTCTATCCTATCCTATCCTCTATCCTATCCTATCCTCTATCCTATAGAATCCCCTATCCTCTCCTCTACCGTATTGTATCCTCTATAATATCGTATCCTCTATCATATTCTATCGTATACTATCCTCAAACCTATCCTATCCTCTATCCGATCATATCCTCTATCCTATCCTATCCTATCCTCTATAATATCGTATCCTTTATCCCATCCTATCCTCTATCCTATCCTATCCTCTATCCTATCCTATCCTCTATCCTATCCTATCGTCTATCATATCCTATCGTCTATCCTATCCTCTATCCTATCCTATCCTCTATCCTATACTATCCTCTATCCTATCCTATCCTCTATCCTATCCTATCCTCTAGCCTATCCTATCCTCTATCCTATCCTATCCTCTATCCTATCCTATCCTCTATCCTATCCTATCCTCTATCCTATCCTATCCTCTATCCTATCCTCTATCCTATCCTATCCTCTATCCTATTCTATCCTTCTCTATTATCCTATCCTCTATCCTATCCTATCCTCTATCCTATCCTATCCTCTATCCTATCCTATCCTCTATCCTATTCTATCCTTCTCTATTATCCTATCCTCTATCCTGTCCTATCCTCTATCCTATCCTATCCTCTATCCTATTCTATCCTTCTCTGCTATCCTATCCTCCATCCTATCCTATCCTCTATCCTATCCTATCCTCTATCCTATCCTATCCTCTATCCTATCCTATCCTCTATCCTATCCTATCCTCTATCCTATCCTATCCTCTATCCTATCCTATCCTCTATCCTATCCTCTATCCTATCCTCTATCCTATCCTATCCTCTATCCTATCCTATCCTCTATCCTATCATCAATCCTATCCTATCCTCTACCGTATCCTATCCTGTATCCGATCCAATCCCCTATCGTCTCCTCTATCCTATCCTATTCTCTATCCTATCCTCTATCCTATCGTATCCTCTATCCTATCCAATCCTCTGTCCTATCCTGTCCTCTATCCTATAATATCATCTATCCAACCTATTCTCTATCCTATCCTATCCTATCCTCTACCGTATCCTATCCTGTATCCGATCCAATCCCCTATCGTCTCCTCTATCCTATCCTATTCTCTATCCTATCCTCTATCCTATCGGATCCTCTATCCTATCCTCTATCCTATCCTATCCTCTAACTTATCCCATCCTCTATCCTATCTTATCCTCTGTCCTATTCTATAGTCTATCCTATCCTTTCCGCCATCCTATCATATCCTGTCCTCTATCGAAGCCTATCCTTTATCCTATCCAATCCCCTATCCTATCCTCTATCCGATCCTATCATCTATTCTTTCCTATCCTCTATAATATCGTTTCCACTGTCCTATAATGTCCTCTATCCTATAATATCATCTATCCTATCCTATTCTCTATCCTATCCTATCCTATCCTCTATCGTATCCTATCCTCTATCCTATCCAATCCTATATCCTATTCTCTATCCTATCCTATCCTCCATCGTATCCTATCCCCTATCCTATCCTCTATCCTACTCTATCCTCTATCCTATCCTATCCTCTATCGTCTCCTGTCTTCTATACTATCCAATCCCCTATCCTATCCAATCCCCTATCCTATCCTCTATCCTACCCTTTCCGCTATGCTATCCTATCCTCTATCCTATCCAATCCTATAACGTATCCTCTATCCTATCATATCCTCTATCCTATCCTATCCTATCCTCTATCCTATCCTATCCTCTAACTTATCCTATCCTCTATCCTATCTTATCCTCTGTCCTATCGTATCCTCTATCCTATCCTATCCTCTATCCTATCCTATCCTCTATCCTATCCTCTATCCTATCCTATCCTCTATCCTATCCTATCCTCTACCCTATCCTATCCTCTAACTTATCCTATCCTCTATCCTATCTTATCCTCTGTCCTATCGTATCCTCTATCCTATCCTATCCTCTATCCTATCCTATCCTCTATCCTATCCTATCCTCTATCCTATCCTATCCTCTATCCTATCCTATCCTCTATCCTATCCTATCCTCTATCCTATCCTATCCTCTAACTTATCCTATCCTCTATCCTATCTTATCCTCTGTCCTATCGTATCCTCTATCCTATCCTATCCTCTATCCTATCCTATCCTCTATCCTATCCTATCCTCAATCCTATCCTATCCTATCCTCTGTCCTATAATATCCTCTAACCTATCCTATCCTCTATCCTATCCTATCCTCCATCCTATCCTATCCTCTATCCTATCCTGTATCCTATCCTATCGTCTAGCCTATCCTATCCACTATCCTATCCTATCCTCTATCCTATCCTATCCCATCCTCTATCCTATCCTATCCTCTATCCTCTATCCTCTATCCTATCCTATCCTCTATCCTATCCTATCCTCTATCCTATCCTATCCTCTATCCTATCCTATCCTCTATCCTATCCTATCCTCTCTCCTATCCTATCCTCTATCCTATCCTATCCTCTATCCTATCCTATCCTCTATCCTATCCTATCCTCTATCCTATCCTCTATCCTATCCTATCCTCTATCCTATCCTATCCTCTATCCTATCCTATCCTCTATCCTATCCTATCCTCTATCCTCTATCCTATCCTATCCTCTATCCTATCCTATTCTGTATCCTATCCTATCCTCTATCCTATCCTCTATAATATCGTATCCTCTATCCTATCCTATCCTCTATCCTATCCTCTATCCTTTATCCTATCCTATCCTCTATCGTATCCTATCCTCTATCCTAACCTATCCTCTATCATATCCTATCCTCTATCCTATCCTATCCTCTATCCTATACTATCCTCTACCCCATAATATCATCTATCCTATGCTATCCTCTACCCTATCCTATCCTCTGTCCTACCCTTTGCTGTATCCTACCCTCTATCCTATCCTATCCTCTATCCTATCCTATCCACTATTTTATAATATCATCTATCCCATGCTATCCTCTACCCTATCCTACCCTATATCCTATCCTATTCTTTATCCTATCCTATTGGCAATCCTATCCTATCTTCTATCCTATCCTATCCTCTATCCTATCCTCTATCCTATCCTATCCTCTATCCTGTCCTATCCTCTATCCTATCCTCTATCCTATTCTCTATCCTATAATGTCATCTATCCTATCCTATCCACTATCCTATCCTCTATCCTATCCTATCTTCTATCCTATCCTATCCTCTATCCTACCCTATCCTCTATACTATCCTATCCTATATCCTATCCTATCTTCTATCCTATCCTATCCTCAATCCTTTCCTATCCTCTATCCTATCCTATCCTCTATCCTATCCTATCCTCTATCCTATCCTATCCTCTATCCTATCCTATCCTCTATCCTCTATCCTATCCAATCCTCTATCCTATACTCTATCCTATCCTCTATCATATGCTATCCTCAATCGAATCCTATCCTATCCTCTATCTTATCCTATCCTCTATCCTATAATATCATCTATCCTACGCTATTCTCTATCCTATCCCATCCTCTTCCCTATCCTATACTCTATCCTATCATATCATCTATCGTATCCTATCCTCTATCCTATCCTATCTTCTATCCTATCCTATCCTCTATCCTATCCTATCCTCTATCCTATCCTATCCTCTATCCTATCCTATCTTCTATATTATCCTATCCTCTATTTTATCCTGTCCTCAATCCTATCCTATCCTCTATCATATCCTATCCTCTTTCATATTATATTCTATATCCTATCCTATCCTCTATCCTATCCTATCCTTTATCCTATCCAATCCTCTATAATATCGTATCCTCTATCCTATCCTATCCTCAATCCTATCCTATCCTATCCTCTGTCCTATAATATCCTCTATCCTATCCTATCCTCTATCCTATCCTATCCTCCATCCTATCCTATCCTCTATCCTATCCTGTATCCTATCCTATTGTCTAGCCTATCCTATCCACTATCCTATCCTATCCTCTATCCTATCCTATCCCATCCTCTATCCTATCCTATCCTCTATCCTCTATCCTCTATCCTATCCTATCCTCTATCCTATCCTATCCTCTATCCTATCCTATCCTCTATCCTATCCTATCCTCTATCCTATCCTATCCTCTCTCCTATCCTATCCTCTATCCTATCCTATCCTCTATCCTATCCTATCCTCTATCCTATCCTATCCTCTATCCTATCCTCTATCCTATCCTATCCTCTATCCTATCCTATCCTCTATCCTATCCTATCCTCTATCCTCTATCCTATCCTATCCTCTATCCTATCCTATTCTGTATCCTGTCCTATCCTCTATCCTATCCTCTATAATATCGTATCCTCTATCCTATCCTATCCTCTATCCTATCCTCTATCCTTTATCCTATCCTATCCTCTATCGTATCCTATCCTCTATCCTAACCTATCCTCTATCATATCCTATCCTCTATCCTATCCTATCCTCTATCCTATCCTATCCTCTATCCTATTCTATCCTGTATCCTATCCCATCCTCTGCCCTATCCTATATTCTATCCTATCATATTCTCTATCCTATCCTATCCACTATCCTATAACATCCACTATCCTATCCTCTATCCTTTATCCTATCCTATCCTCTATCGTATCCTATCCTCTATCCTAACCTATCCTCTATCCTATCCTATCCTCTATCCTATCCTATCCTCTATCCTATCCTATCCTCTATCCTATCCTATCCTCTATCCTATCCTATCCTCTATCCTATCCTATCCTGTATACTATCCCATCCTCTGCCCTATCCTATACTCTATCCTATCATATCCTCTATCCTATCCTATCCACTATCCTATAATATCCACTATCCTATCATGTCCTCTATCCTATCCTATCCTCTATCCTATCCTCAATCCTATCCTATCCTCGAACCTATCCTATCCTCTATCCTATCCTATCCTCTATCGTACCCTGTCCTATATCCTATCCAATCCTCTATCCTATCCGCTATCCTTTCCTAGCCTCTATCCTATCCTATCCTCTATCCTATGCTATCCTCAATTCTATCCTATCCTATTCTCTATCCTATCCTCATTCCTATCCTCAATCCTATCCTATCCTCTATCCTATCGTATCCTCTATCCTATCCTATCCTCTACCCTATCCTATCCTCTATCCTATCCTATTCTGTATCCTGTCCTATCCTCTATCCTATCCTCTATCCTGTCCTATCCTCAATCCTATCCTATCCACTATCTTATAATATCATCTATCCCATGCTATCCTCTACCCTATCCTACCCTATATCCTATCCTATTCTCTATCCTATCCTCTATCCCAACGTATCCTCTATCCTATCCCATACTCTGCCCTATACTATACTCTATCCTATCATATCCTCTATCCTATCCAATCCACTATCCTATAATATCCTCTATCCTATACTATCCTCTACCCTATCCTATCCTCTATCCTATCCTATCTTCTATCCTATGCTATCCTCAATTCTATCCTATCCTATTCTCTATCCTATCCTCATTCCTATCCTCAATCCTATCCTACCCTCTATCCTATCCTATCCTCTATCCTATCCTATCCTCTACCCTATCCTACCATATATATTATCCTATCCTATCCTCTATCGTATCCTATCCTCTATCCTAACCTATCCTCTATCATATCCTATCCTCTATCCTATCCTATCCTCTATCCTATACTATCCTCTACCCCATAATATCATCTATCCTATACTATCCTCTACCCTATCCTATCCTCTGTCCTACCCTTTCCTGTATCCTACCCTCTATCCTATCCTATCCTCTATCCTATCCTATCCACTATTTTATAATATCATCTATCCCATGCTATCCTCTACCCTATCCTACCCTATATCCTATCCTATTCTTTATCCTATCCTATTGGCAATCCTATCCTATCTTCTATCCTATCCTATCCTCTATCCTATCCTCTATCCTATCCTATCCTCTATCCTGTCCTATCCTCTATCCTATCCTCTATCCTATTCTCTATCCTATAATGTCATCTATCCTATCCTATCCACTATCCTATCCTCTATCCTATCCTATCTTCTATCCTATCCTATCCTCTATCCTACCCTATCCTCTATACTATCCTATCCTATATCCTATCCTATCTTCTATCCTATCCTATCCTCAATCCTTTCCTATCCTCTATCCTATCCTATCCTCTATCCTATCCTATCCTCTATCCTATCCTATCCTCTATCCTATCCTATCCTCTATCCTATCCTATCCTCTATCCTCTATCCTATCCAATCCTCTATCCTATACTCTATCCTATCCTCTATCATATGCTATCCTCAATCGAATCCTATCCTATCCTCTATCTTATCCTATCCTCTATCCTATAATATCATCTATCCTACGCTATTCTCTATCCTATCCCATCCTCTTCCCTATCCTATACTCTATCCTATCATATCATCTATCGTATCCTATCCTCTATCCTATCCTATCTTCTATCCTATCCTATCCTCTATCCTATCCTATCCTCTATCCTATCCTATCCTCTATCCTATCCTATCTTCTATATTATCCTATCCTCTATTTTATCCTGTCCTCAATCCTATCCTATCCTCTATCATATCCTATCCTCTTTCATATTATATTCTATATCCTATCCTATCCTCTATCCTATCCTATCCTTTATCCTATCCAATCCTCTATAATATCGTATCCTCTATCCTATCCTATCCTCAATCCTATCCTATCCTATCCTCTGTCCTATAATATCCTCTATCCTATCCTATCCTCTATCCTATCCTATCCTCCATCCTATCCTATCCTCTATCCTATCCTGTATCCTATCCTATCGTCTAGCCTATCCTATCCACTATCCTATCCTATCCTCTATCCTATCCTATCCCATCCTCTATCCTATCCTATCCTCTATCCTCTATCCTCTATCCTATCCTATCCTCTATCCTATCCTATCCTCTATCCTATCCTATCCTCTATCCTATCCTATCCTCTATCCTATCCTATCCTCTCTCCTATCCAATCCTCTATCCTATCCTATCCTCTATCCTATCCTATCCTCTATCCTATCCTATCCTCTATCCTATCCTCTATCCTATCCTATCCTCTATCCTATCCTATCCTCTATCCTATCCTATCCTCTATCCTCTATCCTATCCTATCCTCTATCCTATCCTATTCTGTATCCTGTCCTATCCTCTATCCTATCCTCTATAATATCGTATCCTCTATCCTATCCTATCCTCTATCCTATCCTCTATCCTTTATCCTATCCTATCCTCTATCGTATCCTATCCTCTATCCTAACCTATCCTCTATCATATCCTATCCTCTATCCTATCCTATCCTCTATCCTATCCTATCCTCTATCCTATTCTATCCTGTATCCTATCCCATCCTCTGCCCTATCCTATATTCTATCCTATCATATTCTCTATCCTATCCTATCCACTATCCTATAACATCCACTATCCTATCCTATCCTCTATCCTATCCTATCCTCTATCGTATCCTATCCTCTATCCTATCCTATCCTCCATCCTATCCTATCCTCTATCCTCTATCCTATCCTCTATCCTATCCTATCCTCTATCCTACCCTACCCTCTATCCTATCCTATCCTCTATCCTATCCTATCCTGTATACTATCCCATCCTCTGCCCTATCCTATACTCTATCCTATCATATCCTCTATCCTATCCTATCCACTATCCTATAATATCCACTATCCTATCATGTCCTCTATCCTATCCTATCCTCTATCCTATCCTCAATCCTATCCTATCCTCGAACCTATCCTATCCTCTATCCTATCCTATCCTCTATCGTACCCTGTCCTATATCCTATCCAATCCTCTATCCTATCCGCTATCCTTTCCTAGCCTCTATCCTATCCTATCCTCTATCCTATGCTATCCTCAATTCTATCCTATCCTATTCTCTATCCTATCCTCATTCCTATCCTCAATCCTATCCTATCCTCTATCCTATCGTATCCTCTATCCTATCCTATCCTCTACCCTATCCTATCCTCTATCCTATCCTATTCTGTATCCTGTCCTATCCTCTATCCTATCCTCTATCCTGTCCTATCCTCAATCCTATCCTATCCACTATCTTATAATATCATCTATCCCATGCTATCCTCTACCCTATCCTACCCTATATCCTATCCTATTCTCTATCCTATCCTCTATCCCAACGTATCCTCTATCCTATCCCATACTCTGCCCTATACTATACTCTATCCTATCATATCCTCTATCCTATCCAATCCACTATCCTATAATATCCTCTATCCTATACTATCCTCTACCCTATCGTATCCTCTATCCTATCCTATCTTCTATCCTATGCTATCCTCAATTCTATCCTATCCTATTCTCTATCCTATCCTCATTCCTATCCTCAATCCTATCCTACCCTCTATCCTATCCTATCCTCTATCCTATCCTATCCTCTACCCTATCCTACCATATATATTATCCTATTCTCTATCCTATCCTATCGTCAATCCTATCCTATCTTCTATGCTATCCTACCCTCTATCCTATCCTCTATCCTATCCTATCGTCTATCCTGTCCTATCCTCTATCCTATCCTCTATCCTATCCTATCCTCTATCCTATTATATCATCTATCCTATGCTATTCTCTATCCTATCCCATCCTCTGCCCTATTCTATACTCTATCCTATCATATCCTCTATCCTATCCTATCCACTATCCTATCCTATCCACTATAATATCGTATCCTCTATCCTATCCTATCCTCAATCCTATCCTATCCTATCCTCTGTCCAATAATATCCTCTATCCTATCCTAGCCTCCATCCTATCCTATCCTCTATCCTATCCTGTATCCTATCCTATCCTCTATCCTATCCTGTACTCTATCCTATCCCATCCTCTATCCTATCCTATCCTCTATCCTATCCTATCACCTATAATATCGTACCCTCTATCCTATCCTATCCTCAATCCTATCCTATCCTATCCTCTGTCCTATAATATCCTCTATCCAATCCTACCCTATATCCTATCCTATCCTCTATCCTATCCTCTATCCTATCCTATCGTCAATCATATCCTATCCTTTATGCTATCCCATCCTCTTCCCTATCCCATACTCTATCCTATCCTATCCTCTATCCTATCCTATCTTCTATCCTATGCTATCCTCTATCCACTATCCTATCCTATCCTCTATCCCATCATCCATCCTATCCTATCCTCTATCCTATAATATCGTTTATCCTATCCTATTCTCTATCCTATCCTATCCTATCCAATCCTCTATCCTATCCTGTATAATATCCTATCCTATATCCTATCCTATCTTCTATCCTATCCTATCCTCAATCCTATCCTATCCTCTTTCCTATCCTGTTCTCTATATTATCCTGTCCTCTATCCTATGCTATACTCTAACCTATCCTATCCTTAATCCTATCCTATCCTCCATGCTATCCTATCCTCTATCCTATCCTCTATCCTATTGTATAGTGTATCCTATCCCTTCCTCTGCCCTATCCTATACTCTATCCTATCATATCATCTATCGTATCCTATCCTCTATCCTATCCTATCTTCTATCCTATCCTATCGTCTATCCTATCCTATCCTGTATCCTATCCTATCCTCTATCCTATCCTATCTTCTATATTATCCTATCCTCTATTTTATCCTGTCCTCAATCCTATCCTATCCTCTATCATATCCTATCCTCTTTCCTATTATATTCTCTATCCTATCCTGTCCTCTATCCTATCCTATCCTTTATCCTACCCTAATCCTCTATAATATCGTTTCCTCTATCCTAGCCTATCCTCAATCCTATCCTATCCTCTATCCTATCCTATCCTCTATCCTATCCTATCTTCTATCCTATGCTATCCTCAATTCTATCCTATCCTCATTCCTATCCTCAATCCTATCCTACCCTCTATCATATCCTATCCTCTATCCTATCCTATCCTCTACCCTATCCTACCCTATATCCTATCCTATTCTCTATCCTATCCTATCGTCAATCCTATCCTATCTTCTATGCTATCCTATCCTCTATCCTATCCTCTACCCTATCCTATCGTCTATCCTGTCCTATCCTCTATCCTATCCTCTATCCTATCCTATCCTCTATCCTATAATATCATCTATCCTATGCTATTCTCTATCCTATCCCATCCTCTGCCCTATCCTATACTCTATCCTATCATATCCTCTATCCTATCCTATCCACTATCCTATCCTCTATCCTATCCTATCTTCTATCCTATCCTATCGTCTATCCTATAATATCATCTATCCTATGCTATTCTCTATCCTATACTATCCTCTACCCTATCCTATCCTCTATCCTATCCTATCTTCTATCCTATGCTATCCTCAATTCTATCCTATCCTATTCTCTATCCTCTCCTCATTCCTATCCTCAATCCTATCCTACCCTCTATCATATCCTATCCTCTATCCTATCCTATCCTCTACCCTATCCTACCCTATATCCTATCCTATTCTCTATCCTATCCTATCGTCAATCCTATCTTATCGTCAATCCTATCCTATCTTCTATGCTATCCTATCCTCTATCCTATCCTCTATCCTATCCTATCGTCTATCCTGTCCTATCCTCTATCCTATCCTCTATCCTATCCTATCCTCTATCCTATAATATCATCTATCCTATGCTATTCTCTATCCTATCCCATCCTCTGCCCTATCCTATACTCTATCCTATCATATACTCTATCCTATCCTATCCACTATCCTATCCTCTATCCTATCCTATCTTCTATCCTATCCTATCCTCTATCCTACCCTATCCTCTATACTATCCTATCCTATATCCTATCCTATCTTCTATCCTATCCTATCCTCAATCCTATCCTATCCTCAATCCTATCCTATCCTCTATCCTATCCTATCTTCTATCCTATCCTATCCTCTATCCTATCCTATCCTCTATCCTATCCTATCCTCTATCCTATCCTATCCTTCTCTCCTATCCTATCCTCTATCCTATCCTATCCTCTATCCTATCCTATCCTCTACTGTCTCCCATCCTGTATCCGATCCAATCCCCTATCCTATCCTCTATCCTATCCTCTATCCTATCGTATCCTCTATCCTATCCAATTCTCTATCCTATCCTCTATCCTATCCTATCCTCTAACTTATCCTATCATCTATCCTATCTTATCCTCTATCCTATACTATACTCTATTCTGTCCTATCCTCTATCCTATCCTATCCTCTAACTTATCCTATCCTCTATCGTCTCCTGTCCTCTATCCTATCCTATTCCCTATCCTATCCTATATCCGATCCTATCCTCTATCCTATCCTATCCTCTATAATATCGTTTCCTCTGTCCTATAATGTCCTCTATTCTATAATATCATCTATCCTATCCTATTCTCTATCCTATCCTATCCTATCCTATCCTCTATCGTATCCTATCCTCTATCCTATCCAATCCTATATCCTATTCTCTATCCTATATCCTATCCTATCCTCTATCCTATCCTATCCTCTATCCTATTCTATCCTCTATCCTACCCTACCCTCTATCCTATCCTATCCTCTATCCCATCCTATCCTGTATCCTTTCCTATCCTCTATCCTAACCTATCCTCTATCCTATCCTATCCTCTATCCCATCCTATCCTCTATCCTATCCTATCCTCTATCCTATCCTATCCTCTATCCTATCCTATCATTCTATCCTATCCTATCCTCTATCCTATCCTATCCTCTACCGTCTCCCATCCTGTATCCGATCCAATCCCCTATCCTATCCTCTATCCTATCCTCTATCCTACCGTATCCTCTATCCTATCCAATTCTCTATCCTATCCTCTATCCTATCCTCTATCCTATCCTATCCTCTAACTTATCCTATCCTCTATCCTATCTTATCCTCTATCCTATACTATACTCTATTCTATCCTATCCTCTATCCGATCCTATCCTCTATCCTATCCTATCCTCTATAATATCGTTTCCTCTGTCCTATAATGTCCTCTATTCTATAATATCATCTATCCTATCCTATCCTCTATCCTATCCAATCCTATATCCTATTCTCTATCCTATATCCTATCCTATCCTCTATCCTATCCTATCCTCTATCCTATTCTATCCTCTATCCTACCCTACCCTCTATCCTATCCTATCCTCTATCCCATCCTATCCTGTATCCTTTCCTATCCTCTATCCTAACCTATCCTCTATCCTATCCTATCCTATATCCGATCCTATCCTCTATCCTATCCTATCCTCTATCCTATCCTATCATTCTATCCTATCCTATCCTCTATCCTATCCTATCCTCTACCGTCTCCCATCCTGTATCCGATCCAATCCCCTATCCTATCCTCTATCCTATCCTCTATCCTACCGTATCCTCTATCCTATCCAATTCTCTATCCTATCCTCTATCCTATCCTCTATCCTATCCTATCCTCTAACTTATCCTATCCTCTATCCTATCTTATCCTCTATC
Organism: Halictus rubicundus; assembly: GCF_050948215.1. Taxonomy (NCBI): domain Eukaryota; kingdom Metazoa; phylum Arthropoda; class Insecta; order Hymenoptera; family Halictidae; genus Halictus; species Halictus rubicundus. The sequence continues at coordinate 113,624 of NW_027488659.1, read as the reverse complement.
CTATACTATACTCTATTCTATCCTATCCTCTATCCGATCCTATCCTCTATCCTATCCTATCCTCTATAATATCGTTTCCTCTGTCCTATAATGTCCTCTATTCTATAATATCATCTATCCTATCCTATCCTCTATCCTATCCAATCCTATATCCTATTCTCTATCCTATATCCTATCCTATCCTCTATCCTATCCTATCCTCTATCCTATTCTATCCTCTATCCTACCCTACCCTCTATCCTATCCTATCCTCTATCCCATCCTATCCTGTATCCTTTCCTATCCTCTATCCTAACCTATCCTCTATCCTATCCTATCCTCTATCCTATCCTATCCTCTATCCTACCCTATCCTCTATCCTATCCTATCATCTATCCTATCCTATCCTCTATCCTATCCTATCCTCTATCCTATCCTATCCTCTATCCTATCCTATCCTCTATCCTATCCTATCCTCTATTCTATCCTATCCTCCATCCTATCCTATCCTCTATCCTCTATCCTATCCTCTATCCTATCCTATCCTCTATCCTATCCTATCCTCTATCCTATCCTATCCTCTATCCTATCCTAGCCTCTATCCGATCCTATCCTCTATCCTATCCTATCCTCTATCCTATCCTATCCTCTATCCTATCCTATCCTCTATCCTATCCTATCCTCTATCCTATCCTATCCTCTATCCTATCCTATCCTCTATCCTATCCTATCCTCTATCCTATCCTATCCTCTATCCTATCCTATCCTCTATCCTATTCTATCCTCTATCCTACCCTACCCTCTATCCTATCCTATCCTCTATCCCATCCTATCCTGTATCCTTTCCTATCCTCTATCCTAACCTATCCTCTATCCTATCCTATCCTCTATCCCATCCTATCCTCTATCCTATCCTATCCTCTATCCTATCCTATCCTCTATCCTATCCTATCCTTCTCTCCTATCCTATCCTCTATCCTATCCTATCCTCTACCGTCTCCCATCCTGTATCCGATCCAATCCCCTATCCTATCCTCTATCCTATCCTCTATCCTATCGTATCCTCTATCCTATCCAATTCTCTATCCTATCCTCTATCCTATCCTCTATCCTATCCTATCCTCTAACTTATCCTATCCTCTATCCTATCTTATCCTCTATCCTATACTATACTCTATTCTATCCTATCCTCTATCCTATCCTATCCTCTAACTTATCCTATCCTCTATCGTCTCCTGTCCTCTATCCTATCCAGTCCCCTATCCTATCCTATATCCGATCCTATCCTCTATCCTATCCTATCCTCTATAATATCGTTTCCTCTGTCCTATAATGTCCTCTATTCTATAATATCATCTATCCTATCCTATTCTCTATCCTATCCTACCCTATCCTATCCTCTATCCTATCCTATCCTCTATCCTATTCTATCCTCTATCCTATCCTATCCTCTATCGTCTCCTGTGCTCTATCCTATCCAATCCCCGATCCTATCCTCTATCCTACCCTTTCCTCTATCCTATCCTATCCTCTATCCTATCCTATCCTCTATCCTATCCTATCCTCTATCCTATCCTATCCTCTATCCTATCCTATGCTCTATCCTATCCTATCCTCTATCCTATCCTATCCTCTATCCTATCCTATCCTCTATCCTATCCTATCCTCTATCCTATCCTACCCTCTATCCTATCCTATCCTCTATCCTATCCTATCCTCTATCCTATCCTATCCTCTATCCTATCCTATCCTCTATCCTATCCTATCCTCTATCCTATCCTATCCTATCCTCTATCCTATCCTGTCCTCTATCCTATAATATCATCTATCCTATCCTATTCTCTATCCTATCCTATCCTATCCTCTACCGTATCCTATCCTCTATCCTATCCTATCCTCTATCCTATCCTATCCTTCTCTCCTATCCTATCCTCTACCCTATCCTATCCTCAATCCTATCCTATCCTATCCTCGGTCCTATAATATCCTCTATCCTATCCTACCCTATATCCTATCCTATCCTCTATCCTATCCTATCCTCTATCCTATCGTCAATCCTATCCTATCCTTTATGCTATCCTATCCTCTATCGTATCCTATCCCCTATCCTATCCTCTCCTCTATCCTATCCTATCCTCTATCCTACTCTATCCTCTATCCTACCCTATCCTCTATCCTATCCTATCCTCTATCCCATCCTATCCAGTATCCTATCCTATCCTCTATCCTATCCTATCCTCTATCCTATCCTATCCTCAATCGTATCCTATCCCCTATCCTATCCTATCCTCTACCCTATTCTATCCTCTATCCTATCCTATCCTCTATCGTCTCCTGTGCTCTATCCTATCCAATCCCCGATCCTATCCTCTATCCTACCCTTTCCTCTATCCTATCCTATCCTCTATCCTATCCTATCCTCTATCGTATCCTATCCTCTATCCTATCCCATCATATATCCTATCCTATCCTCTATCCTATCCTATCCTCTATCCTATCCTATCCTCTATCCTATCCTATCCTCTATCGTATGCTATCCTCTATCCTATCCAATCCTATATCCTATACTCTATCCTATCCAATCCTATATCCTATACTCTATCCTATCATATCCTCTATCCTATCCTATGCTATCCTCTATCCTATAATATCCTCTATCCTATCCAATCCTCTATCCTATCCTTTATCCTATCCTCTATCCTATCCTATCCTATCCTCTATCCTATCCTCTTTCCTATCCTATCCTCTATCCTATCCTATCCTCTATCCCATCCTATCCTCTATCCTATCCTATCCTCTGTCCTATCCTATCCTCTATAATATCGTATCCTCTATTATACCCTATCCTCTATCCTATCCTATCCTCTATGCTATCCTATCTTCAATCCTATCCTATCCTCTATCCTATCCTATCCTCTATCCTATCCTATCCTATCCTCTATCCTATCCTATCCTCTATCCTATCCTATCCTCTATCCTATCCTATCCTCTATCCTATCCTATCCTCTATCCTATCCTATCCTCTATCCTATCCTATCCTATCCTCTATCCTATCCTGTCCTCTATCCTATAATATCATCTATCCTATCCTATTCTCTATCCTATCCTATCCTATCCTCTACCGTATCCTATCCTCTATCCTATCCTATCCTCTATCCTATCCTATCCTTCTCTCCTATCCTATCCTCTACCCTATCCTATCCTCAATCCTATCCTATCCTATCCTCGGTCCTATAATATCCTCTATCCTATCCTACCCTATATCCTATCCTATCCTCTACCCCATCCTATCCTCTATCCTATCGTCAATCCTATCCTATCCTTTATGCTATCCTATCCTCTATCGTATCCTATCCCCTATCCTATCCTCTCCTCTATCCTATCCTATCCTCTATCCTACTCTATCCTCTATCCTACCCTATCCTCTATCCTATCCTATCCTCTATCCCATCCTATCCAGTATCCTATCCTATCCTCTATCCTATCCTATCCTCTATCCTATCCTATCCTCAATCGTATCCTATCCCCTATCCTATCCTATCCTCTACCCTATTCTATCCTCTATCCTATCCTATCCTCTATCGTCTCCTGTGCTCTATCCTATCCAATCCCCGATCCTATCCTCTATCCTACCCTTTCCTCTATCCTATCCTATCCTCTATCCTATCCTATCCTCTATCCTATCCTATCCTCTATCCTATCCCATCATATATCCTATCCTATCCTCTATCCTATCCTATCCTCTATCCTATCCTATCCTCTATCCTATCCTATCCTCTATCGTATGCTATCCTCTATCCTATCCAATCCTATATCCTATACTCTATCCTATCCAATCCTATATCCTATACTCTATCCTATCATATCCTCTATCCAATCCTATGCTATCCTCTATCCTATAATATCCTCTATCCTATCCAATCCTCTATCCTATCCTTTATCCTATCCTCTATCCTATCCTATCCTATCCTCTATCCTATCCTCTTTCCTATCCTATCCTCTATCCTATCCTATCCTCTATCCCATCCTATCCTCTATCCTATCCTATCCTCTGTCCTATCCTATCCTCTATAATATCGTATCCTCTATTATACCCTATCCTCTATCCTATCCTATCCTCTATGCTATCCTATCTTCAATCCTATCCTATCCTCTATCCTATCCTATCCTCTATCCTATCCTATCCTATCCTCTATCCTATCCTCTATAATATCGTATCCTGTATCATATCCTATCCCCTATCCTATCCTATCCTCAATCCTATCCTATCCTCTATCCTATCCTATCCTCTATCCCGTCCTATCCCCTATCCAATCCTATCGTCAATCCTATCCTATCCTCTATCCTATCCTATCCTCCATCCTATCCTATCCTCTATCCTAGCCTGTATCCTATCCTATCCTCTATCCTATCCTGTACTCTATCCTATCCCATCCTCTATCCTATCCTATCCTCTATCCTATCCTATCCCCTATAATATCGTATCCTCTATCCTATCCTATCCTCAATCCTATCCTATCCTATCCTCTGTCCTATAATATCCTCTATCCTATCCTACCCTATATCCTATCCTATCCTCTATCCTATCCTATCCTCTATCCTATCGTCAATCCTATCCTATCCTTTATGCTATCCTATCCTCTATCCTATCCTATCGTCTATCCTATCCTATCCTCTATCCTATCCTATCTTCTATCCTATGCTATCCTCTATCCTCTATCCTATCCTATCCTCTATACTATCCTCCATCCTATCCTATCCTCTATCCTATAATATCGTCTATCCTATCCTATTCTCTATCCTATCCTATCCTATCCAATCCTCTATCCTATCCTCTATCCCGTCCTATCCCCTATCCTATCCTATCCTCTATCCTATCCACTATCCTATCCTATCCTCTATCCAATCCTATCCTCTATCCTACGCTATTCTCTATCCTATCCCATCCTCTTCCCTATCCCATACTCTATCCTATCATATCCTCTATCCTATCCTATCCACTATCCTATCCTATCCTCTTTCCTATCCTATCCTCAATCCTATCCTATCCTGTCCTCTGTCCTATAATATCCTCTATCCTATCCTATCCTCTATCCTATCCTATCCTGCATCCTATCCTATCCTCTATCCTATCCTGTACTCTATCCTATCCCATCCTCTATCCTATCCTATCCTCTATCCTATCCTATCCCCTATAATATCGTATCCTCTATCCTATCCTATCCTCTATCCTATCCTATCCTCTATCGTATCCTATCCTCTATCCTATCCAATCCTATATCCTATACTCTATCCTATCCAATCCTATATCCTATACTCTATCCTATCCTATCCTATCCTCTATCCTATAATATCCTCTATCCTATCCAATCCTCTATCCTATCCTCTATCCTATCCTCTATCCTATCCTATCCTATCCTCTATCCTATCCTCTTTCCTATCCTATCCCCTATCCTATCCCATCCTCTATCCTATCCTATCCTCTATCCTATCCTATCCCCTATAATATCGTATCCTCTATCCTATCCTATCCTCTAACTTATCCTATCCTCTATCCTATCTTATCCTCTATCCTATTCTATACTCTATTCTATCCTATCCTCTATCCTATCCTATCCTCTGACTTATCCTATCCTCTATCGTCTCCTGTCCTCTATCCTATCCAGTCCCCTATCCTATCCTATATCCGATCCTATCCTCTATCCTATCCTATCCTCTATAATATCGTTTCCTCTGTCCTATAATGTCCTCTATTCTATAATATCATCTATCCTATCCTATCCTCTATCCTATCCAATCCTATATCCTATTCTCTATCCTATATCCTATCCTATCCTCTATCCTATCCTATCCTCTATCCTATTCTATCCTCTATCCTACCCTACCCTCTATCCTATCCTATCCTCTATCCTATCCTATCCTCTATCCTATCCTATCCTCTATCCTATCCTATCCTCTATCCTATCCTATCCTCTATCCTATCCTATCCTCTATCCTATCCTATCCTCCATCCTATCCTATCCTCTATCCTCTATCCTATCCTCTATCCTATCCTATCCTCTATCCTACCCTACCCTCTATCCTATCCTATCCTCTATCCCATCCTATCCTGTATCCTTTCCTATCCTCTATCCTAACCTATCCTCTATCCTATCCTATCCTATATCCGATCCTATCCTCTATCCTATCCTATCCTCTATAATATCGTTTCCTCTGTCCTATAATGTCCTCTATTCTATAATATCATCTATCCTATCCTATTCTCTATCCTATCCTATCCTATCCTATCCTCTATCGTATCCTATCCCCTATCCTATCCTATCCTCTATCCTATTCTATCCTCTATCCTATCCTATCCTCTATCCTATCCTATCCTCTATCCTATCCTATCCTCTATCCTATCCTATCCTCTATCCTACCCTATCCTCTATCCTATCCTATCATCTATCCTATCCTATCCTCTATCCTATCCTATTCCTCTATCCTATCATATCCTCTATCCTATCCTATCCTCTATCCTATCCTATCCTCTATCCTATCCTATCCTCTATTCTATCCTATCCTCCATCCTATCCTATCCTCTATCCTCTATCCTATCCTCTATCCTATCCTATCCTCTATCCTATCCTATCCTCTATCCTATCCTATCCTCTATCCTATCCTAGCCTCTATCCGATCCTATCCTCTATCCTATCCTATCCTCTATCCTATCCTATCCTCTATCCTATCCTATCCTCTATCCTATCCTATCCTCTATCCTATCCTATCCTCTATCCTATCCTATCCTCTATCCTATCCTATCCTCTATCCTATCCTATCCTCTATCCTATCCTATCCTCTATCCTATTCTATCCTCTATCCTACCCTACCCTCTATCCTATCCTATCCTCTATCCCATCCTATCCTGTATCCTTTCCTATCCTCTATCCTAACCTATCCTCTATCCTATCCTATCCTCTATCCCATCCTATCCTCTATCCTATCCTATCCTCTATCCTATCCTATCCTCTATCCTATCCTATCCTTCTCTCCTATCCTATCCTCTATCCTATCCTATCCTCTACCGTCTCCCATCCTGTATCCGATCCAATCCCCTATCCTATCCTCTATCCTATCCTCTATCCTATCGTATCCTCTATCCTATCCAATTCTCTATCCTATCCTCTATCCTATCCTCTATCCTATCCTATCCTCTAACTTATCCTATCCTCTATCCTATCTTATCCTCTATCCTATACTATACTCTATTCTATCCTATCCTCTATCCTATCCTATCCTCTAACTTATCCTATCCTCTATCGTCTCCTGTCCTCTATCCTATCCAGTCCCCTATCCTATCCTATATCCGATCCTATCCTCTATCCTATCCTATCCTCTATAATATCGTTTCCTCTGTCCTATAATGTCCTCTATTCTATAATATCATCTATCCTATCCTATTCTCTATCCTATCCTATCCTATCCTATCCTCTATCCTATCCTATCCTCTATCCTATCCTATCCTTCTCTCCTATCCTATCCTCTATCCTATCCTATCCTCTATCCTATCCTATCCTCTACTGTCTCCCATCCTGTATCCGATCCAATCCCCTATCCTATCCTCTATCCTATCCTCTATCCTATCGTATCCTCTATCCTATCCAATTCTCTATCCTATCCTCTATCCTATCCTATCCTCTAACTTATCCTATCATCTATCCTATCTTATCCTCTATCCTATACTATACTCTATTCTGTCCTATCCTCTATCCTATCCTATCCTCTAACTTATCCTATCCTCTATCGTCTCCTGTCCTCTATCCTATCCAATTCCCTATCCTATCCTATATCCGATCCTATCCTCTATCCTATCCTATCCTCTATAATATCGTTTCCTCTGTCCTATAATGTCCTCTATTCTATAATATCATCTATCCTATCCTATTCTCTATCCTATCCTATCCTATCCTATCCTCTATCGTATCCTATCCTCTATCCTATCCAATCCTATATCCTATTCTCTATCCTATATCCTATCCTATCCTCTATCCTATCCTATCCTCTATCCTATTCTATCCTCTATCCTACCCTACCCTCTATCCTATCCTATCCTCTATCCCATCCTATCCTGTATCCTTTCCTATCCTCTATCCTAACCTATCCTCTATCCTATCCTATCCTCTATCCCATCCTATCCTCTATCCTATCCTATCCTCTATCCTATCCTATCCTCTATCCTATCCTATCATTCTATCCTATCCTATCCTCTATCCTATCCTATCCTCTACCGTCTCCCATCCTGTATCCGATCCAATCCCCTATCCTATCCTCTATCCTATCCTCTATCCTACCGTATCCTCTATCCTATCCAATTCTCTATCCTATCCTCTATCCTATCCTCTATCCTATCCTATCCTCTAACTTATCCTATCCTCTATCCTATCTTATCCTCTATCCTATACTATACTCTATTCTATCCTATCCTCTATCCGATCCTATCCTCTATCCTATCCTATCCTCTATAATATCGTTTCCTCTGTCCTATAATGTCCTCTATTCTATAATATCATCTATCCTATCCTATCCTCTATCCTATCCAATCCTATATCCTATTCTCTATCCTATATCCTATCCTATCCTCTATCCTATCCTATCCTCTATCCTATTCTATCCTCTATCCTACCCTACCCTCTATCCTATCCTATCCTCTATCCCATCCTATCCTGTATCCTTTCCTATCCTCTATCCTAACCTATCCTCTATCCTATCCTATCCTATATCCGATCCTATCCTCTATCCTATCCTATCCTCTATCCTATCCTATCATTCTATCCTATCCTATCCTCTATCCTATCCTATCCTCTACCGTCTCCCATCCTGTATCCGATCCAATCCCCTATCCTATCCTCTATCCTATCCTCTATCCTACCGTATCCTCTATCCTATCCAATTCTCTATCCTATCCTCTATCCTATCCTCTATCCTATCCTATCCTCTAACTTATCCTATCCTCTATCCTATCTTATCCTCTATCCTATACTATACTCTATTCTATCCTATCCTCTATCCGATCCTATCCTCTATCCTATCCTATCCTCTATAATATCGTTTCCTCTGTCCTATAATGTCCTCTATTCTATAATATCATCTATCCTATCCTATCCTCTATCCTATCCAATCCTATATCCTATTCTCTATCCTATATCCTATCCTATCCTCTATCCTATCCTATCCTCTATCCTATTCTATCCTCTATCCTACCCTACCCTCTATCCTATCCTATCCTCTATCCCATCCTATCCTGTATCCTTTCCTATCCTCTATCCTAACCTATCCTCTATCCTATCCTATCCTCTATCCTATCCTATCCTCTATCCTACCCTATCCTCTATCCTATCCTATCATCTATCCTATCCTATCCTCTATCCTATCCTATCCTCTATCCTATCCTATCCTCTATCCTATCCTATCCTCTATCCTATCCTATCCTCTATTCTATCCTATCCTCCATCCTATCCTATCCTCTATCCTCTATCCTATCCTCTATCCTATCCTATCCTCTATCCTATCCTATCCTCTATCCTATCCTATCCTCTATCCTATCCTAGCCTCTATCCGATCCTATCCTCTATCCTATCCTATCCTCTATCCTATCCTATCCTCTATCCTATCCTATCCTCTATCCTATCCTATCCTCTATCCTATCCTATCCTCTATCCTATCCTATCCTCTATCCTATCCTATCCTCTATCCTATCCTATCCTCTATCCTATCCTATCCTCTATCCTATTCTATCCTCTATCCTACCCTACCCTCTATCCTATCCTATCCTCTATCCCATCCTATCCTGTATCCTTTCCTATCCTCTATCCTAACCTATCCTCTATCCTATCCTATCCTCTATCCCATCCTATCCTTTATCCTATCCTATCCTCTATCCTATCCTATCCTCTATCCTATCCTATCCTTCTCTCCTATCCTATCCTCTATCCTATCCTATCCTCTACCGTCTCCCATCCTGTATCCGATCCAATCCCCTATCCTATCCTCTATCCTATCCTCTATCCTATCGTATCCTCTATCCTATCCAATTCTCTATCCTATCCTCTATCCTATCCTCTATCCTATCCTATCCTCTAACTTATCCTATCCTCTATCCTATCTTATCCTCTATCCTATACTATACTCTATTCTATCCTATCCTCTATCCTATCCTATCCTCTAACTTATCCTATCCTCTATCGTCTCCTGTCCTCTATCCTATCCAGTCCCCTATCCTATCCTATATCCGATCCTATCCTCTATCCTATCCTATCCTCTATAATATCGTTTCCTCTGTCCTATAATGTCCTCTATTCTATAATATCATCTATCCTATCCTATTCTCTATCCTATCCTACCCTATCCTATCCTCTATCCTATCCTATCCTCTATCCTATTCTATCCTCTATCCTATCCTATCCTCTACCGTCTCCTGTGCTCTATCCTATCCAATCCCCGATCCTATCCTCTATCCTACCCTTTCCTCTATCCTATCCTATCCTCTATCCTATCCTATCCTCTATCCTATCCTATCCTCTATCCTATCCTATCCTCTATCCTATCCTATGCTCTATCCTATCCTATCCTCTATCCTATCCTATCCTCTATCCTATCCTATCCTCTATCCTATCCTATCCTCTATCCTATCCTATCCTATCCTCTATCCTATCCTGTCCTCTATCCTATAATATCATCTATCCTATCCTATTCTCTATCCTATCCTATCCTATCCTCTACCGTATCCTATCCTCTATCCTATCCTATCCTCTATCCTATCCTATCCTTCTCTCCTATCCTATCCTCTACCCTATCCTATCCTCAATCCTATCCTATCCTATCCTCGGTCCTATAATATCCTCTATCCTATCCTACCCTATATCCTATCCTATCCTCTATCCTATCCTATCCTCTATCCTATCGTCAATACTATCCTATCCTTTATGCTATCCTATCCTCTATCGTATCCTATCCCCTATCCTATCCTCTCCTCTATCCTATCCTATCCTCTATCCTACTCTATCCTCTATCCTACCCTATCCTCTATCCTATCCTATCCTCTATCCCATCCTATCCAGTATCCTATCCTATCCTCTATCCTATCCTATCCTCTATCCTATCCTATCCTCAATCGTATCCTATCCCCTATCCTATCCTATCCTCTACCCTATTCTATCCTCTATCCTATCCTATCCTCTATCGTCTCCTGTGCTCTATCCTATCCAATCCCCGATCCTATCCTCTATCCTACCCTTTCCTCTATCCTATCCTATCCTCTATCCTATCCTATCCTCTATCCTATCCTATCCTCTATCCTATCCCATCATATATCCTATCCTATCCTCTATCCTATCCTATCCTCTATCCTATCCTATCCTCTATCCTATCCTATCCTCTATCGTATGCTATCCTCTATCCTATCCAATCCTATATCCTATACTCTATCCTATCCAATCCTATATCCTATACTCTATCCTATCATATCCTCTATCCTATCCTATGCTATCCTCTATCCTATAATATCCTCTATCCTATCCAATCCTCTATCCTATCCTTTATCCTATCCTCTATCCTATCCTATCCTATCCTCTATCCTATCCTCTTTCCTATCCTATCCTCTATCCTATCCTATCCTCTATCCCATCCTATCCTCTATCCTATCCTATCCTCTGTCCTATCCTATCCTCTATAATATCGTATCCTCTATTATACCCTATCCTCTATCCTATCCTATCCTCTATGCTATCCTATCTTCAATCCTATCCTATCCTCTATCCTATCCTATCCTCTATCCTATCCTATCCTATCCTCTATCCTATCCTATCCTCTATCCTATCCTATCCTCTATCCTATCCTATCCTCTATCCTATCCTATCCTCTATCCTATCCTATCCTCTATCCTATCCTATCCTATCCTCTATCCTATCCTGTCCTCTATCCTATAATATCATCTATCCTATCCTATTCTCTATCCTATCCTATCCTATCCTCTACCGTATCCTATCCTCTATCCTATCCTATCCTCTATCCTATCCTATCCTTCTCTCCTATCCTATCCTCTACCCTATCCTATCCTCAATCCTATCCTATCCTATCCTCGGTCCTATAATATCCTCTATCCTATCCTACCCTATATCCTATCCTATCCTCTATCCCATCCTATCCTCTATCCTATCGTCAATCCTATCCTATCCTTTATGCTATCCTATCCTCTATCGTATCCTATCCCCTATCCTATCCTCTCCTCTATCCTATCCTATCCTCTATCCTACTCTATCCTCTATCCTACCCTATCCTCTATCCTATCCTATCCTCTATCCCATCCTATCCAGTATCCTATCCTATCCTCTATCCTATCCTATCCTCTATCCTATCCTATCCTCAATCGTATCCTATCCCCTATCCTATCCTATCCTCTACCCTATTCTATCCTCTATCCTATCCTATCCTCTATCGTCTCCTGTGCTCTATCCTATCCAATCCCCGATCCTATCCTCTATCCTACCCTTTCCTCTATCCTATCCTATCCTCTATCCTATCCTATCCTCTATCCTATCCTATCCTCTATCCTATCCCATCATATATCCTATCCTATCCTCTATCCTATCCTATCCTCTATCCTATCCTATCCTCTATCCTATCCTATCCTCTATCGTATGCTATCCTCTATCCTATCCAATCCTATATCCTATACTCTATCCTATCCAATCCTATATCCTATACTCTATCCTATCATATCCTCTATCCAATCCTATGCTATCCTCTATCCTATAATATCCTCTATCCTATCCAATCCTCTATCCTATCCTTTATCCTATCCTCTATCCTATCCTATCCTATCCTCTATCCTATCCTCTTTCCTATCCTATCCTCTATCCTATCCTATCCTCTATCCCATCCTATCCTCTATCCTATCCTATCCTCTGTCCTATCCTATCCTCTATAATATCGTATCCTGTATCATATCCTATCCCCTATCCTATCCTATCCTCAATCCTATCCTATCCTCTATCCTATCCTATCCTCTATCCCGTCCTATCCCCTATCCAATCCTATCGTCAATCCTATCCTATCCTCTATCCTATCCTATCCTCCATCCTATCCTATCCTCTATCCTAGCCTGTATCCTATCCTATCCTCTATCCTATCCTGTACTCTATCCTATCCCATCCTCTATCCTATCCTATCCTCTATCCTATCCTATCCCCTATAATATCGTATCCTCTATCCTATCCTATCCTCAATCCTATCCTATCCTATCCTCTGTCCTATAATATCCTCTATCCTATCCTACCCTATATCCTATCCTATCCTCTATCCTATCCTATCCTCTATCCTATCGTCAATCCTATCCTATCCTTTATGCTATCCTATCCTCTATCCTATCCTATCGTCTATCCTATCCTATCCTCTATCCTATCCTATCTTCTATCCTATGCTATCCTCTATCCTCTATCCTATCCTATCCTCTATACTATCCTCCATCCTATCCTATCCTCTATCCTATAATATCGTCTATCCTATCCTATTCTCTATCCTATCCTATCCTATCCAATCCTCTATCCTATCCTCTATCCCGTCCTATCCCCTATCCTATCCTATCCTCTATCCTATCCACTATCCTATCCTATCCTCTATCCAATCCTATCCTCTATCCTACGCTATTCTCTATCCTATCCCATCCTCTTCCCTATCCCATACTCTATCCTATCATATCCTCTATCCTATCCTATCCACTATCCTATCCTATCCTCTTTCCTATCCTATCCTCAATCCTATCCTATCCTGTCCTCTGTCCTATAATATCCTCTATCCTATCCTATCCTCTATCCTATCCTATCCTGCATCCTATCCTATCCTCTATCCTATCCTGTACTCTATCCTATCCCATCCTCTATCCTATCCTATCCTCTATCCTATCCTATCCCCTATAATATCGTATCCTCTATCCTATCCTATCCTCTATCCTATCCTATCCTCTATCCTATTCTATCCTCAATCGTATCCTATCCCCTATCCTATCCTATCCTCTATCCTATTCTATCCTCTATCCTATCCTATCCTCTATCGTCTCCTGTGCTCTATCCTATCCAATCCCCGATCCTATCCTCTATCCTACCCTTTCCTCTATCCTATCCTATCCTCTATCCTATCCTATCCTCTACCCTATCCTATCCTCTATCCTATCCCATCATATATCCTATCCTATCCTCTATCCTATCCTATCCTCTATCCTATCCTATCCTCTATCCTATCCTATCCTCTATCGTATGCTATCCTCTATCCTATCCAATCCTATATCCTATACTCTATCCTATCCAATCCTATATCCTATACTCTATCCTATCATATCCTCTATCCTATCCTATGCTATCCTCTATCCTATAATATCCTCTATCCTATCCAATCCTCTATCCTATCCTTTATCCTATCCTCTATCCTATCCTATCCTATCCTCTATCCTATCCTATCCTATCCTCTATCCTATCCTCTTTCCTATCCTATCCTCTATCCTATCCTATCCTCTATCCCATCCTATCCTCTATCCTATCCTATCCTCTGTCCTATCCTATCCTCTATAATATCGTATCCTCTATTATATCCTATCCTCTATCCTATCCTATCCTCTATGCTATCCTATCTTCAATCCTATCCTATCCTCTATCCTATCCTATCCTCTATCCTATCCTATCCTATCCTCTATCCTATCCTCTATAATATCGTATCCTGTATCATATCCTATCCCCTATCCTATCCTATCCTCAATCCTATCCTATCCTCTATCCTATCCTATCCTCTATCCCGTCCTATCCCCTATCCAATCCTATCGTCAATCCTATCCTATCCTCTATCCTATCCTATCCTCCATCCTATCCTATCCTCTATCCTAGCCTGTATCCTATCCTATTCTCTATCAAATCCTGTACTCTATCCTATAGCATCCTCTATCCTATCCTATCCTCTATCCTATCCTATCCCCTATAATATCGTATCCTCTATCCTATCCTATCCTCAATCCTATCCTATCCTATCCTCTGTCCTATCGTCAATCCTATCCTATCCTTTATACTATCCCATCCTCTATCCTATCCTATCGTCTATCCTATCCTATCCTCTATCCTATCCTATCTTCTATCCTATGCTATCCTCTATCCTCTATCCTATCCTATCCTCTATACTATCCTCCATCCTATCCTATCCTCTATCCTATAATATCGTCTATCCTATCCTATTCTCTATCCTATCCTATCCTATCCAATCCTCTATCCTATCCTCTATCCCGTCCTATCCCCTATCCTATCCTATCCTCTATCCTATCCACTATCCTATCCTATCCTCTATCCAATCCTATCCTCTATCCTACGCTATTCTCTATCCTATCCCATCCTCTTCCCTATCCCATACTCTATCCTATCATATCCTCTATCCTATCCTATCCACTATCCTATCCTATCCTCTTTCCTATCCTATCCTCAATCCTATCCTATCCTGTCCTCTGTCCTATAATATCCTCTATCCTATCCTATCCTCTATCCTATCCTATCCTGCATCCTATCCTATCCTCTATCCTATCCTGTACTCTATCCTATCCCATCCTCTATCCTATCCTATCCTCTATCCTATCCTATCCCCTATAATATCGTATCCTCTATCCTATCCTATCCGTCAATCCTATCCTATCCTCTATCCTATCCTATCCTCTATCGTATCCTATCCTCTATCCTATCCAATCCTATATCCTATACTCTATCCTATCCAATCCTATATCCTATACTCTATCCTATCCTATCCTATCCTCTATCCTATAATATCCTCTATCCTATCCAATCCTCTATCCTATCCTCTATCCTATCCTCTATCCTATCCTATCCTATCCTCTATCCTATCCTCTTTCCTATCCTATCCCCTATCCTATCCTATCATCTATCCTATCCTATGCTCTATCCTATCCTATCCTCTTTCCTATCCTATCCTCAATCCTATCCTATCCACTATCCTATCCTATCCTCTATCCTACCCTATCCTCTATCCTACCCTATCCTCTATAATATCGTATCCTCTATCATATCATATCCTCTTTCCTATAATATCATCTATCCTATCCAATCGCCTATCCTATCCTGTATCCTATCCTATTCTCTATGCTATCCTCTATCCTATCCTATCCTTTATCCTATCATATCCTCTATCCTTTCCTATCCTCTATCCTAACCTATCCTCTATCCTATCCTATCCTCTATCCCAACCTATCCTCTATCCTATCCTATCCTCTATCCTACCCTATCCTCTATCCTATCCTATCCTCTATCCTATCCTATCCTCTATCCTATCCTATCCTATCCTCTATCCTATCCTATCCTCTATCCCGTCCTATCCCCTATCCAATCCTATCGTCAATCCTATCCTATCCTCTATCCTATCCTATCCTCCATCCTATCCTATCCTCTATCCTAGCCTGTATCCTATCCTATCCTCTATCC
The DNA here is from genome assembly GCF_050948215.1 of Halictus rubicundus. Classification (NCBI taxonomy): domain Eukaryota; kingdom Metazoa; phylum Arthropoda; class Insecta; order Hymenoptera; family Halictidae; genus Halictus; species Halictus rubicundus. The sequence goes on along the minus strand of NW_027488659.1, from coordinate 97,146 downwards.
TATCCTGTACTCTATCCTATCCCATCCTCTATCCTATCCTATCCTCTATCCTATCCTATCCCCTATAATATCGTAGCCTCTATCCTATCCTATCCTCAATCCTATCCTATCCTATCCTCTGTCCTATAATATCCTCTATCCTATCCTACCCTATATCCTATCCTATCCTCTATCCTATCCTATCCTCTATCCTATCGTCAATCCTATCCTATCCTTTATGCTATCCTATCCTCTATCCTATCCTATCGTCTATCCTATCCTATCCTCTATCCTATCCTATCTTCTATCCTATGCTATCCTCTATCCTCTATCCTATCCTATCCTCTATACTATCCTCCATCCTATCCTATCCTCTATCCTATAATATCGTCTATCCTATCCTATTCTCTATCCTATCCTATCCTATCCAATCCTCTATCCTATCCTCTATCCCGTCCTATCCCCTATCCTATCCTATCCTCTATCCTATCCACTATCCTATCCTATCCTCTATCCAATCCTATCCTCTATCCTACGCTATTCTCTATCCTATCCCATCCTCTTCCCTATCCCATACTCTATCCTATCATATCCTCTATCCTATCCTATCCACTATCCTATCCTATCCTCTTTCCTATCCTATCCTCAATCCTATCCTATCCTGTCCTCTGTCCTATAATATCCTCTATCCTATCCTATCCTCTATCCTATCCTATCCTGCATCCTATCCTATCCTCTATCCTATCCTGTACTCTATCCTATCCCATCCTCTATCCTATCCTATCCTCTATCCTATCCTATCCCCTATAATATCGTATCCTCTATCCTATCCTATCCGTCAATCCTATCCTATCCTCTATCCTATCCTATCCTCTATCGTATCCTATCCTCTATCCTATCCAATCCTATATCCTATACTCTATCCTATCCAATCCTATATCCTATACTCTATCCTATCCTATCCTATCCTCTATCCTATAATATCCTCTATCCTATCCAATCCTCTATCCTATCCTCTATCCTATCCTCTATCCTATCCTATCCTATCCTCTATCCTATCCTCTTTCCTATCCTATCCCCTATCCTATCCTATCATCTATCCTATCCTATCCTCTATCCTATCCTATCCTCTTTCCTATCCTATCCTCAATCCTATCCTATCCACTATCCTATCCTATCCTCTATCCTACCCTATCCTCTATCCTACCCTATCCTCTATAATATCGTATCCTCTATCATATCATATCCTCTTTCCTATAATATCATCTATCCTATCCAATCGCCTATCCTATCCTGTATCCTATCCTATTCTCTATGCTATCCTCTATCCTATCCTATCCTTTATCCTATCATATCCTCTATCCTTTCCTATCCTCTATCCTAACCTATCCTCTATCCTATCCTATCCTCTATCCCAACCTATCCTCTATCCTATCCTATCCTCTATCCTACCCTATCCTCTATCCTATCCTATCCTCTATCCTATTCTATCCTATCCTCTATCCTATCCTATCCTCTATCCTATCCTATCCTCTATCCTATCCTATCCTCTATCCTATCCTATCCTCTATCCTATCCTATCATCTATCGTATCCTATCCTGTATCCGATCAAATCGCCTATCCTTTCCTATCCTCTATCCTACCCTATCCTCTATCCTATCCTATCTTCTGTCCCATCCTATCCTCTATCCTATCCTATCCTCTATCCTAGCCTATCCTCTATCCTATCCTATCCTTCTCTCCTATCCTATCTTCTATCCTATCCTATCCTCTAACTTATCCTATCCTCTATCCTATCTTATCCTCTGTCCTATTCTATACTCTATCCTATCCTTTCCGCCATCCTATCCTATCCTGTCCTCTATCGAATCCTATCCTCTATCCTATCCAATCCCCTATCCTATCCTCTATCCGATCCTATCCTCTATCCTATCCTATCCTCTATAATATCGTTTCCTCTGTCCTATAATGTCCTCTATCCTATAATATTATCTATCCTATCCTATTCTCTATCCTATAATATTATCTATCCTATCCTATTCTCTATCCTATCCTATCCTATCCTCTATCGTATCCTATCCTCTATCCTATCCAATCCTATATCCTATTCTCTATCCTATCCTATCCTCTATCGTATCCTATCCCCTATCTTGTCCTATCCTCTATCCTTTTCTATCCTCTATCCTATCCTATCCTCTATCGTCTCCTGTCCTCTATCCTATCCAATCCCCCATCCTATCCAATCCCCGATCCTATCCTCTATCCTACCCTTTCCGCTATGCTATCCTATCCTCTATAATATCGCATCCTCTGTCCTATCCTTTCTCTATCCTACAATATCATCTATCCTATCCTATCCTCTATCCTATCCTATCCACCATCCTATCCTATCCTCAATCCTATCCTATACTCCATCCTATCCTATCCGCTATCCTATACTATCCTCTATCCTATCCTATCCTCTATCCTATCCTATCCTCTATCCTATCCTATACTCTATCCTATCCTATCGTCTATAATACCGTATCCTCTATCCTATCCTATCCTCTATCCTATCCTATCCTCTATCCTATCCTCTATCGTCTCCTATCCTCTATCCTATCCAATCCAATATCCTATACTCTATCCTATCCAATCCTATATCCTATACTCTATCCTATCCTATCCTCTATCCTATCCCATCATATATCCTATCCTATCCTCTATCCTATCCTATCCTCTATCCTATCCTATCCTCTATCCTATCCTATCCTCTATCGTATGCTATCCTCTATCCTATCCAATCCTATATCCTATACTCTATCCTATCCAATCCTATATCCTATACTCTATCCTATCATATCCTCTATCCTATCCTATGCTATCCTCTATCCTATAATATCCTCTATCCTATCCAATCCTCTATCCTATCCTTTATCCTATCCTCTATCCTATGCTATCCTATCCTCTATCCTATCCTCTTTCCTATCCTATCCTCTATCCTATCCTATCCTCTATCCCATCCTATCCTCTATCCTATCCTATCCTCTGTCCTATCCTATCCTGTATAATATCGTATCCTCTATTATATCCTATCCTATCCTCTATGCTATCCTATCTTCAATCCTATCCTATCCTCTATCCTATCCTATCCTCTATCCTATCCTATCCTATCCTCTATCCTATCCTCTATAATATCGTATCCTGTATCATATCCTATCCTCTATCCTATCCTACCCTCAATCCTATCCTATCCTCTATCCTATCCTATCCTCTATCCCGTCCTATCCCCTATCCTATCCTATCGTCAATCCTATCCTATCCTATATCCTATCCTATCCTCCATCCTATCCTATCCTCTATCCTAGCCTGTATCCTATCCTATCCTCTATCCTATCCTGTACTCTATCCTATCCCATCCTCTATCCTATCCTATCCTCTATCCTATCCTATCCCCTATAATATCGTATCCTCTATCCTATCCTATCCTCAATCCTATCCTATCCTATCCTCTGTCCTATAATATCCTCTATCCTATCCTACCCTATATCCTATCCTATCCTCTATCCTATCCTATCCTCTATCCTATCGTCAATCCTATCCTATCCTTTATGCTATCCTATCCTCTATCCTATCCTATCGTCTATCCTATCCTATCCTCTATCCTATCCTATCTTCTATCCTATGCTATCCTCTATCCTCTATCCTCTATCCTATCCTATCCTCTATACTATCCTCCATCCTATCCTATCCTCTATCCTATAATATCGTCTATCCTATCCTATTCTCTATCCTATCCTATCCTATCCAATCCTCTATCCTATCCTCTATCCCGTCCTATCCCCTATCCTATCCTATCCTCTATCCTATCCTATCCTCTATCCTATCCTATCCACTATCCTATCCTATCCTCTATCCAATCCTATCCTCTATCCTACGCTATTCTCTATCCTATCCCATCCTCTTCCCTATCCCATACTCTATCCTATCATATCCTCTATCCTATCCTATCCACTATCCTATCCTATCCTCTTTCCTATCCTATTCTCTATCCTATCCTATCCTCTATCCTATCCTATACTCTAACCTATCCTATCCTTAATCCTATCCTATCCTCCATGCTATCCTATCCTCTATCCTATCCTCTATCCTATTGTATCCTGTATCCTATCCCATCCTCTGCCCTATCCTATACTCTATCCTATCCTCTATCGTCTCCTATCCTCTATCCTATCCAATCCAATATCCTATACTCTATCCTATCCAATCCTATATCCTATACTCTATCCTATCCTATCCTCTATCCTATCCCATCATATATCCTATCCTATCCTCTATCCTATCCTATCCTCTATCCTATCCTATCCTCTATCCTATCCTATCCTCTATCGTATGCTATCCTCTATCCTATCCAATCCTATATCCTATACTCTATCCTATCCAATCCTATATCCTATACTCTATCCTATCATATCCTCTATCCTATCCTATGCTATCCTCTATCCTATAATATCCTCTATCCTATCCAATCCTCTATCCTATCCTTTATCCTATCCTCTATCCTATCCTATCCTATCCTCTATCCTATCCTCTTTCCTATCCTATCCTCTATCCTATCCTATCCTCTATCCCATCCTATCCTCTATCCTATCCTATCCTCTGTCCTATCCTATCCTGTATAATATCGTATCCTCTATTATATCCTATCCTATCCTCTATGCTATCCTATCTTCAATCCTATCCTATCCTCTATCCTATCCTATCCTCTATCCTATCCTATCCTATCCTCTATCCTATCCTCTATAATATCGTATCCTGTATCATATCCTATCCTCTATCCTATCCTACCCTCAATCCTATCCTATCCTCTATCCTATCCTATCCTCTATCCCGTCCTATCCCCTATCCTATCCTATCGTCAATCCTATCCTATCCTATATCCTATCCTATCCTCCATCCTATCCTATCCTCTATCCTAGCCTGTATCCTATCCTATCCTCTATCCTATCCTGTACTCTATCCTATCCCATCCTCTATCCTATCCTATCCTCTATCCTATCCTATCCCCTATAATATCGTATCCTCTATCCTATCCTATCCTCAATCCTATCCTATCCTATCCTCTGTCCTATAATATCCTCTATCCTATCCTACCCTATATCCTATCCTATCCTCTATCCTATCCTATCCTCTATCCTATCGTCAATCCTATCCTATCCTTTATGCTATCCTATCCTCTATCCTATCCTATCGTCTATCCTATCCTATCCTCTATCCTATCCTATCTTCTATCCTATGCTATCCTCTATCCTCTATCCTCTATCCTATCCTATCCTCTATACTATCCTCCATCCTATCCTATCCTCTATCCTATAATATCGTCTATCCTATCCTATTCTCTATCCTATCCTATCCTATCCAATCCTCTATCCTATCCTCTATCCCGTCCTATCCCCTATCCTATCCTATCCTCTATCCTATCCTATCCTCTATCCTATCCTATCCACTATCCTATCCTATCCTCTATCCAATCCTATCCTCTATCCTACGCTATTCTCTATCCTATCCCATCCTCTTCCCTATCCCATACTCTATCCTATCATATCCTCTATCCTATCCTATCCACTATCCTATCCTATCCTCTTTCCTATCCTATTCTCTATCCTATCCTATCCTCTATCCTATCCTATACTCTAACCTATCCTATCCTTAATCCTATCCTATCCTCCATGCTATCCTATCCTCTATCCTATCCTCTATCCTATTGTATCCTGTATCCTATCCCATCCTCTGCCCTATCCTATACTCTATCCTATCCTCTATCGTCTCCTATCCTCTATCCTATCCAATCCAATATCCTATACTCTATCCTATCCAATCCTATATCCTATACTCTATCCTATCCTATCCTCTATCCTATCCCATCATATATCCTATCCTATCCTCTATCCTATCCTATCCTCTATCCTATCCTATCCTCTATCCTATCCTATCCTCTATCGTATGCTATCCTCTATCCTATCCAATCCTATATCCTATACTCTATCCTATCCAATCCTATATCCTATACTCTATCCTATCATATCCTCTATCCTATCCTATGCTATCCTCTATCCTATAATATCCTCTATCCTATCCAATCCTCTATCCTATCCTTTATCCTATCCTCTATCCTATCCTATCCTATCCTCTATCCTATCCTCTTTCCTATCCTATCCTCTATCCTATCCTATCCTCTATCCCATCCTATCCTCTATCCTATCCTATCCTCTGTCCTATCCTATCCTGTATAATATCGTATCCTCTATTATATCCTATCCTATCCTCTATGCTATCCTATCTTCAATCCTATCCTATCCTCTATCCTATCCTATCCTCTATCCTATCCTATCCTATCCTCTATCCTATCCTCTATAATATCGTATCCTGTATCATATCCTATCCTCTATCCTATCCTACCCTCAATCCTATCCTATCCTCTATCCTATCCTATCCTCTATCCCGTCCTATCCCCTATCCTATCCTATCGTCAATCCTATCCTATCGTCAATCCTATCCTATCCTCTATCCTATCCTATCCTCCATCCTATCCTATCCTCTATCCTAGCCTGTATCCTATCCTATCCTCTATCCTATCCTGTACTCTATCCTATCCCATCCTCTATCCTATCCTATCCTCTATCCTATCCTATCCCCTATAATATCGTATCCTCTATCCTATCCTATCCTCAATCCTATCCTATCCTATCCTCTGTCCTATAATATCCTCTATCCTATCCTACCCTATATCCTATCCTATCCTCTATCCTATCCTATCCTCTATCCTATCGTCAATCCTATCCTATCCTTTATGCTATCCTATCCTCTATCCTATCCTATCGTCTATCCTATCCTATCCTCTATCCTATCCTATCTTCTATCCTATGCTATCCTCTATCCTCTATCCTATCCTATCCTCTATACTATCCTCCATCCTATCCTATCCTCTATCCTATAATATCGTCTATCCTATCCTATTCTCTATCCTATCCTATCCTATCCAATCCTCTATCCTATCCTCTATCCCGTCCTATCCCCTATCCTATCCTATCCTCTATCCTATCCTATCCTCTATCCTATCCTATCCACTATCCTATCCTATCCTCTATCCAATCCTATCCTCTATCCTACGCTATTCTCTATCCTATCCCATCCTCTTCCCTATCCCATACTCTATCCTATCATATCCTCTATCCTATCCTATCCACTATCCTATCCTATCCTCTTTCCTATCCTATTCTCTATCCTATCCTATCCACTATCCTATCCTATACTCTAACCTATCCTATCCTTAATCCTATCCTATCATCCATGCTATCCTATCCTCTATCCTATCCTCTATCCTATTGTATCCTGTATCCTATCCCATCATCTGCCCTATCCTATACTCTATCCTATCATATCATCTATCGTATCCTATCCTCTATCCTATCCTCAATCCTATCCTATCCTCAATCCTATCCTATCCTCAATCCTATCCTATCCTGTCCTCTGTCCTATAATATCCTCTATCCTATCCTATCCTCTATCCTATCCTATCCTGCATCCTATCCTATCCTCTATCCTATCCTGTACTCTATCCTATCCCATCCTCTATCCTATCCTATCCTCTATCCTATCCTATCCCCTATAATATCGTATCCTCTATCCTATCCTATCCGTCAATCCTATCCTATCCTCTATCCTATCCTATCCTCTATCGTATCCTATCCTCTATCCTATCCAATCCTATATCCTATACTCTATCCTATCGAATCCTATATCCTATACTCTATCCTATCCTATCCTCTATCCTATCCTATCCTATCCTCTATCCTATAATATCCTCTATCCTATCCAATCCTCTATCCTATCCTCTATCCTATCCTCTATCCTATCCTATCCTATCCTCTATCCTATCCTCTTTCCTATCCTATCCCCTATCCTATCCTATCATCTATCCTATCCTATCCTCTATCCTATCCTATCCTCTTTCCTATCCTATCCTCAATCCTATCCTATCCACTATCCTATCCTATCCTCTATCCTATCCTATCCTCTATCCTACCCTATCCTTTATCCTATCCTATCCTCTATCCAATCCATTCCTCAATCCTATCGTATCCAATATCCTATCCTATCCTCTATCCTATCATATCCTCTATCCTTTCCTATCCTCTATCCTAACCTATCCTCTATCCTATCCTATCCTCTATCCCATCCTATCCTCTATCCTATCCTATCCTCTATCCTACCCTATCCTCTATCCTATCCTATCCTCTATCCTATCCTATCCTCTATCCTATCCTATCCTATCCTCTATCCTATCCTATCCTCTATCCTATCCTATACTCTATCCTATCCTATCCTCTATCCTATCCTATCCTCTATCCTATCCTATACTCTATCCTATCCTATCCTCTATCCTATCCGATCCTCTATCCTATCCTATCCTCTATCCTATCCTATCCTCTATCCTATCCTATCCTCTATCCTATCCTATCCTTTATCCTATCCTATCCTCTATCCTATCCAATCCTCTATCCTATCCTATCCTCTATCCTATCCTATCCTCTATCCTATCCTATCCTCTATCCTATCCTATCCTCTATCCTATCCTATCCTCTATCCTATCCTCTTCTCTATCCTATCCTATCGTCTACAATAACGTATCCTCTGTCCTATCCTTGCTCTATCCTATAATATCATATATCCTATCCTATCCTCTATCCTATCCTATCCTCTATCCTATCCTATCCTCTATCCTATCCTAGCCTCTATCCTATCCTATCCTCTATCCTATCCTATCCTCTATCCTATCCTATCCTCTATCCTATCCTATCCTCTATCCTATCCTATCCTCTATCCTATCCTATCCTCTATCCTATCCTATCCTCTATCCTATCCTATCCTCTATCCTATTCTATCCTATCCTCTATCCTATCCTATCCCCTATCCTATCCTATCCTCTATCCTATCCTATCCTCTATCCTATCCTATCATCTATCGTATCCTATCCTGTATCCGATCAAGTCGCCTATCCTTTCCTATCCTCTATCCTACCCTATCCTCTATCCTATCCTATCTTCTGTCCCATCCTATCCTCTATCCTATCCTATCCGCTATCCTAGCCTATCCTCTATCCTATCCTATCCTTCTCTCCTATCCTATCTTCTATCCTATCCTATCCTCTAACTTATCCTATCCTCTATCCTATCTTATCCTCTGTCCTATTCTATACTCTATCCTATCCTTTCCGCCATCCTATCCTATCCTGTCCTCTATCGAATCCTATCCTCTATCCTATCCAATCCCCTATCCTATCCTCTATCCGATCCTATCCTCTATCCTATCCTATCCTCTATCCTATCCAATCCTATATCCTATTCTCTATCCTATCCTATCCTCTATCGTATCCTATCCCCTATCTTGTCATATCCTCTATCCTTTTCTATCCTCTATCCTATCCTATCCTCTATCGTCTCCTGTCCTCTATCCTATCCAATCCCCTATCCTATCCAATCCCCTATCCTATCCAATCCCCGATCCTATCCTCTATCCTACCCTTTCCGCTATGCTATCCTATCCTCTATAATATCGTATCCTCTGTCCTATCCTTTCTCTATCCTACAATATCATCTATCCTATCCTATCCTCTATCCTATCCTATCCACCATCCTATCCTATCCTCAATCCTATCCTATACTCCATCCTATCCTATCCGCTATCCTATCCTATCCTCTATCCTATCCTATCCTCTATCCTATCCTATCCTCTATCCTATCCTATCCTCTATCCTATCCTATACTCTATCCTATCCTATCGTCTATAATACCGTATCCTCTATCCTATCCTATCCCCTATCCTATCCTATCCTCTATCCTATCCTCTATCGTCTCCTATCCTCTATCCTATCCTCTAGCCTATCCTCTAGCCTATCCTATTCTCTATCCTGTCCTCTATCCTATCCTATCCTATATCATATCCTATCCTTTATCCTATCCAATCCTCTATCCTATCCTATCCTCTATAATATCGTTTCCTCTATCATATCCTATCCTCTTTCCTATAATATTATCTATCCTATCCTCTTCTCTATCCTATCCTATCCTCTATCCTAACCTATCCTCTATCGTCTCCTATTCTCTATCCTATCCAAACCCCTATCCTATCCTATACTCTATCCTATCCTATCCTCTATCCTATCCTATCCTCTATCCTATCCTATCCTCTATCCTATCCTATCCTCTATCCTATCCTATCCTCTATCGTATCCTATCCTGTATTCGATCCAATCCCCTATCCTATCCTCTATCCTATCCTATTCTCTGTGCTATCCTCTATCCTATCCTATCCTCTATCCTATCGCATTCTCTATCCTATCCTATCGTCTTTCCTATCCTATTCTCTATCCTATCCTATCCTTTATCCTATCCTATCCTCTCTCCAATCCTATCCTCAATCCTATCCTATCCTCTATCCTATCCTATCCACTATCCTATCCTATCCTCTATCCTATCGTATCCTCTATCCTATCCCACCCTCTATCCTATCCTATCCTCTATCCTAACCTATCCTCTATCCTATAATATCCCCTATTCTATCCAATACTCTATTCTGTCGTATCCTCTATCTTATCCTACCATCTATCCTATACTATCGTCTATCCTATAATATCCTCTATCCTATCCTATGCTCTATCCTATCCTATCCTATCCTCTATCCTATCCTCTATCCTATCCTATCCTCTATCCTATCCTATCCTCTATCCTAACCTATCCTCTATCATATCCTATCCTCTATCTTATCCTATCGTTTATCCTATCCTATCCTCTATCCTATCCTATCCTCTACCCTATTCTATCCTCTACAATATCTTCTCCTCTATCCTATCCTATCCTCTATCCTATCCTATCCTCTATCCTATCCTATCCTCTATCCTATCCTATCCTCTATCCTATCCTATCCTCTATCCTATCCTATCCTATATCCTATCCTATCTTCTATCCTATCCTATCCTCAATCCTATCCTATCCTCTATCCTATCCTATCCTCTATCCCATCCTATCCTCCATCCTATCCTATCCTCTATCCTATCCTATCCTCTATCCTATCCTATCCTCTATCGTATCCTATCCCCTATCCTATCCTATCCTCTATCCGATTCTATCCTCTATCCTATCCTATCCTCTATCCTATCCTATCCTCTATCCTATCCTATCCTTCTCTCCTATCCTATCCTCTATCCTATCCTATCCTCTATAATATCGTTTCCTCTGTCCTATCCTATCCTCTATCGTATCCTATCCTGTATCCGATCCAATCGCCTATCCTATCCTATCCTCTATCCTACCCTATCCTCTATCACATCCTATCCTCTATCCTATCCAATCCCCTATCCTATTCTCTATCCTATCCAATACTCGATCCTATTCTATCCTCTATCCTATCCTATCCTCTATAATATCCTATCCTCTTCTCTATCCTATCCTATCGTCTATAATAACGTATCCTCTGTCCTATCCTTGCTCTATCCTATAATATCATATATCCTATCCTATTCTCTATCCTATCCCATCCTATCTTCTATCGTATCTTATCCTCTATCCTATCCAATCCTATATCGTATACTCTATCCTATCCAATCCTATATCCTATACTCTATCCTATCCTATCCTCTATCCTATAATATCCTCTATCCTATCCAATCCCCTATCCTATTCTCTATCCTATCCAATACTCGATCCTATTCTTTCCTCTATCCTATCCTCTATCCTATCGTATCCTCTATCCTATCCAATCCTCTATCCTATCCTCTATCCTATCCTATCCTCTATCCTATCCTATCCTCTATCCTATCCTATCCTCTATCCTATCCTATCCTCTATCCTATCCTATCCTCTATCCTATCCTATCCTCTATCCTATCCTATCCTCTATCCTATCCTATCCTCTATCCTATCCTATCCTCTATCCTATCCTATCCTCTATCCTCTATCCTATCCAATCCTCTATCCTATACTCTATCCTATCCTCTATCATATGCTATCCTCAAACGAATCCTATCCTATCCTCTATCCTATCCTATCCTCTATCCTATAATATCATCTATCCTACGCTATTCTCTATCCTATCCCATCCTCTTCCATATCCCATACTCTATCCTAACATATCCTCTATCCTATCCACTACCCTATCCTATCCTCTTTCCTATCCTATTCTCTATCCTATCCCATCCTCTATCCTATCCTATACTCTATCGTATCCTGTCCTCTATCCTATCCAATCCTTTATCCTATCCTCTATCCTATCCTATCCTCTATCCTATCCTATCCTCTATCCTATCCTATCCTCTATCCTATCCTATACTCTATCGTATCCTGTCCTCTATCCTATCCAATCCTTTATCCTATCCTCTATCCTATCCTATCCTCTATCATTTCCTATCCTCTATAATAACGTATCCTCTATCATATCCTATCCTCTATCCTATAATATCCTCTATCCTATCCTATCCTCTATCCTATCCTATCCTCTACCCTATCCTATCCTCTGTCCTACCCTATCCTCTATCCTATCCTCTATCCTATCCTGTATCCTATCCTCTACCCTATCTTCTATCCTATCCTACCCTCTATCCTATCCTATCCTATCCTCTATCCTATCCTATCCTCTATCCTATCCTATCCTCTATCCTATCCTATCGTCTATCATATCCTATCGTCTATCCTATCCTATCCTCTATTATATCCTATCCTCTATCCTATCCTATCCTCTATCCTATCCTATCCTGTATCCTATCCTATCCTCTATCCTATCCTCAATCCTATCCTATCCTCTATCCTATCCTATCCTCTATCCTATCCTATCCTCTATCCGATCCAATCCTCTATCCTATCCTATCCTCTATCCTATCCTCTATCCTATCCTGTATCCTATCCTCTATCCTATCCTCTATTCTATCCTACCCTCTATCCTATCCTATCCTATCCCCTATCCTATCCTATCCTCTATCCGATCCTATCCTCTATCCTATCCTATCCTCTATCCTATCCTCTATCCTATCCTCTATCCTATCCTCTATCCTATCCTGTATCCTATCCTATCCTCTATCCTATCCTATCCTCTATCCTATCCTATCCACTATCCTATCCTATCCTCTATCCTATCCTATCCTCTATCCTATCCTATCCTCTATCCTATCCTATCCTATCCCCTATCCTATCCTATCCTCTATCCGATCCTATCCCCTATCCTATCCTATGCTCTATCCTATCCTATCCTATCCTCTATCCTATCCTATCCTCTATCCTATCCTATACTATCCACTATCCTATCCTATCCTCTGTCCTATCCTATCCTCTATCCTATCCTATCCTGTATCCTATCCTATCCTCTATCCTATCCTCAATCCTACCCTATCCTCTATCCTATCCTATCCTCTATCCTATCCTATCCTCTATCCGATCCAATCCTCTATCCTATCCTATCCTCTATCCTATCCTCTATCCTATCCTGTATCCTATCCTCTATCCTATCCTCTATTCTATCCTACCCTCTATCCTATCCTATCCTATCCCCTATCCTATCCTATCCTCTATCCGATCCTATCCTCTATCCTATCCTATCCTCTATCCTATCCTCTATCCTATCCTCTATCCTATCCTGTATCCTATCCTATCCTCTATCCTATCCTATCCTCTATCCTATCCTATCCACTATCCTATCCTATCCTCTATCCTATCCTATCCTCTATCCTATCCTATCGTCTATCCTATCCTATCCTCTATCCTATCCTATCCTATCCCCTATCCTATCCTATCCTCTATCCGATCCTATCCCCTATCCTATCCTATGCTCTATCCTATCCTATCCTATCCTCTATCCTATCCTATCCTCTATCCTATCCTATCCTATCCTATCCACTATCCTATCCTATCCTCTGTCCTATCCTATCCTCTATCCTATCCTATCCTCTATCCTATCCTCTATCCTATCCTCTATCCTATCCTGTATCCTATCCTATCCTCTATCCTATCCTATCCTCTATCCTATCCTATCCACTATCCTATCCTATCCTCTATCCTATCCTATCATCTATCCTATCCTATCGTCTATCCTATCCTATCCTCTATCCTATCCTATCCTATCCCCTATCCTATCCTATCCTCTATCCGATCCTATCCCCTATCCTATCCTATGCTCTATCCTATCCTATCCTATCCTCTATCCTATCCTATCCTCTATCCTATCCTATCCTCTATCCTATCCTATCCTATCCTATCCTATCCTATCCTCTATCCTATCCTATCCTCTATCCTATCCTATCCTCTATCCTATCCTATCCTCTATCCTATCCTATCGTCTATCATATCCTATCCTCTATTATATCCTATCCTCTATCCTATCCTATCCTCTATCCTATCCTATCCTCTATCCTATCCTATCCTCTATCCTATCCTATCCTCTATCCTATCCTATCCTCTAGCCTATCCTACCCTCTATCCTATCCTATCCTGTATCCTATCCTATCCTCTATCCTATCCTATCCTCTATCATATCCTATCCTATCCTCTTTCCTATCCAATGCCCTGTCCTATTCTCTTTCCGATCCTATCCTCTATCCTATCCTATCCTCTATCCTATCCTATCCTCTATCCTATCCTATACTCTATCCTATCCTATCGTCTATAATATCGTATCCTCTATCCTATCCTACCCTCTTTCCTATAATATCATCTATCCTATCCTCTATCGTATCCTATCCTATCCTCTATAATATCGTATCTTCTATCCTATCCTATCCTCTCTCCTATAATATCATCTATCCTATCCAATCCTCTATCCTATCCTATCCTCTATCCTATCCTATCCTCTATCCTATCCTATCCTCTATCCTATCCTATCCTCTATCCTATCCTATCCTCTATCCTATCCTATCCTCTATCCTATCCTATCCTCTATCCTATCCTATCCTCTATCCTATCCTATCCTCTATCCGATCCTATCCTCTATCCTATCCTATCCTCTATCCTATCCTCTATCCTATCCTCTATCCTATCCTCTATCCTATCCTCTATCCTATCCTATCCTCTATCCTATCCTATCCTCTATCCTATCCTATCGTCTATCATATCCTATCGTCTATCCTATCCTATCCTCTATTATATCCTATCCTCTATCCTATCCTATCCTCTATCCTATCCTATCCTCTATCCTATCCTATCCTCTATCCTATCCTATCCTCTATCCTATCCTCAATCCTATCCTATCCTCTATCCTATCCTATCCTCTATCCTATCCTATCCTCTATCCGATCCAATCCTCTATCCTATCCTATCCTCTATCCTATCCTCTATCCTATCCTGTATCCTATCCTCTATCCTATCCTCTATTCTATCCTACCCTCTATCCTATCCTATCCTATCCCCTATCCTATCCTATCCTCTATCCGATCCTATCCTCTATCCTATCCTATCCTCTATCCTATCCTATCCTCTATCCTATCCTATCCTCTATCCTATGCTATCCTCTATTCTATCCTATCCTCTATCCTATCCTATCCTCTATCCTATCCTATCCTCTATCCTATCCTATCCTCTATCCTATCCTATCCTCTATCCTATCCTATCCTCTATCCTATCCTATCCTCTATCCTATCCTATCCTCTATCCTATCCTATCCTCTATCCTATCCTATCCTCTATCCTATCCTATCCTCTATCCGATCCTATCCTCTATCCTACCCTTTCCGCTATGCTATCCTATCCTCTATCCTATCCTATCCTCTATCCCATCCTGTCCTCTATCCTATAATATCATCTATCCTATCCTATTCTCTATCCTATCCTATCCTATCCTCTACCGTATCCTATCCTGTATCCGATCCAATCCCCTATCGTCTCCTCTATCCTATCCTATTCTCTATCCTATCCTCTATCCTATCGTATCCTCTATCCTATCCAATCCTCTATCCTATCCTGTCCTCTATCCTATAATATCATCTATCCTATCCTATTCTCTATCCTATCCTATCCTATCCTCTACCGTATCCTATCCTGTATCCGATCCAATCCCCTATCGTCTCCTCTATACTATCCAATCCTCTATCCTATCCTCTATCCTATCCTATCCTCTAACTTATCCAATCCTCTATCCCATCTTATCCTCTGTCCTATTCTATACTCTATCCTATCCTTTCCGCCATCCTATCATATCCTGTCCTCTATCGAAGCCTATCCTTTATCCTATCCAATCCCCTATCCTATCCTCTATCCGATCCTAACCTCTATCCTTTCCTATCCTCTATAATATCGTTTCCACTGTCCTATAATGTCCTCTATCCTATAATATCATCTATCCTATCCTATTCTCTATCCTATCCTATCCTATCCTCTATCGTATCCTATCCTCTATCCTATCCAATCCTATATCCTATTCTCTATCCTATCCTATCCTCTATCGTATCCTATCCCCTATCCTATCCTATCCTCTATCCTATTCTATCCTCTATCCTATCCTATCCTCTATCGTCTCCTGTCCTCTATACTATCCAATCCCCTATCCTATCCTCTATCCTACCCTTTCCGCTATGCTATACTATCCTCTATCCTATCCAATCCTATATCGTATCCTCTATCCTATCATATCCTCTATCCTATCCTATCCTATCCTCTATCCTATCCTATCCTCTATCCTATCCTATCCTCTATCGTATCGTATCCTCTATCCTATCCAATCCTCTATCCTATCCTCTATCCTATCCTATCCTCTAACTTATCCTATCCTCTATCCTATCTTATCCTCTGTCCTATCGTATCCTCTATCCTATCCTATCCTCTATCCTATCCTATCCTCTATCCTATCCTATCCTCTATCCTATCCTATCCTCTATCCTATCCTATCCACTATCTTATCCCATCCTCTATCCTATCCCATTCTCTATCCTATCCTATTCTCTTTCCTATCCTATCCTCTATCCTATCCAATCCTATTTCGTATCCTCTATCCTATCCTATCCTCTATCCTATCCTATCCTCTATCCTATCCTATCCTCTATCCTATCCTATCCTCTATCCTATCCAAACCTTTATCCTATCCTATCCTCTATCCTATCCTATCCCCTATCCTATCCTATCCTCTATCCTATCCTATCCTCTATCCTATCCTATCCTATCCTCTATCCTATCCTATCCTCTATCCTATCCTATCCTCTATCCTATCCTATCCTCTATCCTATCCTATCCTCTATCCTATCCTATCCTCTATCCTATCCTATCCTCTATCCTATCCTATCCTCTATCCTATCCTATCCTCTATCCTATCCTATCCTCTATCCTATCCTATCCTCTATCCTATCCTATCCTCTATCCTATCCTATCCTCTATCCTATCCTATCCTCTATCCGATCATATCCTCTATCCTATCCTATCCTATCCTCTATAATATCGTATCCTTTATCCCATCCCATCCTCTATCCTATCCTATCCTCTATCCTATCCTATCCTCTGTCCTATCCTATCCTCTATCCTATCCTATCCTATCCTCTATAATATCGTATCCTTTATCCCATCCCATCCTCTATCCTATCCTATCCTCTATCCTATCCTATCCTCTGTCCTATCCTATCCTCTATCCTATCCTATCCTCTATCCTATCCTATCCTCTATCCTATCCTATCCTCTATCCTATCCTATCCTCTATCCTATCCTATCCTCTATCCTATCCTATCCTCTATCCTATCCTATCCTCTATCCTATCCTATCCTCTATCCTATCCTATCCTCTATCCTATCCTATCCTCTATCCTATCCTATCCTCTATCCTATCCTATCCTCTATCCTATCCTATCCACTATCCTATCCTATCCTCTATCCGATCATATCCTCTATCCTATCCTATCCTATCCTCTATAATATCGTATCCTTTATCCCATCCCATCCTCTATCCTATCCTATCCTCTATCCTATCCTATCCTCTATCCTATCCTATCATCTATCCTATCCTATCCTCTATCCTATCCTATCCTCTATCCTATCCTATCCTCTATCCTATAGAATCCCCTATCCTCTCCTCTACCGTATTGTATCCTCTATAATATCGTATCCTCTATCATATTCTATCGTATACTATCCTCAAACCTATCCTATCCTCTATCCGATCATATCCTCTATCCTATCCTATCCTATCCTCTATAATATCGTATCCTTTATCCCATCCTATCCTCTATCCTATCCTATCCTCTATCCTATCCTATCCTCTATCCTATCCTATCGTCTATCATATCCTATCGTCTATCCTATCCTCTATCCTATCCTATCCTATATCCTATCCTATCCTCTATCCTATACTATCCTCTATCCTATCCTATCCTCTATCCTATCCTATCCTCTAGCCTATCCTATCCTCTATCCTATCCTATTCTCTATCCTATCCTATCCTCTATCGTATCCTACCCCCTATCTTGTCCTATCCTCTATCCTTTTCTATCCTCTATCCTATCCTATCCTCTATCGTCTCCTGTCCTCTATCCTATCCAATCCCCTATCCTATCCAATCCCCTATCCTATCCAATCCCCGATCCTATCCTCTATCCTACCCTTTCCGCTATGCTATCCTATCCTCTATAATATCGTATCCTCTGTCCTATCCTTTCTCTATCCTACAATATCATCTATCCTATCCTATCCTCTATCCTATCCTATCCACCATCCTATCCTATCCTCAATCCTATCCTATACTCCATCCTATCCTATCCGCTATCCTATCCTATCCTCTTTCCTATCCTATCGTCAACCCTATCCTATCCTCTATCCTATCCAATCCTCTATCCTATCCTCTATCCTATCCTATTCTCTGTGCTATCCTCTATCCTATCCTATCCTCTATCCTATCCCATTCTCTATCCTATCCTATCGTCTTTCCTATCCTATTCTCTATCCTATCCTATCCTTTATCCTATCCTATCCTCTCTCCAATCCTATCCTCAATCCTATCCTATCCTCTATCCTATCCTATCCACTATCCTATCCTATCCTCTATCCTATCGTATCCTCTATCCTATCCCACCCTCTATCCTATCCTATCCTCTATCCTAACCTATCCTCTATCCTATAATATCCTCTATTCTATCCAATACTCTATTCTGTCGTATCCTCTATCTTATCCTACCATCTATCCTATACTATCGTCTATCCTATAATATCCTCTATCCTATCCTATGCTCTATCCTATCCTATCCTATCCTCTATCCTATCCTCTATCCTATCCTCTCCTCTATCCTACCCTATCCTTTTTCCAATCCTATCCTATATCCTATCCTATCTTCTATCCTATCCTATCCTCAATCCTATCCTATCCTCTATTCTATCCTATCCTCTATCCCATCCTATCCTCTATCCTATCCTATCCTCTATCCTATCCTATCCTCTATCCTATCCTATCCTCTATCGTATCCTATCCCCTATCCTATCCTATCCTCTATCCTATTCTATCCTCTATCCTATCCTATCCTCTATCCTATCCTATCCTCTATCCTATCCTATCCTTCTCTCCTATCCTATCCTCTATCCTATCCTATCCTCTATAATATCGTTTCCTCTGTCCTATCCTATCCTCTATCGTATCCTATCCTGTATCCGATCCAATCGCCTATCCTATCCTATCCTCTATCCTACCCTATCCTCTATCACATCCTATCCTCTATCCTATCCTATCCTCTATCCTATCCAATCCCCTATCCTATTCTCTATCCTATCCAATACTCGATCCTATTCTATCCTCTATCCTATCCTATCCTCTATCCTATCCTATCCTCTTCTCTATCCTATCCTATCGTCTATAATAACGTATCCTCTGTCCTATCCTTGCTCTATCCTATAATATCATATATCCTATCCTATTCTCTATCCTATCCCATCCTATCTTCTATCGTATCTTATCCTCTATCCTATCCAATCCTATATCGTATACTCTATCCTATCCAATCCTATATCCTATACTCTATCCTATCCTATCCTCTATCCTATAATATCCTCTATCCTATCCAATCCCCTATCCTATTCTCTATCCTATCCAATACTCGATCCTATTCTTTCCTCTATCCTATCCTCTATCCTATCGTATCCTCTATCCTATCCAATCCTCTATCCTATCCTCTATCCTATCCTATCCTCTATCCTATCCTATCCTCTATCCTATCCTATCCTCTATCCTATCCTATCCTCTATCCTATCCTATCCTCTATCCTATCCTATCCTCTATCCTATCCTATCCTCTATCCTATCCTATCCTCTATCCTATCCTATCCTCTATCCTATCCTATCCTCTATCCTATCCTATCCTCTATCCTATCCTATCCTCTATCCTATCCTATCCTCTATCCTATCCTATCCTCTATCCTATCCTATCCTCTATCCTCTATCCTATCCAATCCTCTATCCTATACTCTATCCTATCCTCTATCATATGCTATCCTCAATCGAATCCTATCCTATCCTCTATCCTATCCTATCCTCTATCCTATAATATCATCTATCCTACGCTATTCTCTATCCTATCCCATCCTCTTCCATATCCCATACTCTATCCTAACATATCCTCTATCCTATCCTATCCACTACCCTATCCTATCCTCTTTCCTATCCTATTCTCTATCCTATCCCATCCTCTATCCTATCCTATACTCTATCGTATCCTGTCCTCTATCCTATCCAATCCTTTATCCTATCCTCTATCCTATCCTATCCTCTATCCTATCCTATCCTCTATCCTAACCAATC
Source organism: Halictus rubicundus (assembly GCF_050948215.1). NCBI lineage: Eukaryota > Metazoa > Arthropoda > Insecta > Hymenoptera > Halictidae > Halictus > Halictus rubicundus. Next base: position 76,392 of record NW_027488659.1, on the reverse strand, counting down.
CTCTATCATATCCTATCCTCTATCTTATCCTATCGTTTATCCTATCCTATCCTCTATCCTATCCTATCCTCTACCCTATTCTATCCTCTACAATATCTTCTCCTCTATCCTATCCTATCCTCTATCCTATCCTATCCTCTATCCTATCCTATCCTCTATCCTATCCTATACTCTATCCTATCCTATCCTATATCCTATCCTATCTTCTATCCTATCCTATCCTCAATCCTATCCTATCCTCTATCCTATCCTATCCTCTATCCCATCCTATCCTCTATCCTATCCTATCCTCTATCCTATCCTATCCTCTATCCTATCCTATCCTCTATCGTATCCTATCCCCTATCCTATCCTATCCTCTATCCTATTCTATCCTCTATCCTATCCTATCCTCTATCCTATCCTATCCTCTATCCTATCCTATCCTTCTCTCCTATCCTATCCTCTATCCTATCCTATCCTCTATAATATCGTTTCCTCTGTCCTATCCTATCCTCTATAATATCGTTTCCTCTGTCCTATCCTATCCTCTATCGTATCCTATCCTGTATCCGATCCAATCGCCTATCCTATCCTATCCTCTATCCTACCCTATCCTCTATCACATCCTATCCTCTATCCTATCCTATCCTCTATCCTATCCAATCCCCTATCCTATTCTCTATCCTATCCAATACTCGATCCTATTCTATCCTCTATCCTATCCTATCCTCTATCCTATCCTATCCTCTTCTCTATCCTATCCTATCGTCTATAATAACGTATCCTCTGTCCTATCCTTGCTCTATCCTATAATATCATATATCCTATCCTATTCTCTATCCTATCCCATCCTATCTTCTATCGTATCTTATCCTCTATCCTATCCAATCCTATATCGTATACTCTATCCTATCCAATCCTATATCCTATACTCTATCCTATCCTATCCTCTATCCTATAATATCCTCTATCCTATCCAATCCCCTATCCTATTCTCTATCCTATCCAATACTCGATCCTATTCTTTCCTCTATCCTATCCTCTATCCTATCGTATCCTCTATCCTATCCAATCCTCTATCCTATCCTCTATCCTATCCTATCCTCTATCCTATCCTATCCTCTATCCTATCCTATCCTCTATCCTATCCTATCCTCTATCCTATCCTATCCTCTATCCTATCCTATCCTCTATCCTATCCTATCCTCTATCCTATCCTATCCTCTATCCTATCCTATCCTCTATCCTCTATCCTCTATCCTATCCAATCCTCTATCCTATACTCTATCCTATCCTCTATCATATGCTATCCTCAAACGAATCCTATCCTATCCTCTATCCTATCCTATCCTCTATCCTATAATATCATCTATCTTACGCTATTCTCTATCCTATCCCATCCTCTTCCATATCCCATACTCTATCCTAACATATCCTCTATCCTATCCTATCCACTACCCTATCCTATCCTCTTTCCTATCCTATTCTCTATCCTACCCCATCCTCTATCCTATCCTATACTCTATCGTATCCTGTCCTCTATCCTATCCAATCCTTTATCCTATCCTCTATCCTATCCTATCCTCTATCATTTCCTATCCTCTATAATAACGTATCCTCTATCATATCCTATCCTCTATCCTATAATATCCTCTATCCTATCCAATCCTCTATCCTATCCTCTATCCTATTCTCTATCCAATCCTATCCTCTTTCGTCTCCTATCCTCTATCTTATCCAATCCCCTGTCCTATCCTCTATCCTATCCTTTCCACTATCCCATACTTTCCTCTATCCTATCCTATCCTCTATAAGATCGTATCCTCTATCCTATCCTGTCCTCTATCCTATAATATCATCTATCCTATCCTATCCTCTGTCCAATCATATCCTGTATTATATCCTATACTCTATCCTATCCTATCCTCTATCCTATCCTATCCTCTATCCTATCCTATCCTCTATCCTATCCTATCCTCTACCCTATCCTATCCTCTGTCCTACCCTATCCTCTATCCTATCCTCTATCCTATCCTGTATCCTATCCTCTACCCTATCTTCTATCCTATCCTACCCTCTATCCTATCCTATCCTATCCTCTATCCTATCCTATCCTCTATCCTATCCTATCCTCTATCCTATCCTATCGTCTATCATATCCTATCGTCTATCCTATCCTATCCTCTATTATATCCTATCCTCTATCCTATCCCATCCTCTATCCTATCCTATCCTGTATCCTATCCTATCCTCTATCCTATCCTCAATCCTATCCTATCCTCTATCCTATCCTATCCTCTATCCTATCCTATCCTCTATCCGATCCAATCCTCTATCCTATCCTATCCTCTATCCTATCCTCTATCCTATCCTGTATCCTATCCTCTATCCTATCCTCTATTCTATCCTACCCTCTATCCTATCCTATCCTATCCCCTATCCTATCCTATCCTCTATCCGATCCTATCCTCTATCCTATCCTATCCTCTATCCTATCCTCTATCCTATCCTCTATCCTATCCTGTATCCTATCCTATCCTCTATCCTATCCTATCCTCTATCCTATCCTATCCACTATCCTATCCTATCCTCTATCCTATCCTATCCTCTATCCTATCCTATCGTCTATCCTATCCTATCCTCTATCCTATCCTATCCTATCCCCTATCCTATCCTATCCTCTATCCGATCCTATCCCCTATCCTATCCTATGCCCTATCCTATCCTATCCTATCCTCTATCCTATCCTATCCTCTATCCTATCCTATCCTCTATCCTATCCTATCCTCTATCCTATCCTATCCTCTATCCTATCCTATCCTATCCTATCCACTATCCTATCCTATCCTCTATCCTATCCTATCCTCTATCCTATCCTATCCTCTATCCTATCCTCTATCCTATCCTCTATCCTATCCTGTATCCTATCCTATCCTGTATCCTATCCTATCCTCTATCCTATCCTATCCACTATCCTATCCTATCCTCTATCCTATCCTATCCTCTATCCTATCCTATCGTCTATCCTATCCTATCCTCTATCCTATCCTATCCTATCCCCTATCCTATCCTATCCTCTATCCGATCCTATCCCCTATCCTATCCTATGCTCTATCCTATCCTATCCTATCCTATCCTCTATCCTATCCTATCCTCTATCCTATCCTATCCTCTATCCTATCCTATCCTATCAAATCCTCTATCCTATCCTATCCTCTATCCTATCCTATCCTCTATCCTATCCTATCCTCTATCCTATCCTATCGTCTATCATATCCTATCCTCTATTATATCCTATCCTCTATCCTATCCTATCCTCTATCCTATCCTATCCTCTATCCTATCCTATCCTCTATCCTATCCTATCCTCTATCCTATCCTATCCTCTAGCCTATCCTACCCTCTATCCTATCCTATCCTGTATCCTATCCTATCCTCTATCCTATCCTATCCTCTATCATATCCTATCCTCTATCCTATCCTATCCTCTTTCCTATCCAATGCCCTGTCCTATTCTCTTTCCGATCCTATCCTCTATCCTATCCTATCCTCTATCCTATCCTATCCTCTATCCTATCCTATACTCTATCCTATCCTATCGTCTATAATATCGTATCCTCTATCCTATCCTACCCTCTTTCCTATAATATCATCTATCCTATCCTCTATCGTATCCTATCCTATCCTCTATAATATCGTATCTTCTATCCTATCCTATCCTCTCTCCTATAATATCTACTATCCTATCCTATGCTCTATCCTATCCTATCCTATCCTCTATCCTATCCTATCCTCTATCCTATCCTATCCTCTATCCTATCCTATCCTCTTTCCTATCCAATGCCCTGTCCTATTCTCTTTCCGATCCTATCCTCTATCCTATCCTATCCTCTATCCTATCCTATCCTCTATCCTATCCTATACTCTATCCTATCCTATCGTCTATAATATCGTATCCTCTATCCTATCCTTCCCTCTTTCCTATAATATCATCTATCCTATCCTCTATCGTATCCTATCCTATCCTCTATCCTATCCTATCCTCTATCCTATCCTATCCTATCCTATCCTCTATCCTATCCTATCCTCTATCCTATCCAATCCTCTATCCTATCCTGTCCTCTATCCTATAATATCATCTATCCTATCCTATTCTCTATCCTATCCTATCCTATCCTCTACCGTATCCTATCCTGTATCCGATCCAATCCCCTATCGTCTCCTCTATCCTATCCAATCCTCTATCCTATCCTCTATCCTATCCTATCCTCTAACTTATCCCATCCTCTATCCTATCTTATCCTCTGTCCTATTCTATACTCTATCCTATCCTTTCCGCCATCCTATCATATCCTGTCCTCTATCGAAGCCTATCCTTTATCCTATCCAATCCCCTATCCTATCCTCTATCCGATCCTATCCTATCCTCTATCCTATCCTATCCTCTATCCTATCCTATCCTCTATCCTATCCTATCCTCTATCCTATCCTATCCTCTATCCTATCCTATCCTCTATCCTATCCTATCCTCTATCCTATCCTATCCTCTATCCTATCCAATCCTCTATCCTATCCTGTCCTCTATCCTATAATATCATCTATCCTATCCTATTCTCTATCCTATCCTATCCTATCCTCTACCGTATCCTATCCTGTATCCGATCCAATCCCCTATCGTCTCCTCTATCCTATCCAATCCTCTATCCTATCCTCTATCCTATCCTATCCTCTAACTTATCCCATCCTCTATCCTATCTTATCCTCTGTCCTATTCTATACTCTATCCTATCCTTTCCGCCATCCTATCATATCCTGTCCTCTATCGAAGCCTATCCTTTATCCTATCCAATCCCCTATCCTATCCTCTATCCGATCCTATCCTATCCTCTATCCTATCCTATCCTCTATCCTATCCTATCATCTATCCTATCCTATCCTCTATCCTATCCTATCCTCTATCCTATAGTATCCCCTATCCTCTCCTCTACCGTATTGTATCCTCTATAATATCGTATCCTCTATCATATTCTATCGTATACTATCCTCAAACCTATCCTATCCTCTATCCGATCATATCCTCTATCCTATCCTATCCTCTATCCTATCCTATCCTCTATCCTATCCTATCCTCTATCCTATCCTATCGTCTATCATATCCTATCGTCTATCCTATCCTCTATCCTATCGTATCCTCTGTCCTATCCTATCCTCTATCCTATCCTATCCTCTATCCTATACTATCCTCTATCCTATCCTATCCTCTATCCTATCCTATCCTCTAGCCTATCCTATCCTCTATCCTATCCTATCCTGTATCCTATCCTATCCTCTATCCTATCCTATCCTCTATCCTATCCTATCCTCTATCCTATCCTATCCTCTATCCTATCCTATCCTCTATCCTATCCTATCCTGTATTATATCCTATCCTCTATCGTATCCTAGCCTCTAACATATCCTATCCTCAATCCTATGCTATCCTCTATCCTATCCAATCCTCTATCCTATCCTATCCTCTATCCTATCCTATCCTCTATCCTATAGAATCCCCTATCCTCTCCTCTACCGTATTGTATCCTCTATAATATCGTATCCTCTATCATATTCTATCGTATACTATCCTCAAACCTATCCTATCCTCTATCCGATCATATCCTCTATCCTATCCTATCCTATCCTCTATAATATCGTATCCTTTATCCCATCCTATCCTCTATCCTATCCTATCCTCTATCCTATCCTATCCTCTATCCTATCCTATCGTCTATCATATCCTATCCTCTATCCTATCCTATCCTCTATCCTATTCTATCCTTCTCTCCTATCCTATCCTCTATCCTATCCTCTATCCTATCCTATCCTCTAACTTATCCTATCCTCTATCCTATCTTATCCTCTGTCCTATTCTATACTCTATCCTATCCTTTCCGCCATCCTATCCTATCCTGTCCTCTATCGAATCCTATCCTCTATCCTATCCTCTATCCTATCCTATCCTCTATCCTATCCTATCCTCTATCCTATCCTATCCTCTATCCTATCCTATCCTCTATCCTATCCTATCCTCTATCCTATCATATCCACTATCCTATCCTATCCTCTATCCTATCCTATCCTCTATCGTCTCCTGTCCTATCCTCTATCGTCTCCTGTCCTATCCTCTATCCTATCCTATACTCTATCGTCTCCTGTCCTATCCTCTATCCTATCCTATCCTCTATCCTATCCTATCCTCTATCCTATCCTATCCTCTATCCTATCCTATCCTCTATCCTATCCTATCCTCTATCCGATCCTATCCTCTATCCTATCCTATCCTCTATCTTATCCTATCCTCTATCCTATCCTATCCTCTATCCTATCCAATGCTCTGTCCTATCCTATCCTCTAACCTATCCTATCCTCTATCCTATCCTATCCTCTATCCTATTCTATCCTTCTCTATTATCCTATCCTCTATCCTATCCTATCCTCTATCCTATCCTATCCTCTATCCTATTCTATCCTTCTCTCCTATCCTATCCTCCATCCTATCCTATCCTCTATCCTATCCTATCCTCTATCCTATAGAATCCCCTATCCTCTCCTCTACCGTATTGTATCCTCTATAATATCGTATCCTCTATCATATTCTATCGTATACTATCCTCAAACCTATCCTATCCTCTATCCGATCATATCCTCTATCCTATCCTATCCTATCCTCTGTAATATCGTATCCTTTATCCCATCCTATCCTCTATCCTATCCTATCCTGTATCCTATCCTATCCTCTATCCTATCCTATCCTCTATCCTATCCTATCGTCTATCATATCCTATCGTCTATCCTATCCTCTATCCTATCCTATCCTCTATCCTATCCTATCCTCTATCCTATCCTATCCTCTATCCTATCCTATCCTCTATCCTATCCTATCCTCTAGCCTATCCAATCCTCTATCCTATCCTATCCTCTATCCTATCCTATCCTCTATCCTATAGAATCCCCTATCCTCTCCTCTACCGTATTGTATCCTCTATAATATCGTATCCTCTATCATATTCTATCGTATACTATCCTCAAACCTATCCTATCCTCTATCCGATCATATCCTCTATCCTATCCTATCCTATCCTCTATAATATCGTATCCTTTATCCCATCCTATCCTCTATCCTATCCTATCCTCTATCCTATCCTATCCTCTATCCTATCCTATCGTCTATCATATCCTATCGTCTATCCTATCCTCTATCCTATCCTATCCTCTATCCTATACTATCCTCTATCCTATCCTATCCTCTATCCTATCCTATCCTCTAGCCTATCCTATCCTCTATCCTATCCTATCCTCTATCCTATCCTATCCTCTATCCTATCCTATCCTCTATCCTATCCTATCCTCTATCCTATCCTCTATCCTATCCTATCCTCTATCCTATTCTATCCTTCTCTATTATCCTATCCTCTATCCTATCCTATCCTCTATCCTATCCTATCCTCTATCCTATCCTATCCTCTATCCTATTCTATCCTTCTCTATTATCCTATCCTCTATCCTGTCCTATCCTCTATCCTATCCTATCCTCTATCCTATTCTATCCTTCTCTGCTATCCTATCCTCCATCCTATCCTATCCTCTATCCTATCCTATCCTCTATCCTATCCTATCCTCTATCCTATCCTATCCTCTATCCTATCCTATCCTCTATCCTATCCTATCCTCTATCCTATCCTATCCTCTATCCTATCCTCTATCCTATCCTCTATCCTATCCTATCCTCTATCCTATCCTATCCTCTATCCTATCATCAATCCTATCCTATCCTCTACCGTATCCTATCCTGTATCCGATCCAATCCCCTATCGTCTCCTCTATCCTATCCTATTCTCTATCCTATCCTCTATCCTATCGTATCCTCTATCCTATCCTATTCTCTATCCTATCCTCTATCCTATCGGATCCTCTATCCTATCCTCTATCCTATCCTATCCTCTAACTTATCCCATCCTCTATCCTATCTTATCCTCTGTCCTATTCTATAGTCTATCCTATCCTTTCCGCCATCCTATCATATCCTGTCCTCTATCGAAGCCTATCCTTTATCCTATCCAATCCCCTATCCTATCCTCTATCCGATCCTATCATCTATTCTTTCCTATCCTCTATAATATCGTTTCCACTGTCCTATAATGTCCTCTATCCTATAATATCATCTATCCTATCCTATTCTCTATCCTATCCTATCCTATCCTCTATCGTATCCTATCCTCTATCCTATCCAATCCTATATCCTATTCTCTATCCTATCCTATCCTCCATCGTATCCTATCCCCTATCCTATCCTCTATCCTACTCTATCCTCTATCCTATCCTATCCTCTATCGTCTCCTGTCTTCTATACTATCCAATCCCCTATCCTATCCAATCCCCTATCCTATCCTCTATCCTACCCTTTCCGCTATGCTATCCTATCCTCTATCCTATCCAATCCTATAACGTATCCTCTATCCTATCATATCCTCTATCCTATCCTATCCTATCCTCTATCCTATCCTATCCTCTAACTTATCCTATCCTCTATCCTATCTTATCCTCTGTCCTATCGTATCCTCTATCCTATCCTATCCTCTATCCTATCCTATCCTCTATCCTATCCTATCCTCTATCCTATCCTATCCTCTATCCTATCCTATCCTCTATCCTATCCTATCCTCTAACTTATCCTATCCTCTATCCTATCTTATCCTCTGTCCTATCGTATCCTCTATCCTATCCTATCCTCTATCCTATCCTATCCTCTATCCTATCCTATCCTCTATCCTATCCTATCCTCTATCCTATCCTATCCTCTATCCTATCCTATCCTCTATCTTATCCTATCCTCTATCCTATCCCATTCTCTATCCTATCCTATTCTCTTTCCTATCCTATCCTCTATCCTATCCAATCCTATTTCGTATCCTCTATCCTATCCTATCCTCTATCCTATCCTATCCTCTATCCTATCCAAACCTTTATCCTATCCTATCCTCTATCCTATCCTATCCCCTATCCTATCCTATCCTCTATCCTATCCTATCCTCTATCCTATCCTATCCTCTATCCTATCCTATCCTCTATCCTATCCTCTATCCTATCCTATCCTCTATCCTATACTATCCTCTATCCTATCCTATCCTCTATCCTATCCTATCCTCTAGCCTATCCTATCCTCTATCCTATCCTATCCTCTATCCTATCCTATCCTCTATCCTATCCTATCCTCTATCCTATCCTATCCTCTATCCTATCCTCTATCCTATCCTATCCTCTATCCTATTCTATCCTTCTCTATTATCCTATCCTCTATCCTATCCTATCCTCTATCCTATCCTATCCTCTATCCTATCCTATCCTCTATCCTATTCTATCCTTCTCTATTATCCTATCCTCTATCCTGTCCTATCCTCTATCCTATCCTATCCTTCTCTGCTATCCTATCCTCCATCCTATCCTATCCTCTATCCTATCCTATCCTCTATCCTATCCTATCCTCTATCCTATCCTATCCTCTATCCTATCCTATCCTCTATCCTATCCTATCCTCTATCCTATCCTATCCTCTATCCTATCCTATCCTCTATCCTATCCTCTATCCTATCCTCTATCCTATCCTATCCTCTATCCTATCCTATCCTCTATCCTATCATCAATCCTATCCTATCCTCTACCGTATCCTATCCTGTATCCGATCCAATCCCCTATCGTCTCCTCTATCCTATCCTATTCTCTATCCTATCCTCTATCCTATCGTATCCTCTATCCTATCCAATCCTCTGTCCTATCCTGTCCTCTATCCTATAATATCATCTATCCAACCTATTCTCTATCCTATCCTATCCTATCCTCTACCGTATCCTATCCTGTATCCGATCCAATCCCCTATCGTCTCCTCTATCCTATCCTATTCTCTATCCTATCCTCTATCCTATCGGATCCTCTATCCTATCCTCTATCCTATCCTATCCTCTAACTTATCCCATCCTCTATCCTATCTTATCCTCTGTCCTATTCTATAGTCTATCCTATCCTTTCCGCCATCCTATCATATCCTGTCCTCTATCGAAGCCTATCCTTTATCCTATCCAATCCCCTATCCTATCCTCTATCCGATCCTATCATCTATTCTTTCCTATCCTCTATAATATCGTTTCCACTGTCCTATAATGTCCTCTATCCTATAATATCATCTATCCTATCCTATTCTCTATCCTATCCTATCCTATCCTCTATCGTATCCTATCCTCTATCCTATCCAATCCTATATCCTATTCTCTATCCTATCCTATCCTCTATCGTATCCTATCCCCTATCCTATCCTCTATCCTACTCTATCCTCTATCCTATCCTATCCTCTATCGTCTCCTGTCTTCTATACTATCCAATCCCCTATCCTATCCAATCCCCTATCCTATCCTCTATCCTACCCTTTCCGCTATGCTATCCTATCCTCTATCCTATCCAATCCTATAACGTATCCTCTATCCTATCATATCCTCTATCCTATCCTATCCTATCCTCTATCCTATCCTATCCTCTAACTTATCCTATCCTCTATCCTATCTTATCCTCTGTCCTATCGTATCCTCTATCCTATCCTATCCTCTATCCTATCCTATCCTCTATCCTATCCTATCCTCTATCCTATCCTATCCTCTATCCTATCCTATCCTCTATCCTATCCTATCCTCTAACTTATCCTATCCTCTATCCTATCTTATCCTCTGTCCTATCGTATCCTCTATCCTATCCTATCCTCTATCCTATCCTATCCTCTATCCTATCCTATCCTCTATCCTATCCTATCCTCTATCCTATCCTATCCTCTATCCTATCCTATCCTCTAACTTATCCTATCCTCTATCCTATCCCATTCTCTATCCTATCCTATTCTCTTTCCTATCCTATCCTCTATCCTATCCAATCCTATTTCGTATCCTCTATCCTATCCTATCCTCTATCCTATCCTATCCTCTATCCTATCCAAACCTTTATCCTATCCTATCCTCTATCCTATCCTATCCCCTATCCTATCCTATCCTCTATCCTATCCTATCCTCTATCCTATCCTATCCTCTATCCTATCCTATCCTCTATCCTATCCTATCCTCTATCCTATCGTATGCTCTATCCTATCCAATCCTCTATCCTATCCTCTATCCTATCCTATCCTCTAACTTATCCTATCCTCTATCCTATCTTATCCTCTGTCCTATCGTATCCTCTATCCTATCCTATCCTCTATCCTATCCTATCCTCTATCCTATCCTATCCTCTATCCTATCCTATCCTCTATCTTATCCTATCCTCTATCCTATCCCATTCTCTATCCTATCCTATTCTCTTTCCTATCCTATCCTCTATCCTATCCAATCCTATTTCGTATCCTCTATCCTATCCTATCCTCTATCCTATCCTATCCTCTATCCTATCCTATCCTCTATCCTATCCAAACCTTTATCCTATCCTATCCTCTATCCTATCCTATCCCCTATCCTATCCTATCCTCTATCCTATCCTATCCTCTATCCTATCCTATCCTATCCTCTATCCTATCCTATCCTCTATCCTATCCTATCCTCTATCCTATCCTATCCTCTATCCTATCCTATCCTCTATCCTATCCTATCCTCTATCCTATCCTATCCTCTATCCTATCCTATCCACTATCCTATCCTATCCTCTATCCGATCATATCCTCTATCCTATCCTATCCTATCCTCTATAATATCGTATCCTTTATCCCATCCCATCCTCTATCCTATCCTATCCTCTATCCTATCCTATCCTCTGTCGTATCCTATCCTCTATCCTATCCTATCGTCTATCATATCCTATCGTCTATCCTATCCTATCCTCTATTATATCCTATCCTCTATCCTATCCTATCCTCTATCCTATCCTATCCTCTATCCTATACTATCCTCTATCCTATCCTATCCTCTATCCTATCCTATCCTCTAGCCTATCCTATCCTCTATCCTATCCTATCCTCTATCCTATCCTATCCTCTATCCTATAGAATCCCCTATCCTCTCCTCTACCGTATTGTATCCTCTATAATATCGTATCCTCTATCATATTCTATCGTATACTATCCTCAAACCTATCCTGTCCTCTATCCGATCATATCCTCTATCCTATCCTATCCTATCCTCTATAATATCGTATCCTTTATCCCATCCTATCCTCTATCCTATCCTATCCTCTATCCTATCCTATCCTCTAGCCTATCCTATCCTCTATCCTATCCTATCCTGTATCCTATCCTATCCTCTATCCTATCCTATCCTCTATCCTATCCTATCCTCTATCCTATCCTATCCTCTATCCTATCCTATCCAGTATTATATCCTATCCTCCATCGTATCCTAGCCTCTAACATATCCTATCCTCAATCCTATGCTATCCTCTATCCTATCCAATCCTCTATCCTATCCTATCCTCTATCCTATCCTATCCTCTATCCTATCCTATCCTCTAACCTATCCTATCCTCTATCCTATCATATCGTCTATCCTATCCTATCCTCTAACCTATCCTATCCTCTATCCTATCCTATCCTCTATCCTATTCTATCATTCTCTATTATCCTATCCTCTATCCTATCCTATCCTCTATCCTATCCTATCCTCTATCCTATCCTATCCTCTATCCTATCCTATCCTCTATCCTATCCTATCCTCTATCCTATCCTATCCTCTATCCTATTCTATCCTTCTCTCCTATCCTATCCTCTATCCTATCCTATCCTCTAACTTATCCTATCCTCTATCCTATCTTATCCTCCGTCCTATTCTATACTCTATCCTATCCTTTCCGCCATCCTATCCTATCCTGTCCTCTATCGAATCCTATCCTCTATCCTATCCTCTATCCTATCCTATCCTCTATCCTATCCTATCCTCTATCCTATCCTATCCTCTATCCTATCCTATCCTCTATCCTATCCTATCCTCTATCCTATCCTATCCTCTATCCTACCCTATCCTCTATCCTATCCTATCCTCTATCCTATACTATCCTCTATCCTATCCTATCCTCTATCCTATCCTATCCTCTAGCCTATCCTATCCTATCCTGTATCCTATCCTATCCTCTATCCTATCCTATCCTCTATCCTATACTATCCTCTATCCTATCCTATCCTCTATCCTATCCTATCCTCTAGCCTATCCTATCCTCTATCCTATCCTATCCTGTATCCTATCCTATCCTCTATCCGATCATATCCTCTATCCTATCCTATCCTATCCTCTATAATATCGTATCCTTTATCCCATCCTATCCTCTATCCTATCCTATCCTCTATCCTATTCTATCCTCTATCCTATCCTATCCTCTATCCTATCCTATCGTCTATCATATCCTATCGTCTATCCTATCCTCTATCCTATCTTATCCTCTATCCTATCCTATCCTCTATCCTATACTATCCTCTATCCTATCCTATCCTCTATCCTATCCTATCCTCTAGCCTATCCTATCCTCTATCCTATCCTATCCTCTATCCTATCCTATCCTCTATCCTATCCTATCCTCTATCCTACCCTATCCTCTATCCTATCCTATCCTCTATCCTATCCTATCCTCTATCCTATACTATCCTCTATCCTATCCTATCCTCTATCCTATCCTATCCTCTAGCCTATCCTATCCTATCCTGTATCCTATCCTATCCTCTATCCTATCCTATCCTCTATCCTATCCTATCCTCTATCCTATCCTATCCACTATCCTATCCTATCCTCTATCCGATCATATCCTCTAACCTATCCTATCCTATCCTCTATAATATCGTATCCTTTATCCCATCCCATCCTCTATCCTATCCTATCCTCTATCCTATCCTATCGTCTATCATATCCTATCGTCTATCCTATCCTATCCTCTATTATATCCTATCCTTTATCCTATCCTATCCTCTATCCTATCCTATCCTCTATCCTATACTATCCTCTATCCTATCCTATCCTCTATCCTATCCTATCCTCTAGCCTATCCTATCCTCTATACTATCCTATCCTGTATCCTATCCTATCCTCTATCCTATCCTATCCTCTATCCTATCCTATCCTCTATCCTATCCTATCATCTATCCTATCCTATCCTCTATCCTATCCTATCCTCTATCCTATCCTATCCTCTATCCTATAGAATCCCCTATCCTCTCCTCTACCATATTGTATCCTCTATAATATCGTATCCTCTATCATATTCTATCGTATACTATCCTCAAACCTATCCTATCCTCTATCCGATCATATCCTCTATCCTATCCTATCCTATCCTCTATAATATCGTATCCTTTATCCCATCCTATCCTCTATCCTATCCTATCCTCTATCCTATCCTATCCTCTATCCTATCCTATCCTCTATCCTATCCTATCGTCTATCATATCCTATCGTCTATCCTATCCTCTATCCTATCCTATCCTCTATCCTATCCTATCCTCTATCCTATACTATCCTCTATCCTATCCTATCCTCTATCCTATCCTATCCTCTAGCCTATCCTATCCTCTATCCTATCCTATCCTGTATCCTATCCTATCCTCTATCCGATCATATCCTCTATCCTATCCTATCCTATCCTCTATAATATCGTATCCTTTATCCCATCCTATCCTCTATCCTATCCTATCCTCTATCCTATTCTATCCTCTATCCTATCCTATCCTCTATCCTATCCTATCGTCTATCATATCCTATCGTCTATCCTATCCTCTATCCTATCCTATCCTCTATCCTATCCTATCCTCTATCCTATACTATCCTCTATCCTATCCTATCCTCTATCCTATCCTATCCTCTAGCCTATCCTATCCTCTATCCTATCCTATCCTCTATCCTATCCTATCCTCTATCCTATCCTATCCTCTATCCTATCCTATCCTCTATCCTATCCTATCCTCTATCCTATCCTATCCTCTATCCTATCATATCGTCTATCCTATCCTATCCTCTAACCTATCCTATCCTCTATCCTATCCTATCCTCTATCCTATTCTATCATTCTCTATTATCCTATCCTCTATCCTATCCTATCCTCTATCCTATCCTATCCTCTATCCTATCCTATCCTCTATCCTATCCTATCCTCTATCCTATCCTATCCTCTATCCTATCCTATCCTCTATCCTATCCTATCCTCTATCCTATTCTATCCTTCTCTCCTATCCTATCCTCTATCCTATCCTATCCTCTAACTTATCCTATCCTCTATCCTATCTTATCCTCCGTCCTATTCTATACTCTATCCTATCCTTTCCGCCATCCTATCCTATCCTGTCCTCTATCGAATCCTATCCTCTATCCTATCCTCTATCCTATCCTATCCTCTATCCTATCCTATCCTCTATCCTATCCTATCCTCTATCCTATCCTATCCTCTATCCTATCCTATCCTCTATCCTATCATATCCACTATCCTATCCTATCCTCTATCCTATCCTATCCTCTATCGTCTCCTGTCCTATCCTCTATCCTATCCTATCCTCTATCCTATCCTATCCTCTATCCTATCCTATCCTCTATCTTATCCTATCCTCTATCCTATCCCATTCTCTATCCTATCCTATTCTCTTTCCTATCCTATCCTCTATCCTATCCAATCCTATTTCGTATCCTCTATCCTATCCTATCCTCTATCCTATCCTATCCTCTATCCTATCCAAACCTTTATCCTATCCTATCCTCTATCCTATCCTATCCCCTATCCTATCCTATCCTCTATCCTATCCTATCCTCTATCCTATCCTATCCTCTATCCTATCCTATCCTCTATCCTATCCTCTATCCTATCCTATCCTCTATCCTATCCTATCCTCTATCCTATCCTATCCTCTATCCTATCCTATCCTCTATCCTATCCTATCCTCTATCCTATCCTATCCTCTATCCTATCCTCTATCCTATCCTCTATCCTATCCTATCCTCTATCCTATCCTATCCTCTATCCTATCATCAATCCTATCCTATCCTCTACCGTATCCTATCCTGTATCCGATCCAATCCCCTATCGTCTCCTCTATCCTATCCTATTCTCTATCCTATCCTCTATCCTATCGTATCCTCTATCCTATCCAATCCTCTGTCCTATCCTGTCCTCTATCCTATAATATCATCTATCCAACCTATTCTCTATCCTATCCTATCCTATCCTCTACCGTATCCTATCCTGTATCCGATCCAATCCCCTATCGTCTCCTCTATCCTATCCTATTCTCTATCCTATCCTCTATCCTATCGGATCCTCTATCCTATCCTCTATCCTATCCTATCCTCTAACTTATCCCATCCTCTATCCTATCTTATCCTCTGTCCTATTCTATAGTCTATCCTATCCTTTCCGCCATCCTATCATATCCTGTCCTCTATCGAAGCCTATCCTTTATCCTATCCAATCCCCTATCCTATCCTCTATCCGATCCTATCATCTATTCTTTCCTATCCTCTATAATATCGTTTCCACTGTCCTATAATGTCCTCTATCCTATAATATCATCTATCCTATCCTATTCTCTATCCTATCCTATCCTATCCTCTATCGTATCCTATCCTCTATCCTATCCAATCCTATATCCTATTCTCTATCCTATCCTATCCTCTATCGTATCCTATCCCCTATCCTATCCTCTATCCTACTCTATCCTCTATCCTATCCTATCCTCTATCGTCTCCTGTCTTCTATACTATCCAATCCCCTATCCTATCCAATCCCCTATCCTATCCTCTATCCTACCCTTTCCGCTATGCTATCCTATCCTCTATCCTATCCAATCCTATAACGTATCCTCTATCCTATCATATCCTCTATCCTATCCTATCCTATCCTCTATCCTATCCTATCCTCTAACTTATCCTATCCTCTATCCTATCTTATCCTCTGTCCTATCGTATCCTCTATCCTATCCTATCCTCTATCCTATCCTATCCTCTATCCTATCCTATCCTCTATCCTATCCTATCCTCTATCCTATCCTATCCTCTATCCTATCCTATCCTCTAACTTATCCTATCCTCTATCCTATCTTATCCTCTGTCCTATCGTATCCTCTATCCTATCCTATCCTCTATCCTATCCTATCCTCTATCCTATCCTATCCTCTATCCTATCCTATCCTCTATCCTATCCTATCCTCTATCCTATCCTATCCTCTAACTTATCCTATCCTCTATCCTATCCCATTCTCTATCCTATCCTATTCTCTTTCCTATCCTATCCTCTATCCTATCCAATCCTATTTCGTATCCTCTATCCTATCCTATCCTCTATCCTATCCTATCCTCTATCCTATCCAAACCTTTATCCTATCCTATCCTCTATCCTATCCTATCCCCTATCCTATCCTATCCTCTATCCTATCCTATCCTCTATCCTATCCTATCCTCTATCCTATCCTATCCTCTATCCTATCCTATCCTCTATCCTATCGTATGCTCTATCCTATCCAATCCTCTATCCTATCCTCTATCCTATCCTATCCTCTAACTTATCCTATCCTCTATCCTATCTTATCCTCTATCCTATCCTATCCTCTAGCCTATCCTATCCTCTATCCTATCCTATCCTCTATCCTATCCTATCCTCTATCCTATAGAATCCCCTATCCTCTCCTCTACCGTATTGTATCCTCTATAATATCGTATCCTCTATCATATTCTATCGTATACTATCCTCAAACCTATCCTGTCCTCTATCCGATCATATCCTCTATCCTATCCTATCCTATCCTCTATAATATCGTATCCTTTATCCCATCCTATCCTCTATCCTATCCTATCCTCTATCCTATCCTATCCTCTATCCTATCCTATCCTCTATCCTATCCTATCGTCTATCATATCCTATCGTCTATCCTATCCTCTATCCTATCCTATCCTCTATCCTATCCTATCCTCTATCCTATCGTATGCTCTATCCTATCCAATCCTCTATCCTATCCTCTATCCTATCCTATCCTCTAACTTATCCTATCCTCTATCCTATCTTATCCTCTGTCCTATCGTATCCTCTATCCTATCCTATCCTCTATCCTATCCTATCCTCTATCCTATCCTATCCTCTATCCTATCCTATCCTCTATCCTATCCTATCCTCTATCTTATCCTATCCTCTATCCTATCCCATTCTCTATCCTATCCTATTCTCTTTCCTATCCTATCCTCTATCCTATCCAATCCTATTTCGTATCCTCTATCCTATCCTATCCTCTATCCTATCCTATCCTCTATCCTATCCTATCCTCTATCCTATCCAAACCTTTATCCTATCCTATCCTCTATCCTATCCTATCCCCTATCCTATCCTATCCTCTATCCTATCCTATCCTCTATCCTATCCTATCCTATCCTCTATCCTATCCTATCCTCTATCCTATCCTATCCTCTATCCTATCCTATCCTCTATCCTATCCTATCCTCTATCCTATCCTATCCTCTATCCTATCCTATCCTCTATCCTATCCTATCCACTATCCTATCCTATCCTCTATCCGATCATATCCTCTATCCTATCCTATCCTATCCTCTATAATATCGTATCCTTTATCCCATCCCATCCTCTATCCTATCCTATCCTCTATCCTATCCTATCCTCTGTCGTATCCTATCCTCTATCCTATCCTATCGTCTATCATATCCTATCGTCTATCCTATCCTATCCTCTATTATATCCTATCCTCTATCCTATCCTATCCTCTATCCTATCCTATCCTCTATCCTATACTATCCTCTATCCTATCCTATCCTCTATCCTATCCTATCCTCTAGCCTATCCTATCCTCTATCCTATCCTATCCTCTATCCTATCCTATCCTCTATCCTATAGAATCCCCTATCCTCTCCTCTACCGTATTGTATCCTCTATAATATCGTATCCTCTATCATATTCTATCGTATACTATCCTCAAACCTATCCTGTCCTCTATCCGATCATATCCTCTATCCTATCCTATCCTATCCTCTATAATATCGTATCCTTTATCCCATCCTATCCTCTATCCTATCCTATCCTCTATCCTATCCTATCCTCTAGCCTATCCTATCCTCTATCCTATCCTATCCTGTATCCTATCCTATCCTCTATCCTATCCTATCCTCTATCCTATCCTATCCTCTATCCTATCCTATCCTCTATCCTATCCTATCCAGTATTATATCCTATCCTCCATCGTATCCTAGCCTCTAACATATCCTATCCTCAATCCTATGCTATCCTCTATCCTATCCAATCCTCTATCCTATCCTATCCTCTATCCTATCCTATCCTCTATCCTATCCTATCCTCTAACCTATCCTATCCTCTATCCTATCATATCGTCTATCCTATCCTATCCTCTAACCTATCCTATCCTCTATCCTATCCTATCCTCTATCCTATTCTATCATTCTCTATTATCCTATCCTCTATCCTATCCTATCCTCTATCCTATCCTATCCTCTATCCTATCCTATCCTCTATCCTATCCTATCCTCTATCCTATCCTATCCTCTATCCTATCCTATCCTCTATCCTATTCTATCCTTCTCTCCTATCCTATCCTCTATCCTATCCTATCCTCTAACTTATCCTATCCTCTATCCTATCTTATCCTCCGTCCTATTCTATACTCTATCCTATCCTTTCCGCCATCCTATCCTATCCTGTCCTCTATCGAATCCTATCCTCTATCCTATCCTCTATCCTATCCTATCCTCTATCCTATCCTATCCTCTATCCTATCCTATCCTCTATCCTATCCTATCCTCTATCCTATCCTATCCTCTATCCTATCCTATCCTCTATCCTACCCTATCCTCTATCCTATCCTATCCTCTATCCTATACTATCCTCTATCCTATCCTATCCTCTATCCTATCCTATCCTCTAGCCTATCCTATCCTATCCTGTATCCTATCCTATCCTCTATCCTATCCTATCCTCTATCCTATACTATCCTCTATCCTATCCTATCCTCTATCCTATCCTATCCTCTAGCCTATCCTATCCTCTATCCTATCCTATCCTGTATCCTATCCTATCCTCTATCCGATCATATCCTCTATCCTATCCTATCCTATCCTCTATAATATCGTATCCTTTATCCCATCCTATCCTCTATCCTATCCTATCCTCTATCCTATTCTATCCTCTATCCTATCCTATCCTCTATCCTATCCTATCGTCTATCATATCCTATCGTCTATCCTATCCTCTATCCTATCTTATCCTCTATCCTATCCTATCCTCTATCCTATACTATCCTCTATCCTATCCTATCCTCTATCCTATCCTATCCTCTAGCCTATCCTATCCTCTATCCTATCCTATCCTCTATCCTATCCTATCCTCTATCCTATCCTATCCTCTATCCTACCCTATCCTCTATCCTATCCTATCCTCTATCCTATCCTATCCTCTATCCTATACTATCCTCTATCCTATCCTATCCTCTATCCTATCCTATCCTCTAGCCTATCCTATCCTATCCTGTATCCTATCCTATCCTCTATCCTATCCTATCCTCTATCCTATCCTATCCTCTATCCTATCCTATCCACTATCCTATCCTATCCTCTATCCGATCATATCCTCTAACCTATCCTATCCTATCCTCTATAATATCGTATCCTTTATCCCATCCCATCCTCTATCCTATCCTATCCTCTATCCTATCCTATCGTCTATCATATCCTATCGTCTATCCTATCCTATCCTCTATTATATCCTATCCTTTATCCTATCCTATCCTCTATCCTATCCTATCCTCTATCCTATACTATCCTCTATCCTATCCTATCCTCTATCCTATCCTATCCTCTAGCCTATCCTATCCTCTATACTATCCTATCCTGTATCCTATCCTATCCTCTATCCTATCCTATCCTCTATCCTATCCTATCCTCTATCCTATCCTATCATCTATCCTATCCTATCCTCTATCCTATCCTATCCTCTATCCTATCCTATCCTCTATCCTATAGAATCCCCTATCCTCTCCTCTACCATATTGTATCCTCTATAATATCGTATCCTCTATCATATTCTATCGTATACTATCCTCAAACCTATCCTATCCTCTATCCGATCATATCCTCTATCCTATCCTATCCTATCCTCTATAATATCGTATCCTTTATCCCATCCTATCCTCTATCCTATCCTATCCTCTATCCTATCCTATCCTCTATCCTATCCTATCCTCTATCCTATCCTATCGTCTATCATATCCTATCGTCTATCCTATCCTCTATCCTATCCTATCCTCTATCCTATCCTATCCTCTATCCTATACTATCCTCTATCCTATCCTATCCTCTATCCTATCCTATCCTCTAGCCTATCCTATCCTCTATCCTATCCTATCCTGTATCCTATCCTATCCTCTATCCGATCATATCCTCTATCCTATCCTATCCTATCCTCTATAATATCGTATCCTTTATCCCATCCTATCCTCTATCCTATCCTATCCTCTATCCTATTCTATCCTCTATCCTATCCTATCCTCTATCCTATCCTATCGTCTATCATATCCTATCGTCTATCCTATCCTCTATCCTATCCTATCCTCTATCCTATCCTATCCTCTATCCTATACTATCCTCTATCCTATCCTATCCTCTATCCTATCCTATCCTCTAGCCTATCCTATCCTCTATCCTATCCTATCCTCTATCCTATCCTATCCTCTATCCTATCCTATCCTCTATCCTATCCTATCCTCTATCCTATCCTATCCTCTATCCTATCCTATCCTCTATCCTATCATATCGTCTATCCTATCCTATCCTCTAACCTATCCTATCCTCTATCCTATCCTATCCTCTATCCTATTCTATCATTCTCTATTATCCTATCCTCTATCCTATCCTATCCTCTATCCTATCCTATCCTCTATCCTATCCTATCCTCTATCCTATCCTATCCTCTATCCTATCCTATCCTCTATCCTATCCTATCCTCTATCCTATCCTATCCTCTATCCTATTCTATCCTTCTCTCCTATCCTATCCTCTATCCTATCCTATCCTCTAACTTATCCTATCCTCTATCCTATCTTATCCTCCGTCCTATTCTATACTCTATCCTATCCTTTCCGCCATCCTATCCTATCCTGTCCTCTATCGAATCCTATCCTCTATCCTATCCTCTATCCTATCCTATCCTCTATCCTATCCTATCCTCTATCCTATCCTATCCTCTATCCTATCCTATCCTCTATCCTATCCTATCCTCTATCCTATCATATCCACTATCCTATCCTATCCTCTATCCTATCCTATCCTCTATCCTATCCTATCGTCTATCATATCCTATCGTCTATCCTATCCTCTATCCTATCCTATCCTCTATCCTATCCTATCCTCTATCCTATACTATCCTCTATCCTATCCTATCCTCTATCCTATCCTATCCTCTAGCCTATCCTATCCTCTATCCTATCCTATCCTCTATCCTATCCTATCCTCTATCCTATCCTATCCTCTATCCTATCCTATCCTCTATCCTATCCTATCCTCTATCCTATCCTATCCTCTATCCTATCATATCGTCTATCCTATCCTATCCTCTAACCTATCCTATCCTCTATCCTATCCTATCCTCTATCCTATTCTATCATTCTCTATTATCCTATCCTCTATCCTATCCTATCCTCTATCCTATCCTATCCTCTATCCTATCCTATCCTCTATCCTATCCTATCCTCTATCCTATCCTATCCTCTATCCTATCCTATCCTCTATCCTATCCTATCCTCTATCCTATTCTATCCTTCTCTCCTATCCTATCCTCTATCCTATCCTATCCTCTAACTTATCCTATCCTCTATCCTATCTTATCCTCCGTCCTATTCTATACTCTATCCTATCCTTTCCGCCATCCTATCCTATCCTGTCCTCTATCGAATCCTATCCTCTATCCTATCCTCTATCCTATCCTATCCTCTATCCTATCCTATCCTCTATCCTATCCTATCCTCTATCCTATCCTATCCTCTATCCTATCCTATCCTCTATCCTATCATATCCACTATCCTATCCTATCCTCTATCCTATCCTATCCTCTATCGTCTCCTGTCCTATCCTCTATCCTATCCTATCCTCTATCCTATCCTATCCTCTATCCTATCCTATCCTCTATCTTATCCTATCCTCTATCCTATCCCATTCTCTATCCTATCCTATTCTCTTTCCTATCCTATCCTCTATCCTATCCAATCCTATTTCGTATCCTCTATCCTATCCTATCCTCTATCCTATCCTATCCTCTATCCTATCCAAACCTTTATCCTATCCTATCCTCTATCCTATCCTATCCCCTATCCTATCCTATCCTCTATCCTATCCTATCCTCTATCCTATCCTATCCTCTATCCTATCCTATCCTCTATCCTATCCTCTATCCTATCCTATCCTCTATCCTATCCTATCCTCTATCCTATCCTATCCTCTATCCTATCCTATCCTCTATCCTATCCTATCCTCTATCCTATCCTATCCTCTATCCTATCCTCTATCCTATCCTCTATCCTATCCTATCCTCTATCCTATCCTATCCTCTATCCTATCATCAATCCTATCCTATCCTCTACCGTATCCTATCCTGTATCCGATCCAATCCCCTATCGTCTCCTCTATCCTATCCTATTCTCTATCCTATCCTCTATCCTATCGTATCCTCTATCCTATCCAATCCTCTGTCCTATCCTGTCCTCTATCCTATAATATCATCTATCCAACCTATTCTCTATCCTATCCTATCCTATCCTCTACCGTATCCTATCCTGTATCCGATCCAATCCCCTATCGTCTCCTCTATCCTATCCTATTCTCTATCCTATCCTCTATCCTATCGGATCCTCTATCCTATCCTCTATCCTATCCTATCCTCTAACTTATCCCATCCTCTATCCTATCTTATCCTCTGTCCTATTCTATAGTCTATCCTATCCTTTCCGCCATCCTATCATATCCTGTCCTCTATCGAAGCCTATCCTTTATCCTATCCAATCCCCTATCCTATCCTCTATCCGATCCTATCATCTATTCTTTCCTATCCTCTATAATATCGTTTCCACTGTCCTATAATGTCCTCTATCCTATAATATCATCTATCCTATCCTATTCTCTATCCTATCCAATCCTATTTCGTATCCTCTATCCTATCCTATCCTCTATCCTATCCTATCCTCTATCCTATCCAAACCTTTATCCTATCCTATCCTCTATCCTATCCTATCCCCTATCCTATCCTATCCTCTATCCTATCCTATCCTCTATCCTATCCTATCCTCTATCCTATCCTATCCTCTATCCTATCCTCTATCCTATCCTATCCTCTATCCTATCCTATCCTCTATCCTATCCTATCCTCTATCCTATCCTATCCTCTATCCTATCCTATCCTCTATCCTATCCTATCCTCTATCCTATCCTCTATCCTATCCTCTATCCTATCCTATCCTCTATCCTATCCTATCCTCTATCCTATCATCAATCCTATCCTATCCTCTACCGTATCCTATCCTGTATCCGATCCAATCCCCTATCGTCTCCTCTATCCTATCCTATTCTCTATCCTATCCTCTATCCTATCGTATCCTCTATCCTATCCAATCCTCTGTCCTATCCTGTCCTCTATCCTATAATATCATCTATCCAACCTATTCTCTATCCTATCCTATCCTATCCTCTACCGTATCCTATCCTGTATCCGATCCAATCCCCTATCGTCTCCTCTATCCTATCCTATTCTCTATCCTATCCTCTATCCTATCGGATCCTCTATCCTATCCTCTATCCTATCCTATCCTCTAACTTATCCCATCCTCTATCCTATCTTATCCTCTGTCCTATTCTATAGTCTATCCTATCCTTTCCGCCATCCTATCATATCCTGTCCTCTATCGAAGCCTATCCTTTATCCTATCCAATCCCCTATCCTATCCTCTATCCGATCCTATCATCTATTCTTTCCTATCCTCTATAATATCGTTTCCACTGTCCTATAATGTCCTCTATCCTATAATATCATCTATCCTATCCTATTCTCTATCCTATCCTATCCTATCCTCTATCGTATCCTATCCTCTATCCTATCCAATCCTATATCCTATTCTCTATCCTATCCTATCCTCTATCGTATCCTATCCCCTATCCTATCCTCTATCCTACTCTATCCTCTATCCTATCCTATCCTCTATCGTCTCCTGTCTTCTATACTATCCAATCCCCTATCCTATCCAATCCCCTATCCTATCCTCTATCCTACCCTTTCCGCTATGCTATCCTATCCTCTATCCTATCCAATCCTATAACGTATCCTCTATCCTATCATATCCTCTATCCTATCCTATCCTATCCTCTATCCTATCCTATCCTCTAACTTATCCTATCCTCTATCCTATCTTATCCTCTGTCCTATCGTATCCTCTATCCTATCCTATCCTCTATCCTATCCTATCCTCTATCCTATCCTATCCTCTATCCTATCCTATCCTCTATCCTATCCTATCCTCTATCCTATCCTATCCTCTAACTTATCCTATCCTCTATCCTATCTTATCCTCTGTCCTATCGTATCCTCTATCCTATCCTATCCTCTATCCTATCCTATCCTCTATCCTATCCTATCCTCTATCCTATCCTATCCTCTATCCTATCCTATCCTCTATCCTATCCTATCCTCTAACTTATCCTATCCTCTATCCTATCCCATTCTCTATCCTATCCTATTCTCTTTCCTATCCTATCCTCTATCCTATCCAATCCTATTTCGTATCCTCTATCCTATCCTATCCTCTATCCTATCCTATCCTCTATCCTATCCAAACCTTTATCCTATCCTATCCTCTATCCTATCCTATCCCCTATCCTATCCTATCCTCTATCCTATCCTATCCTCTATCCTATCCTATCCTCTATCCTATCCTATCCTCTATCCTATCCTATCCTCTATCCTATCGTATGCTCTATCCTATCCAATCCTCTATCCTATCCTCTATCCTATCCTATCCTCTAACTTATCCTATCCTCTATCCTATCTTATCCTCTATCCTATCCTATCCTCTAGCCTATCCTATCCTCTATCCTATCCTATCCTCTATCCTATCCTATCCTCTATCCTATAGAATCCCCTATCCTCTCCTCTACCGTATTGTATCCTCTATAATATCGTATCCTCTATCATATTCTATCGTATACTATCCTCAAACCTATCCTGTCCTCTATCCGATCATATCCTCTATCCTATCCTATCCTATCCTCTATAATATCGTATCCTTTATCCCATCCTATCCTCTATCCTATCCTATCCTCTATCCTATCCTATCCTCTATCCTATCCTATCCTCTATCCTATCCTATCGTCTATCATATCCTATCGTCTATCCTATCCTCTATCCTATCCTATCCTCTATCCTATCCTATCCTCTATCCTATACTATCCTCTATCCTATCCTATCCTCTATCCTATCCTATCCTCTAGCCTATCCTATCCTCTATCCTATCCTATCCTGTATCCTATCCTATCCTCTATCCTATCCTATCCTCTATCCTATCCTATCCTCTATCCTATCCTATCCTCTATCCTATCCTATCCTCTATCCTATCCTATCCAGTATTATATCCTATCCTCCATCGTATCCTAGCCTCTAACATATCCTATCCTCAATCCTATGCTATCCTCTATCCTATCCAATCCTCTATCCTATCCTATCCTCTATCCTATCCTATCCTCTATCCTATCCTATCCTCTATCCTATCCTATCCTCTATCCTATCATATCGTCTATCCTATCCTATCCTCTAACCTATCCTATCCTCTATCCTATGCTATCCTCTATCCTATTCTATCATTCTCTATTATCCTATCCTCTATCCTATCCTATCCTCTATCCTATCCTATCCTCTATCCTATCCTATCCTCTATCCTATCCTATCCTCTATCCTATCCTATCCTCTATCCTATCCTATCCTCTATCCTATTCTATCCTTCTCTCCTATCCTATCCTCTATCCTATCCTATCCTCTAACTTATCCTATCCTCTATCCTATCTTATCCTCCGTCCTATTCTATACTCTATCCTATCCTTTCCGCCATCCTATCCTATCCTGTCCTCTATCGAATCCTATCCTCTATCCTATCCTCTATCCTATCCTATCCTCTATCCTATCCTATCCTCTATCCTATCCTATCCTCTATCCTATCCTATCCTCTATCCTATCCTATCCTCTATCCTATCCTATCCTCTAACTTATCCTATCCTCTATCCTATCCCATTCTCTATCCTATCCTATTCTCTTTCCTATCCTATCCTCTATCCTATCCAATCCTATTTCGTATCCTCTATCCTATCCTATCCTCTATCCTATCCTATCCTCTATCCTATCCAAACCTTTATCCTATCCTATCCTCTATCCTATCCTATCCCCTATCCTATCCTATCCTCTATCCTATCCTATCCTCTATCCTATCCTATCCTCTATCCTATCCTATCCTCTATCCTATCCTATCCTCTATCCTATCGTATGCTCTATCCTATCCAATCCTCTATCCTATCCTCTATCCTATCCTATCCTCTAACTTATCCTATCCTCTATCCTATCTTATCCTCTATCCTATCCTATCCTCTAGCCTATCCTATCCTCTATCCTATCCTATCCTCTATCCTATCCTATCCTCTATCCTATAGAATCCCCTATCCTCTCCTCTACCGTATTGTATCCTCTATAATATCGTATCCTCTATCATATTCTATCGTATACTATCCTCAAACCTATCCTGTCCTCTATCCGATCATATCCTCTATCCTATCCTATCCTATCCTCTATAATATCGTATCCTTTATCCCATCCTATCCTCTATCCTATCCTATCCTCTATCCTATCCTATCCTCTATCCTATCCTATCCTCTATCCTATCCTATCGTCTATCATATCCTATCGTCTATCCTATCCTCTATCCTATCCTATCCTCTATCCTATCCTATCCTCTATCCTATACTATCCTCTATCCTATCCTATCCTCTATCCTATCCTATCCTCTAGCCTATCCTATCCTCTATCCTATCCTATCCTGTATCCTATCCTATCCTCTATCCTATCCTATCCTCTATCCTATCCTATCCTCTATCCTATCCTATCCTCTATCCTATCCTATCCAGTATTATATCCTATCCTCCATCGTATCCTAGCCTCTAACATATCCTATCCTCAATCCTATGCTATCCTCTATCCTATCCAATCCTCTATCCTATCCTATCCCCTATCCTATCCTATCCTCTATCCTATCCTATCCTCTATCCTATCCTATCCTCTATCCTATCATATCGTCTATCCTATCCTATCCTCTAACCTATCCTATCCTCTATCCTATGCTATCCTCTATCCTATTCTATCATTCTCTATTATCCTATCCTCTATCCTATCCTATCCTCTATCCTATCCTATCCTCTATCCTATCCTATCCTCTATCCTATCCTATCCTCTATCCTATCCTATCCTCTATCCTATCCTATCCTCTATCCTATTCTATCCTTCTCTCCTATCCTATCCTCTATCCTATCCTATCCTCTAACTTATCCTATCCTCTATCCTATCTTATCCTCCGTCCTATTCTATACTCTATCCTATCCTTTCCGCCATCCTATCCTATCCTGTCCTCTATCGAATCCTATCCTCTATCCTATCCTCTATCCTATCCTATCCTCTATCCTATCCTATCCTCTATCCTATCCTATCCTCTATCCTATCCTATCCTCTATCCTATCCTATCCTCTATCCTATCCTATCCTCTATCCTACCCTATCCTCTATCCTATCCTATCCTCTATCCTATACTATCCTCTATCCTATCCTATCCTCTATCCTATCCTATCCTCTAGCCTATCCTATCCTATCCTGTATCCTATCCTATCCTCTATCCTATCCTATCCTCTATCCTATACTATCCTCTATCCTATCCTATCCTCTATCCTATCCTATCCTCTAGCCTATCCTATCCTCTATCCTATCCTATCCTGTATCCTATCCTATCCTCTATCCGATCATATCCTCTATCCTATCCTATCCTATCCTCTATAATATCGTATCCTTTATCCCATCCTATCCTCTATCCTATCCTATCCTCTATCCTATTCTATCCTCTATCCTATCCTATCCTCTATCCTATCCTATCGTCTATCATATCCTATCGTCTATCCTATCCTCTATCCTATCCTATCCTCTATCCTATCCTATCCTCTATCCTATACTATCCTCTATCCTATCCTATCCTCTATCCTATCCTATCCTCTAGCCTATCCTATCCTCTATCCTATCCTATCCTCTATCCTATCCTATCCTCTATCCTATCCTATCCTCTATCCTACCCTATCCTCTATCCTATCCTATCCTCTATCCTATCCTATCCTCTATCCTATACTATCCTCTATCCTATCCTATCCTCTATCCTATCCTATCCTCTAGCCTATCCTATCCTATCCTGTATCCTATCCTATCCTCTATCCTATCCTATCCTCTATCCTATCCTATCCTCTATCCTATCCTATCCACTATCCTATCCTATCCTCTATCCGATCATATCCTCTAACCTATCCTATCCTATCCTCTATAATATCGTATCCTTTATCCCATCCCATCCTCTATCCTATCCTATCCTCTATCCTATCCTATCGTCTATCATATCCTATCGTCTATCCTATCCTATCCTCTATTATATCCTATCCTTTATCCTATCCTATCCTCTATCCTATCCTATCCTCTATCCTATACTATCCTCTATCCTATCCTATCCTCTATCCTATCCTATCCTCTAGCCTATCCTATCCTCTATACTATCCTATCCTGTATCCTATCCTATCCTCTATCCTATCCTATCCTCTATCCTATCCTATCCTCTATCCTATCCTATCATCTATCCTATCCTATCCTCTATCCTATCCTATCCTCTATCCTATCCTATCCTCTATCCTATAGAATCCCCTATCCTCTCCTCTACCGTATTGTATCCTCTATAATATCGTATCCTCTATCATATTCTATCGTATACTATCCTCAAACCTATCCTATCCTCTATCCGATCATATCCTCTATCCTATCCTATCCTATCCTCTATAATATCGTATCCTTTATCCCATCCTATCCTCTATCCTATCCTATCCTCTATCCTATCCTATCCTCTATCCTATCCTATCCTCTATCCTATCCTATCGTCTATCATATCCTATCGTCTATCCTATCCTCTATCCTATCCTATCCTCTATCCTATCCTATCCTCTATCCTATACTATCCTCTATCCTATCCTATCCTCTATCCTATCCTATCCTCTAGCCTATCCTATCCTCTATCCTATCCTATCCTGTATCCTATCCTATCCTCTATCCGATCATATCCTCTATCCTATCCTATCCTATCCTCTATAATATCGTATCCTTTATCCCATCCTATCCTCTATCCTATCCTATCCTCTATCCTATTCTATCCTCTATCCTATCCTATCCTCTATCCTATCCTATCGTCTATCATATCCTATCGTCTATCCTATCCTCTATCCTATCCTATCCTCTATCCTATCCTATCCTCTATCCTATACTATCCTCTATCCTATCCTATCCTCTATCCTATCCTATCCTCTAGCCTATCCTATCCTCTATCCTATCCTATCCTCTATCCTATCCTATCCTCTATCCTATCCTATCCTCTATCCTATCCTATCCTCTATCCTATCCTATCCTCTATCCTATCCTATCCTCTATCCTATCATATCGTCTATCCTATCCTATCCTCTAACCTATCCTATCCTCTATCCTATCCTATCCTCTATCCTATTCTATCATTCTCTATTATCCTATCCTCTATCCTATCCTATCCTCTATCCTATCCTATCCTCTATCCTATCCTATCCTCTATCCTATCCTATCCTCTATCCTATCCTATCCTCTATCCTATCCTATCCTCTATCCTATTCTATCCTTCTCTCCTATCCTATCCTCTATCCTATCCTATCCTCTAACTTATCCTATCCTCTATCCTATCTTATCCTCCGTCCTATTCTATACTCTATCCTATCCTTTCCGCCATCCTATCCTATCCTGTCCTCTATCGAATCCTATCCTCTATCCTATCCTCTATCCTATCCTATCCTCTATCCTATCCTATCCTCTATCCTATCCTATCCTCTATCCTATCCTATCCTCTATCCTATCCTATCCTCTATCCTATCCTATCCTCTATCCTATCATATCCACTATCCTATCCTATCCTCTATCCTATACTATCCTCTATCCTATCCTATCCTCTAACCTATCCTATCCTCTAGCCTATCCTATCCTCTATCCTATCCTATCCTCTATCCTATCCTATCCTCTATCCTATCCTATCCTCTATCCTATCCTATCCTCTATCCTATCCTATCCTCTATCCTATCATATCGTCTATCCTATCCTATCCTCTAACCTATCCTATCCTCTATCCTATCCTCTATCCTATCCTATCCTCTATCCTATTCTATCCTTCTCTATTATCCTATCCTCTATCCTATCCTATCCTCTATCCTATCCTATCCTCTATCCTATCCTATCCTCTATCCTATTCTATCCTTCTCTCCTATCCTATCCTCTATCCTATCCTCTATCCTATCCTATCCTCTAACTTATCCTATCCTCTATCCTATCCTATCCTCCGTCCTATTCTATACTCTATCCTATCCTTTCCGCCATCCTATCCTATCCTGTCCTCTATCGAATCCTATCCTCTATCCTATCCTCTATCCTATCCTATCCTCTATCCTATCCTATCCTCTATCCTATCCTATCCTCTATCCTATCCTATCCTCTATCCTATCCTATCCTCTATCCTATCCTATCCTCTATCCTATCATATCCACTATCCTATCCTATCCTCTATCCTATCCTATCCTCTATCCTATCCTATCCTCTATCCTATCCTATCCTCTATCCTATCATATCGTCTATCCTATCCTATCCTCTAACCTATCCTATCCTCTATCCTATCCTCTATCCTATCCTATCCTCTATCCTATTCTTTCCTTCTCTATTATCCTATCCTCTATCCTATCCTATCCTCTATCCTATACTATCCTCTATCCTATCCTATCCTCTATCCTATCCTATCCTCTAGCCTATCCTATCCTCTATCCTATCCTATCCTCTATCCTATCCTATCCTCTATCCTATAGAATCCCCTATCCTCTCCTCTACCGTATTGTATCCTCTATAATATCGTATCCTCTATCATATTCTATCGTATACTATCCTCAAACCTATCCTGTCCTCTATCCGATCATATCCTCTATCCTATCCTATCCTATCCTCTATAATATCGTATCCTTTATCCCATCCTATCCTCTATCCTATCCTATCCTCTATCCTATCCTATCCTCTATCCTATCCTATCCTCTATCCTATCCTATCGTCTATCATATCCTATCGTCTATCCTATCCTCTATCCTATCCTATCCTCTATCCTATCCTATCCTCTATCCTATACTATCCTCTATCCTATCCTATCCTCTATCCTATCCTATCCTCTAGCCTATCCTATCCTCTATCCTATCCTATCCTGTATCCTATCCTATCCTCTATCCTATCCTATCCTCTATCCTATCCTATCCTCTATCCTATCCTATCCTCTATCCTATCCTATCCAGTATTATATCCTATCCTCCATCGTATCCTAGCCTCTAACATATCCTATCCTCAATCC
Source organism: Halictus rubicundus (assembly GCF_050948215.1). Classification (NCBI taxonomy): domain Eukaryota; kingdom Metazoa; phylum Arthropoda; class Insecta; order Hymenoptera; family Halictidae; genus Halictus; species Halictus rubicundus. The sequence goes on along the minus strand of NW_027488659.1, from coordinate 43,674 downwards.
TATGCTATCCTCTATCCTATCCAATCCTCTATCCTATCCTATCCTCTATCCTATCCTATCCTCTATCCTATCCTATCCTCTATCCTATCCTATCCTCTATCCTATCATATCGTCTATCCTATCCTATCCTCTAACCTATCCTATCCTCTATCCTATGCTATCCTCTATCCTATTCTATCATTCTCTATTATCCTATCCTCTATCCTATCCTATCCTCTATCCTATCCTATCCTCTATCCTATCCTATCCTCTATCCTATCCTATCCTCTATCCTATCCTATCCTCTATCCTATCCTATCCTCTATCCTATTCTATCCTTCTCTCCTATCCTATCCTCTATCCTATCCTATCCTCTAACTTATCCTATCCTCTATCCTATCTTATCCTCCGTCCTATTCTATACTCTATCCTATCCTTTCCGCCATCCTATCCTATCCTGTCCTCTATCGAATCCTATCCTCTATCCTATCCTCTATCCTATCCTATCCTCTATCCTATCCTATCCTCTATCCTATCCTATCCTCTATCCTATCCTATCCTCTATCCTATCCTATCCTCTATCCTATCCTATCCTCTATCCTACCCTATCCTCTATCCTATCCTATCCTCTATCCTATACTATCCTCTATCCTATCCTATCCTCTATCCTATCCTATCCTCTAGCCTATCCTATCCTATCCTGTATCCTATCCTATCCTCTATCCTATCCTATCCTCTATCCTATACTATCCTCTATCCTATCCTATCCTCTATCCTATCCTATCCTCTAGCCTATCCTATCCTCTATCCTATCCTATCCTGTATCCTATCCTATCCTCTATCCGATCATATCCTCTATCCTATCCTATCCTATCCTCTATAATATCGTATCCTTTATCCCATCCTATCCTCTATCCTATCCTATCCTCTATCCTATTCTATCCTCTATCCTATCCTATCCTCTATCCTATCCTATCGTCTATCATATCCTATCGTCTATCCTATCCTCTATCCTATCCTATCCTCTATCCTATCCTATCCTCTATCCTATACTATCCTCTATCCTATCCTATCCTCTATCCTATCCTATCCTCTAGCCTATCCTATCCTCTATCCTATCCTATCCTCTATCCTATCCTATCCTCTATCCTATCCTATCCTCTATCCTACCCTATCCTCTATCCTATCCTATCCTCTATCCTATCCTATCCTCTATCCTATACTATCCTCTATCCTATCCTATCCTCTATCCTATCCTATCCTCTAGCCTATCCTATCCTATCCTGTATCCTATCCTATCCTCTATCCTATCCTATCCTCTATCCTATCCTATCCTCTATCCTATCCTATCCACTATCCTATCCTATCCTCTATCCGATCATATCCTCTAACCTATCCTATCCTATCCTCTATAATATCGTATCCTTTATCCCATCCCATCCTCTATCCTATCCTATCCTCTATCCTATCCTATCGTCTATCATATCCTATCGTCTATCCTATCCTATCCTCTATTATATCCTATCCTTTATCCTATCCTATCCTCTATCCTATCCTATCCTCTATCCTATACTATCCTCTATCCTATCCTATCCTCTATCCTATCCTATCCTCTAGCCTATCCTATCCTCTATACTATCCTATCCTGTATCCTATCCTATCCTCTATCCTATCCTATCCTCTATCCTATCCTATCCTCTATCCTATCCTATCATCTATCCTATCCTATCCTCTATCCTATCCTATCCTCTATCCTATCCTATCCTCTATCCTATAGAATCCCCTATCCTCTCCTCTACCGTATTGTATCCTCTATAATATCGTATCCTCTATCATATTCTATCGTATACTATCCTCAAACCTATCCTATCCTCTATCCGATCATATCCTCTATCCTATCCTATCCTATCCTCTATAATATCGTATCCTTTATCCCATCCTATCCTCTATCCTATCCTATCCTCTATCCTATCCTATCCTCTATCCTATCCTATCCTCTATCCTATCCTATCGTCTATCATATCCTATCGTCTATCCTATCCTCTATCCTATCCTATCCTCTATCCTATCCTATCCTCTATCCTATACTATCCTCCATCCTATCCTATCCTCTATCCTATCCTATCCTCTAGCCTATCCTATCCTCTATCCTATCCTATCCTGTATCCTATCCTATCCTCTATCCGATCATATCCTCTATCCTATCCTATCCTATCCTCTATAATATCGTATCCTTTATCCCATCCTATCCTCTATCCTATCCTATCCTCTATCCTATTCTATCCTCTATCCTATCCTATCCTCTATCCTATCCTATCGTCTATCATATCCTATCGTCTATCCTATCCTCTATCCTATCCTATCCTCTATCCTATCCTATCCTCTATCCTATACTATCCTCTATCCTATCCTATCCTCTATCCTATCCTATCCTCTAGCCTATCCTATCCTCTATCCTATCCTATCCTCTATCCTATCCTATCCTCTATCCTATCCTATCCTCTATCCTATCCTATCCTCTATCCTATCCTATCCTCTATCCTATCCTATCCTCTATCCTATCATATCGTCTATCCTATCCTATCCTCTAACCTATCCTATCCTCTATCCTATCCTATCCTCTATCCTATTCTATCATTCTCTATTATCCTATCCTCTATCCTATCCTATCCTCTATCCTATCCTATCCTCTATCCTATCCTATCCTCTATCCTATCCTATCCTCTATCCTATCCTATCCTCTATCCTATCCTATCCTCTATCCTATTCTATCCTTCTCTCCTATCCTATCCTCTATCCTATCCTATCCTCTAACTTATCCTATCCTCTATCCTATCTTATCCTCCGTCCTATTCTATACTCTATCCTATCCTTTCCGCCATCCTATCCTATCCTGTCCTCTATCGAATCCTATCCTCTATCCTATCCTCTATCCTATCCTATCCTCTATCCTATCCTATCCTCTATCCTATCCTATCCTCTATCCTATCCTATCCTCTATTCTATCCTATCCTCTATCCTATCCTATCCTCTATCCTATCATATCCACTATCCTATCCTATCCTCTATCCTATCCTATCCTCTATCGTCTCCTGTCCTATCCTCTATCCTATCCAATCCTCTATCCTATCCTATCCTCTATCCTATCCTATCCTCTATTCTATCCTATCCTCTATCCTATCCTATCCTCTATCCGATCCTATCCTCTATCCTATGCTATCCTCTATCTTATCCTATCCTCTATCCTATCCTATCCTCTATCCTATCCAATGCCCTGTCCTATCCTATCCTCTAACCTATCCTATCCTCTATCCTATCCTCTATCCTATCCTATCCTCTATCCTATTCTATCCTTCTCTATTATCCTATCCTCTATCCTATCCTATCATCTATCCTATCCTATCCTCTATCCTATCCTATCCTCTATCCTATCCTATCCTCTATCCTATAGAATCCCCTATCCTCTCCTCTACCGTATTGTATCCTCTATCATATTCTATCGTATACTATCCTCAAACCTATCCTGTCCTCTATCCGATCATATCCTCTATCCTATCCTATCCTCTATCCTATCCTATCCTCTAGCCTATCCTATCCTCTATACTATCCTATCCTGTATCCTATCCTATCCTCTATCCTATCCTATCCTCTATCCTACCCTATCCTCTATCCTATCCTATCATCTATCCTATCCTATCCTCTATCCTATCCTATCCTCTATCCTATCCTATCCTCTATCCTATAGAATCCCCTATCCTCTCCTCTACCGTATTGTATCCTCTATAATATCGTATCCTCTATCATATTCTATCGTATACTATCCTCAAACCTATCCTATCCTCTATCCGATCATATCCTCTATCCTATCCTATCCTATCCTCTATAATATCGTATCCTTTATCCCATCCTATCCTCTATCCTATCCTATCCTCTATCCTATCCTATCCTCTATCCTATCCTATCCTCTATCCTATCCTATCCTCTATCATATCCTATCGTCTATCCTATCCTCTATCCTATCCTATCCTCTATCCTATCCTATCCTCTATCCTATACTATCCTCTATCCTATCCTATCCTCTAACCTATCCTATCCTCTAGCCTATCCTATCCTCTATCCTATCCTATCCTCTATCCTATCCTATCCTCTATCCTATCCTATCCTCTATCCTATCCTATCCTCTATCCTATCCTATCCTCTATCCTATCATATCGTCTATCCTATCCTATCCTCTAACCTATCCTATCCTCTATCCTATCCTCTATCCTATCCTATCCTCTATCCTATTCTATCCTTCTCTATTATCCTATCCTCTATCCTATCCTATCCTCTATCCTATCCTATCCTCTATCCTATCCTATCCTCTATCCTATTCTATCCTTCTCTCCTATCCTATCCTCTATCCTATCCTCTATCCTATCCTATCCTCTAACTTATCCTATCCTCTATCCTATCCTATCCTCCGTCCTATTCTATACTCTATCCTATCCTTTCCGCCATCCTATCCTATCCTGTCCTCTATCGAATCCTATCCTCTATCCTATCCTCTATCCTATCCTATCCTCTATCCTATCCTATCCTCTATCCTATCCTATCCTCTATCCTATCCTATCCTCTATCCTATCCTATCCTCTATCCTATCCTATCCTCTATCCTATCATATCCACTATCCTATCCTATCCTCTATCCTATCCTATCCTCTATCATATCCTATCCTCTATCCTATCCTATCCTCTATCCTATCATATCGTCTATCCTATCCTATCCTCTAACCTATCCTATCCTCTATCCTATCCTCTATCCTATCCTATCCTCTATCCTATTCTTTCCTTCTCTATTATCCTATCCTCTATCCTATCCTATCCTCTATCCTATCCTATCCTCTATCCTATCCTATCCTCTATCCTATCATATCGTCTATCCTATGCTATCCTCTAACCTATCCTATCCTCTATCCTATCCTCTATCCTATCCTATCCTCTATCCTATTCTATCCTTCTCTATTATCCTATCCTCTATCCTATCCTATCCTCTATCCTATCCTATCCTCTATCCTATCCTATCCTCTATCCTATCCTATCCTCTATCCTATTCTATCCTTCTCTCCTATCCTATCCTCTATCCTATCCTCTATCCTATCCTATCCTCTAACTTATCCTATCCTCTATCCTATCTTATCGTCTATCCTATCCTATCCTCTAACCTATCCTATCCTCTATCCTATCCTCTATCCTATCCTATCCTCTATCCTATTCTATCCTTCTCTATTATCCTATCCTCTATCCTATCCTATCCTCTATCCTATCCTATCCTCTATCCTATCCTATCCTCTATCCTATCCTATCCTCTATCCTATCCTATCCTCTATCCTATCCTATCCTCTATCCTATTCTATCCTTCTCTCCTATCCTATCCTCTATCCTATCCTCTATCCTATCCTATCCTCTATCCTATCCTATCCTCTATCCTATCATATCGTCTATCCTATCCTATCCTCTAACCTATCCTATCCTCTATCCTATCCTCTATCCTGTCCTATCCTCTATCCTATTCTATCCTTCTCTATTATCCTATCCTCTATCCTATCCTATCCTCTATCCTATCCTATCCTCTATCCTATCCTATCCTCTATCCTATCATATCGTCTATCCTATGCTATCCTCTAACCTATCCTATCCTCTATCCTATCCTCTATCCTATCCTATCCTCTATCCTATTCTATCCTTCTCTATTATCCTATCCTCTATCCTATCCTATCCTCTATCCTATCCTATCCTCTATCCTATCCTATCCTCTATCCTATCCTATCCTCTATCCTATCCTATCCTCTATCCTATTCTATCCTTCTCTCCTATCCTATCCTCTATCCTATCCTCTATCCTATCCTATCCTCTAACTTATCCTATCCTCTATCCTATCTTATCCTCCGTCCTATTCTATACTCTATCCTATCCTTTCCGCCATCCTATCCTATCCTGTCCTCTATCGAATCCTATCCTCTATCCTATCCTCTGTCCTATCCTATCCTCTATCCTATCCTATCCTCTATCCTATCCTATCCTCTATCCTATCCTATCCTCTATCCTATCATATCCACTATCCTATCCTATCCTCTATCCTATCCTATCCTCTATCGTCTCCTGTCCTATCCTCTATCCTATCCAATCCTCTATCCTATCCTATCCTCTATCCTATCCTATCCTCTATCCTATCCTATCCTCTATCCTATCCTATCCTCTATCCGATCCTATCCTCTATCCTATCGTATCCTCTATCCTATCCAATCCTCTATCCTATCCTCTATCCCATCTTATCCTCTGTCCTATTCTATACTCTATCCTATCCTTTCCGCCATCCTATCCTATCCTGTCCTCTATCGAATCCTATCCTCTATCCTATCCTCTATCCTATCCTATCCTCTATCCTATCCTATCCTCTATCCTATCCTATCCTCTATCCTATCCTATCCTCTATCCTATCATATCCACTATCCTATCCTATCCTCTATCCTATCCTATCCTCTATTCTATCCTATCGTCTATAATATCGTATCCTCTATCCTATCCTACCCTCTTTCCTATAATATCATCTATCATATCCTCTATCGTATCCTATACTCTATCCTATCCTATCCTCTATAATATCGTATCTTCTATCCTATCCTATCCTCTCTCCTATAATATCATCTATCCTATCCTATTCTCTATCCTATCCTATCCTATCCTCTATCCTATCCTATCCTCTATCCTATCCTATCCTCTATCCTATCCTATCCCCTATAGTCTGCTCTATCCTATCCTATCCACTATTCCTATCCTATCCTCTATGCTCTATCCTATCCTCTATCCTATCCTATCCTATCCTCTAACCTATCCTATCCTCTATCCTATCCTATCCTCTATCCTATCCTATCCACTATCCTATCCTATCCTCTATCCTATCCTATCCTCTATCCTATCCTATCCTCTATCCTATCCTATCCTCTATCCTATCCTATCCTCTATCCTATCATATCCACTATCCTATCCTATCCTCTATCCTATCCTATCCTCTATCGTCTCCTGTCCTATACTCTATCCTATCCTATCCTCTATCCTATCCTATCCTCTATCCTATCCTATCCTCTATCCTATCCTATCCTCTATCCTATCCTATCCTCTATCCTATACTATCCTCTATCCGATCCTATCCTCTATCCTATCCTATCCTCTATCTTATCCTATCCTCTATCCTGTCCTATCCTCTATCCTATCCCATTCTCTATCCTATCCTATCCTCTTTCCTATCCTATCCTCTATCCTATCCAATCCTATATCGTATCCTCTATCCTATCATATCCCCTATCCTATCCTATCGTCTATAATATCGTATCCTCTATCCTATCCTACCCACTTTCCTATAATATCATCTATCATATCCTCTATCGTATCCTATACTCTATCCTATCCTATCCTCTATAATATCGTATCTTCTATCCTATCCTATCCTCTCTCCTATAATATCATCTATCCTATCCTATTCTCTATCCTATCCTATCCTATCCTCTATCCTATCCTATCCTCTATCCTATCCTATCCTCTATCCTCTCCTATCCTCTATCCTATCCTATCCTATCCTCTATCCTATCCTATCCTCTATCCTATCCTATCCTCTATCCTATGCTATCCTCTATCCTATCCTATCCTCTATCCAATCCTATCCTCTATCCTATCCTATCCCCTATCCTATCCTATCCTCTATCCTATCCTATCCTATCTATTATCGTATCCTCTATCATATCGTATCCTCCATCCTATCCTATCCTCTTTGCTATCCTATCCTCAATCCTATCGTATCCTCTATAATATCGTATCCTCTATAATATCGTATCCGCTATCCTATCCTATGCTCTATCCTATAATATCATCTATCCTATCCTATTCTCTATCCTACCCTATCCTCCATCCTATCCTATCCTCTATCGTCTCCTATCGTCTATCCTATCCCATCCTCTATCCTATCCTATTCTCTATCCTATCCTATCCTCTATCCTATACTATCCTCTATCCGATCCTATCCTCTATCCTATCCTATCCTCTATCTTATCCTATCCTCTATCCTGTCCTATCCTCTATCCTATCCCATTCTCTATCCTATCCTATCCTCTTTCCTATCCTATCCTCTATCCTATCCAATCCTATATCGTATCCTCTATCCTATCATATCCTCTATCCTATCCTATCCTCTATCCTATCCAAACCTTTATCCTATCCTATCCTCTATCCTATCCTATCCCCTATCCTATCCTATCGTCTATAATATCGTATCCTCTATCCTATCCTACCCACTTTCCTATAATATCATCTATCATATCCTCTATCGTATCCTATACTCTATCCTATCCTATCCTCTATAATATCGTATCTTCTATCCTATCCTATCCTCTCTCCTATAATATCATCTATCCTATCCTATTCTCTATCCTATCCTATCCTATCCTCTATCCTATCCTCTCCTCTATCCTATCCTATCCTCTATCCTATCCTATACTCTATCCTATCCTATCGTCTATAATATCGTATCCTCTATCCTATCCTACCCTCTTTCCTATAATATCATCTATCATATCCTCTATCCTATCCTATCCTCTATCCTATCCTATCCTCTATCCTATCCTATCCTCTATCATATCCTATCGTCTATCCCATCCTGTCCTCTATCCTATAATATCATCTATCCTATCCTATTCTCTATCCTATCCTATCCTATCCTCTGTCCTATCCTATTCTCTATCCTATCCTATCCTATCCTCTACCGTATCCTATCCTGTATCCGATCCAATCCCCTATCGTATCCTCTATCCTATCCTATTCTCTATCCTATCCTATATCCTATCGTATCCTCTATCCTATCCAATCCTCTATCCTATCCTCTATCCTATCCTATCCTCTAACTTATCCTATCCTCTATCCTATCTTATCCTCTGTCCTATTCTACACTCTATCCTATCCTTTCCGCCATCCTATCCTATCCTGTCCTCTATCAAATCCTATCCTCTATCGTATCCAATCCCCTATCCTATCCTCTATCCGATCCTATCCTCTATCCTATCCTATCCTCTATAATATCGTTTCATCAGTCCTATAATGTCCTCTATCCTATAATATCATCTATCCTATCCTATTCTCTATCCTATCCCATCCTATCCTCTATCGTATCCTATCCTCTATCCTATCCAATCCTATATCCTATTCTCTATCCTAACCTATCCTCTATCGTATCCTATCCCCTATCCTATCCTATCCTCTATCCTATTCTATCCTCTACCCTATCCTATCCTCTATCGTCTCCTGTCCTCTATACTATACAATCCCCTATCCTATCCAATCCCCGATCCTATCCTCTATCCTACCCTTTCCGCTATGCTATCCTATCCTCTATAATATCGTACCCTCTGTCCTATCCTTCCTCTATCCTACAATATCATCTATCCTATCCTATTCTCTATCCTATCATATCCTATCCTCTATCCTATCCTATCCTCTATCCTATCCTATCCTCTATCCTATCCTATCCTCTATCCTATCCTATCCTCTATCCTATCCTATCCTCTATCCTATCCTATCCTCTATCCTATCCTATCCTCTATCCTATCCTATCCTCTATCCTATCCTATCCTCTATCCTATCCTATCCTCCATCCTATCCTATCCTCTATCCTATCCTATCCTCTATCCTATCCTATCCTCTATCCTATCCTATCCTTTATCCTATCCTATCCTCTCTCCAATCCTATCCTCAATCCTATCCTATCCACAATCCTATCCTATCCTCTATCCTATCCTATGCTCTATCCTATCGTATCCTCAATCCTATCATATCCTCCATCCTAACCTATTCTCTATCCTATCATATCCTGTATTATATCCAATTCCCTCTCCTATCCTCTATCCTATCCTATTCTCAATGCTATCCTATCCTCTTTCCTATCCTATCCTCTATCCTATCCAATCCTATATCGTATCCTCTATCCTATCATATCCTCTATCCTATCCTATCCTCTATCCTATCCAAACCTTTATCCTATCCTATCCTCTATCCTATCCTATCCCCTATCCTATCCTATCGTCTATAATATCGTATCCTCTATCCTATCCTACCCACTTTCCTATAATATCATCTATCATATCCTCTATCGTATCCTATACTCTATCCTATCCTATCCTCTATAATATCGTATCTTCTATCCTATCCTATCCTCTCTCCTATAATATCATCTATCCTATCCTATTCTCTATCCTATCCTATCCTATCCCCTATCCTATCCTATCCTCTATCCTATCCTATCCTATCTATTATCGTATCCTCTATAATATCGTATCCTCCATCCTATCCTATCCTCTTTGCTATCCTATCCTCAATCCTATCGTATCCTCTATAATATCGTATCCTCTATAATATCGTATCCGCTATCCTATCCTATGCTCTATCCTATAATATCATCTATCCTATCCTATTCTCTATCCTACCCTATCCTCCATCCTATCCTATCCTCTATCGTCTCCTATCGTCTATCCTATCCCATCCTCTATCCTATCCTATTCTCTATCCTATCCTCTCTCCTATCCTATCCTCTATCCTATCCTATCCTTTATAATATCGTATCCTCTATCATATTCTTTCCTCTATCCTATAATATCATCTAATTCTATCCTATTCTCTATCCTATCCTATCCTCTATCCTATCCCATCGACTATCGTCTGCTATATCCTATCCTCTATCCTATCCTATCAACTATCGTCTGCTATATCCTATACTATCTACTATCCGATCCTATCCTCAATCCTATAATATACTCCATTATATCCTATCCGCTATCCTATACTATCCTCTATCATATCCTATCCTATATCCTATCCTATCCTATCCTCTATCCTATCCTATCCTCTATCCTATCATATCCTATCCTATCCTCTATCCTATCATATCCTATCCTATCCTCTATCCTATCCGATCCCCTATCCTATCCTCTATCCTATCCTATCCTCTATCCTATCCTATTCTCTATCCTATCCTATCCTTTATCCTATCCTATCCTCTCTCCAATCCTATCCTCAATCCTATCCTATCCACAATCCTATCCTATCCTCTATCCTATCCTATGCTCTATCCTATCGTATCCTCAATCCTATCATATCCTCCATCCTAACCTATTCTCTATCCTATCATATCCTGTATTATATCCAATTCCCTCTCCTATCCTCTATCCTATCCTATTCTCAATGCTATCCTATCCTCTTTCCTATCCTATTCTCTATCCTATCCTATCCTTTATCCTACCCTATTCTCTCTCCTATCCTATCCTCAATCCTACCCTATCCTGTATCCTATACTATCCTCTATCCTATCCTATCCTCTATCCTATCGTATCCTCTATCCTAGCATATCTTCTATCCAATCCTATTCTCTATCCTATATTCTATTACATCCTATGCTCTATCCTATCATATCCTGTATTATATCCAATCCTCTATCCTATCCGATCCTCTATCCTACCCTATCCTCTATCCTATCCTATCCTCTACCGTATCCTATCCTGTATCCGATCCAATCCCCTATCGTATCCTCTATCCTATCCTATTCTCTATCCTATCCTATATCCTATCGTATCCTCTATCCTATCGTATCCTCTATCCTATCCAATCCTCTATCCTACCCTCTATATTATCCTATCCTCTATCCTATCTTATCCTCTGTCATATTCTACACTCTATCGTATCCTTTCCGCCATCCTATCCTATCCTGTCCTCTATCGAATCCTATCCTCTATCCTATCCAATCCCCTATCCTATCCTCTATCCGATCCTATCCTCTATCCTATCCTATCCTCTATAATATCGTATCCTCTGTCCTATCCTTCCTCTATCCTACAATATCATCTATCCTATCCTATCCTCTATCCTATCCTATCCTATCCTCTATCCTATCCTATCCTTTCCTCTATCCTATCCTATCCTCTATCCTATCCTATCCTCTATCCTATCCTATCCTCTATCCTCTCCTATCCTCTATCCTATCCTATCCTATCCTCTATCCTATCCTATCCTCTATCCTATCCTATCCTCTATCCTATGCTATCCTCTATCCTATCCTATCCTCTATCCTATCCTATCCTCTATCCTCTCCTATCCTCTATCCTATCCTATCCTATCCTCTATCCTATCCTATCCTCTATCCTATCCTATCCTCTATCCTATGCTATCCTCTATCCTATCCTATCCTCTATCCTATCCTATCCTCTATCCTCTCCTATCCTCTATCCTATCCTATCCTATCCTCTATCCTATCCTACCCTCTATCCTATCCTATCCTCTATCCGATGCTATCCTCTATCCTATCCTATCCTCTATCCTATCCTATCCTCTATCCTCTCCTATCCTCTATCCTATCCTATCCTATCCTCTATCCTCTCCTATCCTCTATCCTATCCTATCCTCTATCCTATCCTATCCTCTATCCTATGCTATCCTCTATCCTATCCTATCCTCTATCCTATCCTATCCTCTATCCTATCCAATCCTCTATCCTATCGTCTATCCCGTCCTATCCTCAATCCTATCCTATCCTCTATCCTATAATATCCTGTATTATATCCTATCCTCTATCCTATCCAATCCTATTTCCTATCCTCTATCCTATCCTATCCTCTATCCTATCCTATCCTCTATCCTATCCTATCCTCTATCCTATCCTATCCTCTATCCTATCCTATCCTCTATCCTATCCTATCCTCTATCCTATCCTATCCTCTATCCTATCCTATCCTCTATCCTATCCTCTATCCTATTCTCTATCCAATCCTATCCTCTATCGTCTCCTATCCTCTATCCTATCCTATTCTCTATCCTATCCTCTATCCTATCGTATACTCTATCCTATCCAATCCTCTATCCTATCCTATCCTCTATCCTATCCTATCCTCTGTCCTATCCAATCCCCTATCCTATCCTCTATCCAATCCTATCCTCTATCCTATCCTATCCTCTATAATTTCGTGTCCTCTATCCTATCCTATCCTCTATCCTATAGAATCCCCTATCCTATCCTCTACCGTATTGTATCCTATATAATATCGTATCCTCTATCATATTCTATCCTATAATATCCTCAAACCTATCCTATCCTCTATCCGATCATATCCTCTATCCTATCCTATCCTCTATCCTATCCTCTATCCTATCCTATCCTCTATCCTATCCTATCCTCTATCCTATGCTATCCTCTATCCTATCCTATCCTCTATCCTATCCTATCCTCTATCCTCTCCTATCCTCTATACTATCCTATCCTATCCTCGATCCTATCCTATCCTCTATCCTATCCTACCCTCTATCCGATGCTATCCTCTATCCTATCCTATCCTCTATCCTATCCTATCCTCTATCCTCTCCTATCCTCTATCCTATCCTATCCTATCCTCTATCCAATCCTATCCTCTATCCTATCCTATCCTCTATCCTATGCTATCCTCTATCCTATCCTATCCTCTATCCTATCCTATCCTCTATCCTCTCCTATCCTCTATCCTATCCTATCCTATCCTCTATCCTATCCTATCCTCTATCCTATCCTATCCTCTATCCTATGCTATCCTCTATCCTATCCTATCCTCTATCCTATCCTATCCTCTATCCTATCCAATCCTCTATCCTATCGTCTATCCCGTCCTATCCTCAATCCTATCCTATCCTCTATCCTATAATATCCTGTATTATATCCTATCCTCTATCCTATCCAATCCTATTTCCTATCCTCTATCCTATCCTATCCTCTATCCTATCCTATCCTCTATCCTATCCTATCCTCTATCCTATCCTATCCTCTATCCTATCCTATCCTCTATCCTATCCTATCCTCTATCCTATCCTCTATCCTATTCTCTATCCAATCCTATCCTCTATCGTCTCCTATCCTCTATCCTATCCTATTCTCTATCCTATCCTCTATCCTATCGTATACTCTATTATATCCAATCCTCTATCCTATCCTATCCTCTATCCTATCCTATCCTCTGTCCTATCCAATCCCCTATCCTATCCTCTATTCTATCCTATCCTCTAAAATATCGTATCCTCTATCCTATCCTATCCTCTATCCTATAGAATCCCCTATCCTATCCTCTACCGTATTGTATCCTCTATAATATCGTATCCTCTATCCTATCCTGCCCTCTTTCCTATAATATCATCTATCATATCCTCTATCCTATCCTATCCTCTATCCTATCCTATCCTCTATCCTATCCTATCCTCTATCCTATCATATCCTCTATCCTATCCTATCCTCTATCCTATCCTATCCTATCCTCTATCCTATGCTATCCTCTATCCTATCCTATCCTCTATCCTATCCTATCCTCTATCATATCCTATCGTCTATCCCATCCTGTCCTCTATCCTATAATATCATCTATCCTATCCTATTCTCTATCCTATCCTATCCTATCCTCTGTCCTATCCTATTCTCTATCCTATCCTATCCTATCCTCTACCGTATCCTATCCTGTATCCGATCCAATCCCCTATCGTATCCTCTATCCTATCCTATTCTCTATCCTATCCTATATCCTATCGTATCCTCTATCCTATCCAATCCTCTATCCTATCCTCTATCCTATCCTATCCTCTAACTTATCCTATCCTCTATCCTATCTTATCCTCTGTCCTATTCTACACTCTATCCTATCCTTTCCGCCATCCTATCCTATCCTGTCCTCTATCGAATCCTATCCTCTATCGTATCCAATCCCCTATCCTATCCTCTATCCGATCCTATCCTCTATCCTATCCTATCCTCTATAATATCGTTTCATCAGTCCTATAATGTCCTCTATCCTATAATATCATCTATCCTATCCAATTCTCTATCCTATCCTATCCTATCCTCTATCGTATCCTATCCTCTATCCCATCCAATCCTATATCCTATTCTCTATCCTATCCTATCCTCTATCGTATCCTATCCCCTATCCTATCCTATCCTCTATCCTATTCTATCCTCTACCCTATCCTATCCTCTATCGTCTCCTGTCCTCTATACTATACAATCCCCTATCCTATCCAATCCCCGATCCTATCCTCTATCCTACCCTATCCGCTATGCTATCCTATCCTCTATAATATCGTACCCTCTGTCCTATCCTTCCTCTATCCTACAATATCATCTATCCTATCCTATTCTCTATCCTATCATATCCTATCCTCTATCCTATCCTATCCTCTATCCTATCCTATCCTCTATCCTATCCCTATCCTCTATCCTATCCTATCCTCTATCCTATCCTATCCTCTATCCTATCCTATCCTCTATCCTATCCTATCCTCTATCCTATCCTATCCTCTATCCTATCCTATCCTCTATCCTATCCTATCCTCCATCCTATCCTATCCTCTATCCTATCCTATCCTCTATCCTATCTTATCCTCTATCCTATCCTATCCTCTATCCTATCCTATCCTCTATCCTATCCTATCCTCTATCCTATCCTATCCTCTATCATATCCTATCCTCAATCCCATCCTGTCCTCTATCCTATAATATCATCTATCCTATCCTATTCTCTATCCTATCCTATCCTCTATCCTATCCTATCCTCTATCCTATCCTATCCTCTATCCTATCCTATCCTCTATCCTATCATATCCTCTACCGTATCCTATCCTGTATCCGATCCAATCCCCTATCGTATCCTCTATCCTATCCTATTCTCTATCCTATCCTATATCCTATCGTATCCTCTATCCTATCGTATCCTCTATCCTATCCAATCCTCTATCCTATCCTCTATATTATCCTATCCTCTAACTTATCCTATCCTCTATCCTATCTTATCCTCTGTCATATTCTACACTCTATCGTATCCTTTCCGCCATCCTATCCTATCCTGTCCTCTATCGAATCCTATCCTCTATCCTATCCAATCCCCTATCCTATCCTCTATCCGATCCCATCCTCTATCCTATCCTATCCTCTATAATATCGTATCCTCTGTCCTATCCTTCCTCTATCCTACAATATCATCTATCCTATCCTATCCTCTATCCTATCCTATCCTATCCTATCCTCTATCCTATCCTATCCTTTCCTCTATCCTATCCTATCCTCTATCCTATCCTATCCTCTATCCTATCCTATCCTCTATCCGATGCTATCCTCTATCCTATCCTATCCTCTATCCTATCCTATCCTCTATCCTCTCCTATCCTCTATCCTATCCTATCCTATCCTCTATCCTATCCTATCCTCTATCCTATGCTATCCTCTATCCTATCCTATCCTCTATCCTCTCCTATCCTCTATCCTATCCTATCCTATCCTCTATCCTATCCTATCCTCTATCCTATCCTATCCTCTATCCTATGCTATCCTCTATCCTACCCTATCCTCTATCCTATCCTATCCTCTATCCTATCCAATCCTCTATCCTATCGTCTATCCCGTCCTATCCTCAATCCTATCCTATCCTCTATCCTATAATATCCTGTATTATATCCTATCCTCTATCCTATCCAATCCTATTTCCTATCCTCTATCCTATCCTATCCTCTATCCTATCCTATCCTCTATCCTATCCTATCCTCTATCCTATCCTATCCTCTATCCTATCCTATCCTCTATCCTATCCTATCCTCTATCCTATCCTATCCTCTATCCTATCCTATCCTCTATCCTATCCTATCCTCTAAAATATCGTATCCTCTATCCTATCCTATCCTCTATCCTATAGAATCCCCTATCCTATCCTCTACCGTATTGTATCCTCTATAATATCGTATCCTCTATCATATTCTATCCTATAATATCCTCAAACCTATCCTATCCTCTATCCGATCATATCCTCTATCCTATCCTATCCTCTATCCTATCCTATTCTCTATCCGATCCTATCGTCTATCCTATCCAATCCTATATCGTATCCTCTATCCTTTCCCATCCTCTATCCAATCCTATCCTCTATCCTATCATATCCTGTTTTATATCCCATCCTGTATCCTATCCTATCCTAGCCTCTAACCTATCCTATCCTCTATCCTATCCTATGCTCTATCCTATCGTATCCTCAATCCTATCATATCCTCCATCCTATCCTATACTCTATCCTACCATATCCTGTATTATATCCAATTCCCTCTCCTATCCTCTATCCTATCCTATCCTCTATCCTATCCTATTCTCTAGCCTATCCTATCCTCTTAGCTATCCTATCCCCTATCCTATCCTATGCTCTATCCTATCCTATACTCTATCCTATCCTATCGTCTATAACATCGGATCCTCTATCCTATCCTATCCTCTACCTATCTAAACCCCTATCCTATCCTATCCTCTATCCTATCCTATCCTCTATCCTATCCTATCCTCTATCCTATCGTATCCTCTATCCTACCATATCCTCTATCCAATCCTATTCTCTATCCTATATTCTATCCCATCCAATCCTCTATCTTACCCTATCCCCTATCCCCTCCTATCCTCTATCCTATCCTCTATCCTATCCAATCCCCTATCCTCTAACCTATCCTATCACCTATCCTATCCTATTCTCCATCCTATCCTATACTCTATCCTATCATATCAATCTATCGTCTCCTATCCTCTATCCTATCCAATCCCCTAGCCTATGCTCTATCCTATCCTATTATCTATCCTCTCCTCTATCCCGTCCTATCCTCAATCCTATCCTATCCTCTATCCTATAATATCCTGTATTATATCCTATCCTCTATCCTATCCAATCCTATTTCCTATCCTCTATCCTATCCTATTCTCTATCCTCTCCTCTATCCCGTCCTATCCTCAATCCTATCCTATCCTCTAACCCATAATATCCTGTATTATATCCTATCCTCTATCCTATCCAATCCTATTTCCTATCCTCTATCCTATCCTATCCTCTATCCTATCCTATCCTCTATCCTATCCTATCCTCTATCCTATCCTATTCTCTATCCTATCCTATCCTATATCCTATCCTATCCTCTATTCTATCCAATCCCCTATCCTATCCTCTATCCAATCCTATCCTCTATCCTCTCCTATCCTCTATAATTTCGTATCCTCTATCCTATCCTATCCTCTATCCTATAGAATCCCCTATCCTATCCTCTACCGTATTGTATCCTCTATAATATCGTATCCTCTATCATATTCTATCTTATAATATCCTCAAACCTATCCTATCCTCTATCCGATTATATCCTCTATCCTATCCTCTCCTCTATCCTATCCTATCCTCTAGACTATCCTATACTCTATCCTATCCTATCCTCTCTCCTATAATATCATCTATCCTAACCTATACTCTATCCTATCCTATCCTCTATAATATCGTATCTTCTATGCTATCCTATCCTCTCTCCTATAATATCATCTATCCTATCCTATTCTCTATCCTATCCTATCCTATCCTCTATCCTATCCTATCCTCTATCCTATCCTATCCTCTATCCTATCCTATACTCCATCCTATCCTATCCGCTATCCTATACTATCCTCTATCCTATCCTATCCTCTATCCTATCCTTTCCTCTATCCTATCGTATCCTCTATCCTATCCTATACTCTATCCTATCCTATCCTCTATCCTATAATATCATCTATCCTATCCTATCCTCTATAATATCGTATCTTCTATCCTATCCTATCCTCTCTCCTATAATATCATCTATCCTATCCTATACTCTATCCTATCCTATCCTCTATAATATCGTATCTTCTATGCTATCCTATCCTCTCTCCTATAATATCATCTATCCTATCCTATTCTCTATCCTATCCTATCCTATCCTCTATCCTATCCTATCCTCTATCCTATCCTATCCTCTATCCTATCCTATACTCCATCCTATCCTATCCGCTATCCTATACTATCCTCTATCCTATCCTATCCTCTATCCTATCCTTTCCTCTATCCTATCGTATCCTCTATCCTATCATATCCAATCCTATTTCCTATCCTCTATCCTATCCTATCCTCTATCCTATCCTATCCTCTATCCGATCATATCCTCTATCCTATCCTCTATCCTATCCTATCCCATCCTATATCCTATCCTATCATCTATCCTATTTTATCCTCTATCCTATCCTATCCTCTATCCTATTCTATCCTCTATCCTATCCTATCCTCTATCCTATCCTATTCTCTATCCGATCCTATCGTCTATCCTATCCTATCCTCTATCCTATCCTATCCTCTATCCTATCCTATACTCCATCCTATCCTATCCGCTATCCTATACTATCCTCTATCCTATCCTATCCTCTATCCTATCCTTTCCTCTATCCTATCGTATCCTCTATCCTATCCTATCCAATCCTATTTCCTATCCTCTATCCTATCCTATCCTCTATCCTATCCTATCCTCTATCCGATCATATCCTCTATCCTATCCTCTATCCTATCCTATCCCATCCTATATCCTATCCTATCATCTATCCTATTTTATCCTCTATCCTATCCTATCCTCTATCCTATTCTATCCTCTATCCTATCCTATCCTCTATCCTATCCTATTCTCTATCCGATCCTATCGTCTATCCTATCCTATCCTCTATCCTATCCAATCCTCTAACCTATCCTCTATCCTATCCTATCCCATCCAATATCCTATCCTATCCTCTATCCTATCCTATACTCAATCCTATCCTATCATCTATAATATCGTATCCTCTATCCTCTCCTATCCTCTATCCTATCCTATCCTCTATCCTATCCTATCCTCTATCCTATCCTATCCTCTATCCTATCCTATCCTCTATCCTATCCTATAATCTATCCTATCCTATCCTCTACCCTATCCAATCCTCTATCCTATCCAATTCTCTATCCTATCCTCTATCCTATCCTATTCCATCCAATATCCTATCCTATCCTCTATCCTATCCTATACTCTATCCTATCCTATCGTCTATAATATCGTATCCTCTATCCTATCCAATCCCCTATCCTATCCTCTATCCTATCCTATCCCATCCTATATCCTATCCTATCCTCTATCCTATCCTATCCTCTATCCTACCCGATCCTCTATCCTATCCTATCCTCTATCCTATCCCATGTTCTATCCTAGCCTATCCTGAATACTATCCTGTCCTCTATCATATCCTATCATCCATCCTTTCCTCTATCGTCTATCCTATTCAATCCTCCATCCCATCTTATCCTCTATCCTAGCCTATCCTCCATCCTCTATCCTATACTCTATCCTATCCTATCCTCAATCCTATCGTATTCAATATAATATCCTATCCTCTATCCTATCCTATCCTCCATTCTACCCTATCCTCTATCATATCGTATCCTCTATCCTATCCTATCCTCTATCCTATAATATCCTATATCCTATCCTATTATCTATCCTAAATCCTATCCTATTCTCAATCCTATCCTATCCTCTATTCTATCCTATCCTCTATCCTATCCTATCCTCTATGCTTTCCTATCCTGTATCCTATCCTATCCTCTATCCTATCCTATCCTCTATCCTATCCTATCCTCCATTCTATCCTATCCTCTATCCTATCCTATCCTCTATCCTCTCCTATCCTCTATACTATCCTATCCTCTATGCTATCCCATCGTCTATCATAACCTATCATACATCGCATCCTCTATCGTCATTCCTATCTTATTCTCTACCCTATCCTATCCTCTATCATATCGTATCCTCTATCCGATCCAATCCCATATCATATCGTATCCTCTAACCTATCCTATCCTCCATCCTATCCTTTTTTTTTTAAGGTCATTTGTCTCTATTTGTTTCAATTAAATGCCAAAAAGTTACATAAATTCATATTGTTAAAATCTATCTGTCTATTATGCTAATATCTTCTATTTGAAATCTCGTTCGCTTGTTCTATACTTTTCTAAATCTTAATCTTAATCTTAATTCTATTTATTCGCTTCGATTTTTATCTATTATTATCGCTTATTTTTATACTCTTGGAGTCTAAGTCTAATTCTAAATCTAAACCTATTCCTTATGTACATCTAAAGCTAAACTACATATTTGTATTATCGTTTGTCTTTTAATTTAGTTTAATTTGATTATCTATACTTATATTTGTATTTATATTTATATTTCTACTTGTACTTAGATCTACTTTTAAATTCGCACGCATTTACTTTTAACTTCGCACGGAAACATTTATTATAATACGCCCGCTATTTATTTTTAATCTACTCCTGTCTAAAAGTAATTTTTTCTCTCTTTTTTGACTTTTTCTATCCTATCTAAGAATTTGTTATTCGCTACCTAACGTTATCTTATTATCTAGCCTATGCTAAGGTGTGACAAAATTCCACGTCTAAAAATTATTTCTCGCTATTATTATTAAGTTTTATCTCTCGCTTTTCTGCGACTCTACGCCGTGCTATATACCGGGTACAATACTTTAAGACCGAGGGCTCCCTAAAAAACTCGCAGAGAACACCTCCCACGTACCTTTTGGCGTATCCGCCAAGAGGGAAGTACGTATTTTTTCCTAATCAACCTCTCTTTTTTATGTCTTCTTTGTATAGTCTACCGGGTTTCTGGTCGCCGGCCTATTCTCGTCGTAAAAGCCGGTTTTTGGCGAAGAAATGCGAATTCGCGGATTTTTTTGCACCACGGGGTTTCTTCGAACCCCACCCCACCCTACTTTTCCGAAATTTAGTTTAGAAGGGCTACACGTGCTTGCTTTTTCCAAAAATGTTCGAAAACTTTTCGCCACCCGGTATAGTCTAAAAATCTACTTTATCCGATTTGGCCTTTCTTGGGCTCGTTTTAAAGGTCTCGAGGCCCTCACCAACTTTCACTTATCTCTTTTTTTCCTATCTCTATACCCAGGCTTTTTGTCGACCGTATCTCGAAAAGGGAGGGGTGAATCGAAAAATTGTTCCCACCCGGGAGAAATATCTCCCAATTTCCCCTATTCTGCTGGTCCTTCCTTATAAAGCCCGGATATAAATTTTCATTCAGATCGGAGAAAATTCAGGAATCCGTTACGCGAATCACATGCCTAACCCTTTTTATATAGGGTAAACACTTTCCTACCTTCTCGTAGGTGTTTGGCCTGGTGTTCGTACCGACCCCTCGCGACGTATCCTTTGTTTTCTCAGAGTTCTCACACACTTTTCGCGGATTCAAAATTTTTGTAAAAAGTCCAAAAATCGGTCACTCAATTATTTAATCGAACAATTAATTAATTAATTAAGCAAAACTACACAGCCCGTTCAACTTTAATTTAGTCCAATTCAAAGTGTTAATTGATCTTTTTCACTTCTTTTTTTTTCACTTTTATATGCAACTGTTCCTTTATTTCGGTTCTTTTTACTTTTGTTTTATCAAAAAGTGTCTAGTAAGTCTATTATACTCCTAATTTTCCCTTATTTCCGTTAGATTTTAACGAACTCTTCCGAATCTCGTTTATCCTACGGATTGATCGCGTTTTTATCACTTTAAAGTTCCTCGTACTCCATAATCGCACGTTAAAACTTTCTTTTTCTCTCCCTATGCTAGTTTTAATCTCAAAAACTTCGCGCATTCAGACTGAATTTACTGAAACTTTTGACTCTTAGCACCTTACTCCTTGGTAGTTCACTTTGCTCTCATCCTCCATCCTATCCTATCCTCTATCCTATCCTATTCTCAATCCTATCCTATCCTCTATTCTATCCTATCCTCTATCCTATCCTATCCTGTATCCTATCGTCTCCTATCCTCTATCCTATCCTATCCTCTATCATATCCCATCATCCATCCTATCCTCTATCGTCTATCCTATCCTATCCTCCATCCTCTATCCTATACTCTATCCTATCCTCTATCCTATCCTATCTTCTATCCTATCCTATCCTCTATCATATCCTATCATCCATCCTATCCTCTATCGTCTATCCTATCCTATCCTCTATCCTATCCTATCCTCCATCCTATCCTATCCTCTAACCTATCCTATCATCTATCCTTTCCTATCAACCATCCTTTCCTCTATCGTCTATCCTATACTATCCTCCATCCTATCCTATCCTATCCCCTATCCTACGCTACCCTCCATCTTATATCGTATCATCTATCCTATCCTCCATCCTATCCTATCCTCTATCCTATCCTATCCTCTATCCTATCCTATCCTCTGTCCTTTCCTATCCTGTATCCTATCCTATCCTCTATCCCATCCTATCCTCTATCCTATCCTATCCTCCATTCTATCCTATCCTCTATCCTATCCTATCCTCTATCATATCGTATCCTCTATTCTATCCCATCCTCCATCCTATCCTCTCCGCCATCCTCTATCCTATACTCTATCCTATCCTCTATCCTATCCTATCCTGCATCCTCTATCCTATACTCTATCCTATCCTCTGTCCTATCCTATCCTCTATCCTATACTCTATCCTATCCTCTGTCCTATCCTATCCTCTATCATATACTCTATCCTATCCTCCGTCCTATCCTATCCTCTATCCTATACTCTATCCTATCCTATCCTCAATCCTATCGTATTCAATATAATATCCTATCCTCTATCCTAGCCTATCCTCCATCCTACCCTATCCTCTATCATATATTATCCTCCATCCTATGCTATCATATCCTCTATACTACGGTACCCTCCATCTTCTATCGTATCATCTATCCTATCCTCCATCCTATCCTATCCTCTATCCAATCGT
Organism: Halictus rubicundus; assembly: GCF_050948215.1. NCBI lineage: Eukaryota > Metazoa > Arthropoda > Insecta > Hymenoptera > Halictidae > Halictus > Halictus rubicundus. The sequence goes on along the minus strand of NW_027488659.1, from coordinate 19,991 downwards.
ATCCTCAATCCTATCCTATCCTCTATCCAATCGTATCCTCAATCTTATTCTATCCTCTATCCTATCCTATCCTCTATCCTATCCTATCCTCTATCCTATCCTATCCTGTATCCTATCCTCTCCTATCCTCTATCCTATCCTATCCTCTATCATATCCCATCATCCATCCTATCCTCTATCGTCTATCCTATCCTATCCTCTATCCCATCTTATCCTCTATCCTATCCTATCCTCTATCCCATCTTATCCTCTATCCTATCCTATCCTCCATCCTCTATCCTATACTCTATCCTATCCTATCCTCAATCCTATCGTATTCAATATAATATCCTATCCTCTATCCTATCCTATCCTCCGTCCTACCCTATCCTCTATCATATCGTATCCTCTATCCTATCCTATCCTCAATCCTATAATATCCTATATCCTATCCTATTATCTATCCTAAATCCTATCCTATTCAAAATCCTATAATATCCTCTATTCTATCCTATCCTCTATCCTATCCTATCCTGTATCCTATCGTCTCCTATCCTCTATCCTATCCTATCCTCTATCATATCCCATCATCCATCCTATCCTCTATCGTCTATCCTATCCGATCCTCCATCCTCTATCCTATACTCTATCCTATCCTCTATCCTATCCTATCTTCTATCCTATCCTATCCTCTATCATATCCTATCATCCATCCTATCCTCTATCGTCTATCCTATCCTATCCTCTATCCTATCCTATCCTCCATCCTATCCTATTCTCTAACCTATCCTATCCTCTATCCTTTCCTATCAACCATCCTTTCCTCTATCGTCTATCCTATACTATCCTTCATCCTAACCTATCCTATCCTCTATCCTACGCTACCCTCCATCTTATATCGTATCATCTATCCTATCCTCCATCCTATCCTATCCTCTATCCTATCCTATCCTCTATCCTATCCTATCCTCTGTCCTTTCCTATCCTGTATCCTATCCTATCCTCTATCCTATCCTATCCTCCATCCTATCCTATTCTCTAACCTATCCTATCCTCTATCCTTTCCTATCGACCATCCTTTCCTCTATCGTCTATCCTATACTATCCTCCATCCTATCCTATCCTATCCTCTATCCTACGCTACCCTCCATCTTATATCGTATCATCTATCCTATCCTCCATCCTATCCTATCCTCTATCCTATCCTATCCTCTGTCCTTTCCTATCCTGTATCCTATCCTATCCTCTATCCCATCCTATCCTCTATCCTATCCTATCCTCCATTCTATCCTATCCTCTATCCTATCCTATCCTCTATCATATCGTATCCTCTATTCTATCCCATCCTCCATCCTATCCTCTCCGCCATCCTCTATCCTATACTCTATCCTATCCTCTATCCTATCCTCTATCCTATCCTATCCTCTACCCAATCGTACCCTCAATCCTATTCTATCCTCTATCATATCCTATCATCCATCCTTTCCTCTATCCTTTCCTATCCTGTATCCTATCCTATCCTCTATCCTATCCTATCCTCTATCCTATCCTATCCTCTATCCTATCCTATCCTCCATTCTATCCTATCCTCTATCCTATCCTATCCTCTATCCTATCCCATCCTCTATACTATCCTATCCTCTATGCTATCCTATCGTCTATCATAACCTATCATCCATCGGATCCTTTATCGTCATTCCTATCTTAACCTCTATCCTATCCTATTCTCTATCATATCGTATCCTCTATCCTATCCTATCATCCTTTGCATCCTCTATCGTCTATCCTATCCTATCCTCTAACCTATCCTATCCTCTATTATTTCCTATCAACCATCCTTTCCTCTATCGTCTATCCTATACTATCCTCCATCCTATCCTATCCTATCCTCTATCCTACGCTACCCTCCATCTTATATCGTATCATCTATCCTATCCTCCATCCTCTATCCTATACTCTATCCTATCCTATCCTCAATCCTATCGTATTCAATATAATATCCTATCCTCTATCCTAGCCTATCCTCCATCCTACCCTATCCTCTATCATATATTATCCTCCATCCTATGCTATCATATCCTCTATACTACGGTACCCTCCATCTTCTATCGTATCATCTATCCTATCCTCCATCCTATCCTATCCTCTATCCAATCGTATCCTCAATTCTATCCTATCCTCTATCCAATCGTATCCTCAATCCTATTCTATCCTCTATCCTATCCTATCCTCTATCCTATCCTATCCTCTATCCTATCCTATCCTGTATCCTATAATCTCCTATCCTCTATCCTATCCTATCCTCTATCATATCCCATCATCCATCCTATCCTCTATCGTCTATCCTATCCTATCCTCTATCCCATCTTATCCTCTATCCTATCCTATCCTCTATCACATCTTATCCTCTATCCTATCCTATCCTCCATCCTCTATCCTATACTCTATCCTATCCTATCCTCAATCCTATCGTATTCAATATAATATCCTATCCTCTATCCTATCCTATCCTCCATCCTACCCTATCCTCTATCATATCGTATCCTCTATCCTATCCTATCCTCTATCCTATCCCATGTTCTATCCTAGCCTATCCTGAATACTATCCTATCCTCTATCATATCCTATCATCCATCCTTTCCTCTATCGTCTATCCTGTACTATCCTCCATCCTATCCTATCCTATCCTCTGTCCTACGCTACCCTCCATCTTCTATCGTATCATCTATCCTATCCTCCATCCTATCCTATGCTCTATCCAATCCTATCCTCAATCCTATTCTATCCTCTATCATATCCTATCATCCATCCTATCCTCTATCCTTTCCTATCCTGTATCCTATCCTATCCTCTATCCTATCCTATCCTATCCTATCCTCTATCCTATCCTATCCTCTATCCTATCCTATCCTCTATCCTATCCTATCCTCCATTCTATCCTATCTTCTATCCTATCCTCCATTCTATCCTATCTTCTATCCTATCCTATCCTCTATCCTATCCTATCCTCTATACTATCCTATCCTCAATGCTATCCTATCGTCTATCATAACCTATCATCCATCGCATCCTCTATCGTCATTCCTATCTTATCCTCTATCCTATCCTTTCCTCTATCATATCGTATCCTCTATCCTATCCTATAATCCATCGCATCCTCTATCGTCTATCCTATCCTATCCTCTGTCATATCGTATCCTCTATCCTATAATATCCTATATCCTATCCTATTATCTTTCCTATATGCTATCCTATTCTCTATCCAATCATATACTCTATTATCTATCCTATTATCTATCCTATATCCTATCCTATTCTCTACCCAATCCTATACTCTATACTATCCTATCCTCTGACATATCCTATCATCCAACCTACCCTATCCTTTATCCTATCTTATCCTCTATCCTATCCTATCCTCCATCCTCTATCCTATACTCTATCCTATCCTCTATCCTATCCTATCCTCTTTCCTATCATATCCTCTATTCTATCCTATCCTCTATCCTTTCCTATCCTGTATCACATCCTATCCTCTATCGAATAATATTCACCATCCTATCCTATCCGCTATCCAATCCTGTCCTCAATCCTATCCTATCCTCTATCCTATTCTATGTTCTATCCTAGCTTATCCTCTATCCTATCCTATACTCTATCATATCCTATCATCCATCCTTTCCTCTATCGTCTATCCTGTACTATCCTCCATCCTATCCTATACTATCCTCCATCCTATCCTATACTATCCTCCATCCTACGCTACCCTCCATCTTCTATCGTATCATCTATCCTATCCTCCATCCTATCCTATGCTCTATCCAATCCTATCCTCAATCCTATTCTATCCTCTATCATATCCTATCATCCATCCTATCCTCTATCCTTTCCTATCCTGTATCCTATCCTATCCTCTATCCTATCCTATCCTATCCTATCCTCTATCCTATCCTATCCTCTATCCTATCCTATCCTCTATCCTATCCTATCCTCCATTCTATCCTATCTTCTATCCTATCCTCCATTCTATCCTATCTTCTATCCTATCCTATCCTCTATCCTATCCTATCCTCTATACTATCCTATCCTCAATGCTATCCTATCGTCTATCATAACCTATCATCCATCGCATCCTCTATCATCATTCCTATCTTATCCTCTATCCTATCCTTTCCTCTATCATATCGTATCCTCTATCCTATCCTATAATCCATCGCATCCTCTATCGTCTATCCTATCCTATCCTCTGTCATATCGTATCCTCTATCCTATAATATCCTATATCCTATCCTATTATCTTTCCTATATGCTATCCTATTCTCTATCCAATCCTATACTCTATTATCTATCCTATTATCTATCCTATATCCTATCCTATTCTCTACCCAATCCTATACTCTATACTATCCTATCCTCTGACATATCCTATCATCCAACCTACCCTATCCTTTATCCTATCTTATCCTCTATCCTATCCTATCCTCCATCCTCTATCCTATACTCTATCCTATCCTCTATCCTATCCTATCCTCTTTCCTATCATATCCTCTATTCTATCCTATCCTCTATCCTTTCCTATCCTGTATCACATCCTATCCTCTATCGAATAATATTCACCATCCTATCCTATCCGCTATCCAATCCTGTCCTCAATCCTATCCTATCCTCTATCCTATTCTATGTTCTATCCTAGCTTATCCTCTATCCTATCCTATACTCTATCATATCCTATCATCCATCCTTTCCTCTATCGTCTATCCTGTACTATCCTCCATCCTATCCTATACTATCCTCCATCCTATCCTATACTATCCTCCATCCTACGCTACCCTCCATCTTCTATCGTATCATCTATCCTATACTCTATTCTATCCTATCCTCCATCCTACCCTATCCTCTATCATATCGTATCCTCTATCCTATCCTATCCTCTATCCTATAATATCCTATATCCTATCCTATTATCTATCCTAAATCCTATTCTATTCTCAATCCTATCCTATCCTCTATTCTATCCTATCCTCTATCCTATCCTATCCTCTATCATATCGTATCCTCTATTCTATCCCATCCTCCATCCTATCCTCTCCGCCATCCTCTATCCTATACTCTATCCTATCCTCTATCCTATCCTATCCTGCATCCTCTATCCTATACTCTATCCTATCCTCTGTCCTATCCTATCCTCTATCCTATACTCTATCCTATCCTCTGTCCTATCCTATCCTCTATCCTATCCTATCCTCCATCCTATCCTATTCTCTAACCTATCCTATCCTCTATCCTTTCCTATCGACCATCCTTTCCTCTATCGTCTATCCTATACTATCCTCCATCCTATCCTATCCTATCCTCTATCCTACGCTACCCTCCATCTTATATCGTATCATCTATCCTATCCTCCATCCTATCCTATCCTCTATCCTATCCTATCCTCTGTCCTTTCCTATCCTGTATCCTATCCTATCCTCTATCCCATCCTATCCTCTATCCTATCCTATCCTCCATTCTATCCTATCCTCTATCCTATCCTATCCTCTATCATATCGTATCCTCTATTCTATCCCATCCTCCATCCTATCCTCTCCGCCATCCTCTATCCTATACTCTATCCTATCCTCTATCCTATCCTCTATCCTATCCTATCCTCTACCCAATCGTACCCTCAATCCTATTCTATCCTCTATCATATCCTATCATCCATCCTTTCCTCTATCCTTTCCTATCCTGTATCCTATCCTATCCTCTATCCTATCCTATCCTCTATCCTATCCTATCCTCTATCCTATCCTATCCTCCATTCTATCCTATCCTCTATCCTATCCTATCCTCTATCCTATCCCATCCTCTATACTATCCTATCCTCTATGCTATCCTATCGTCTATCATAACCTATCATCCATCGGATCCTTTATCGTCATTCCTATCTTAACCTCTATCCTATCCTATTCTCTATCATATCGTATCCTCTATCCTATCCTATCATCCTTTGCATCCTCTATCGTCTATCCTATCCTATCCTCTAACCTATCCTATCCTCTATTATTTCCTATCAACCATCCTTTCCTCTATCGTCTATCCTATACTATCCTCCATCCTATCCTATCCTATCCTCTATCCTACGCTACCCTCCATCTTATATCGTATCATCTATCCTATCCTCCATCCTCTATCCTATACTCTATCCTATCCTATCCTCAATCCTATCGTATTCAATATAATATCCTATCCTCTATCCTAGCCTATCCTCCATCCTACCCTATCCTCTATCATATATTATCCTCCATCCTATGCTATCATATCCTCTATACTACGGTACCCTCCATCTTCTATCGTATCATCTATCCTATCCTCCATCCTATCCTATCCTCTATCCAATCGTATCCTCAATTCTATCCTATCCTCTATCCAATCGTATCCTCAATCCTATTCTATCCTCTATCCTATCCTATCCTCTATCCTATCCTATCCTCTATCCTATCCTATCCTGTATCCTATAATCTCCTATCCTCTATCCTATCCTATCCTCTATCATATCCCATCATCCATCCTATCCTCTATCGTCTATCCTATCCTATCCTCTATCCCATCTTATCCTCTATCCTATCCTATCCTCTATCACATCTTATCCTCTATCCTATCCTATCCTCCATCCTCTATCCTATACTCTATCCTATCCTATCCTCAATCCTATCGTATTCAATATAATATCCTATCCTCTATCCTATCCTATCCTCCATCCTACCCTATCCTCTATCATATCGTATCCTCTATCCTATCCTATCCTCTATCCTATCCCATGTTCTATCCTAGCCTATCCTGAATACTATCCTATCCTCTATCATATCCTATCATCCATCCTTTCCTCTATCGTCTATCCTGTACTATCCTCCATCCTATCCTATCCTATCCTCTGTCCTACGCTACCCTCCATCTTCTATCGTATCATCTATCCTATCCTCCATCCTATCCTATGCTCTATCCAATCCTATCCTCAATCCTATTCTATCCTCTATCATATCCTATCATCCATCCTATCCTCTATCCTTTCCTATCCTGTATCCTATCCTATCCTCTATCCTATCCTATCCTATCCTATCCTCTATCCTATCCTATCCTCTATCCTATCCTATCCTCTATCCTATCCTATCCTCCATTCTATCCTATCTTCTATCCTATCCTCCATTCTATCCTATCTTCTATCCTATCCTATCCTCTATCCTATCCTATCCTCTATACTATCCTATCCTCAATGCTATCCTATCGTCTATCATAACCTATCATCCATCGCATCCTCTATCGTCATTCCTATCTTATCCTCTATCCTATCCTTTCCTCTATCATATCGTATCCTCTATCCTATCCTATAATCCATCGCATCCTCTATCGTCTATCCTATCCTATCCTCTGTCATATCGTATCCTCTATCCTATAATATCCTATATCCTATCCTATTATCTTTCCTATATGCTATCCTATTCTCTATCCAATCCTATACTCTATTATCTATCCTATTATCTATCCTATATCCTATCCTATTCTCTACCCAATCCTATACTCTATACTATCCTATCCTCTGACATATCCTATCATCCAACCTACCCTATCCTTTATCCTATCTTATCCTCTATCCTATCCTATCCTCCATCCTCTATCCTATACTCTATCCTATCCTCTATCCTATCCTATCCTCTTTCCTATCATATCCTCTATTCTATCCTATCCTCTATCCTTTCCTATCCTGTATCACATCCTATCCTCTATCGAATAATATTCACCATCCTATCCTATCCGCTATCCAATCCTGTCCTCAATCCTATCCTATCCTCTATCCTATTCTATGTTCTATCCTAGCTTATCCTCTATCCTATCCTATACTCTATCATATCCTATCATCCATCCTTTCCTCTATCGTCTATCCTGTACTATCCTCCATCCTATCCTATACTATCCTCCATCCTATCCTATACTATCCTCCATCCTACGCTACCCTCCATCTTCTATCGTATCATCTATCCTATACTCTATCCTATCCTATCCTCCATCCTACCCTATCCTCTATCATATCGTATCCTCTATCCTATCCTATCCTCTATCCTATAATATCCTATATCCTATCCTATTATCTATCCTAAATCCTATCCTATTCTCAATCCTATCCTATCCTCTATTCTATCCTATCCTCTATCCTATCCTATCCTCTATCATATCGTATCCTCTATTCTATCCCATCCTCCATCCTATCCTCTCCGCCATCCTCTATCCTATACTCTATCCTATCCTCTATCCTATCCTATCCTGCATCCTCTATCCTATACTCTATCCTATCCTCTGTCCTATCCTATCCTCTATCCTATACTCTATCCTATCCTCTGTCCTATCCTATCCTCTATCCTATACTCTATCCTATCCTCCGTCCTATCCTATCCTCTATCCTATCCTCTTTCCTATCCTATCCTCTATCCTATCCTATCGTCTATTCTATCCTATCCTCTATCCTTTCCTATCCAGTATCCTATCCTATCGTCTATCCAATAATATTCTCCATCCTATCCTATCCGCTATCCAGTCCTATCCTCAATCCTATCCTATCCTCTATCCTATCCCATGTTCTATCCGAGCCTGTCCTGAATACTATCCTATCCTCTATCATATCCTATCATCCATCCTTTCCTCTATCGTCTATCCTGTACTATCCTCCATCCTATCCTATCCTATCCTCTATCCTACGCTACCCTCCATCTTCTATCGTATCATCTATCCTATCCTCCATCCTATCCTATGCTCTATCCAATCCTATCCTCAATCCTATTCTATCCTCTATCATATCCTATCATCCATCCTATCCTCTATCCTTTCCTATCCTGTATCCTATCCTATCCTCTATCCTATCCTATCCTATCCTATCCTCTATCCTATCCTATCCTCTATCCTATCCTATCCTCCATTCTATCCTATCTTCTATCCTATCCCCCATTCTATCCTATCTTCTATCCTATCCTATCCTCTATCCTATCCTATCCTCTATACTATCCTATCCTCAATGCTATCCTATCGTCTATCATAACCTATCATCCATCGCATCCTCTATCGTCATTCCTATCTTATCCTCTATCCTATCCTTTCCTCTATCATATCGTATCCTCTATCCTATCCTATAATCCATCGCATCCTCTATCGTCTATCCTATCCTATCCTCTGTCATATCGTATCCTCTATCCTATCCTATCCTCTATCCTATAATATCCTATATCCTATCCTATTATCTTTCCTATATGCTATCCTATTCTCTATCCAATCCTATACTCTATTATCTATCCTATTATCTATCCTATATCCTATCCTATTCACTACCCAATCCTATACTCTATACTATCCTATCCTCTGACATATCCTATCATCCAACCTACCCTATCCTTTATCCTATCTTATCCTCTATCCTATCCTATCCTCCATCCTCTATCCTATACTCTATCCTATCCTCTATCCTATCCTATCCTCTTTCCTATCATATCCTCTATTCTATCCTATCCTCTATCCTTTCCTATCCTGTTTCACATCCTATCCTCTATCGAATAATATTCACCATCCTATCCTATCCGCTATCCAATCCTGTCCTCAATCCTATCCTATCCTCTATCCTATCCTATGTTCTATCCTAGCTTATCCTCTATCCTATCCTATACTCTATCATATCATATCATCCATCCTTTCCTCTATCGTCTATCCTATACTATCCTCCATGCTATCCTATACTATCCTCCATCCTATCCTATACTATCCTCCATCCTATCCTATACTATCCTCCATCCTACGCTACCCTCCATCTTCTATCGTATCATCTATCCTATACTCTATCCTATCCTATCTTCCATCCTATCCTATCCTCTAACCAATCGTATCCTCAATCCTATTCTATCCTCAATCCTATACTATCCCCTATCCTATTATATCCTCTATCCTATCCTATCCTCTACCTTATCCTATACTCTATCCTATCCTATCCTCTATCCTATACTATCCCCTATCCTATTATATCCTCTATCCTATCCTATCCTCTACCCTCTCCTCTATCCTATTCTCAATCCTATCCTATCCTCTATTCTATCCTATCCTCTATCCTATCCTATCCTCTATCATATCGTATCCTCTATTCTATCCCATCCTCCATCCTATCCTCTCCGCCATCCTCTATCCTATACTCTATCCTATCCTCTATCCTATCCTATCCTGCATCCTCTATCCTATACTCTATCCTATCCTCTGTCCTATCCTATCCTCTATCCTATACTCTATCCTATCCTCTGTCCTATCCTATCCTCTATCCTATACTCTATCCTATCCTCCGTCCTATCCTATCCTCTATCCTATCCTCTTTCCTATCCTATCCTCTATCCTATCCTATCGTCTATTCTATCCTATCCTCTATCCTTTCCTATCCAGTATCCTATCCTATCGTCTATCCAATAATATTCTCCATCCTATCCTATCCGCTATCCAGTCCTATCCTCAATCCTATCCTATCCTCTATCCTATCCCATGTTCTATCCGAGCCTATCCTGAATACTATCCTATCCTCTATCATATCCTATCATCCATCCTTTCCTCTATCGTCTATCCTGTACTATCCTCCATCCTATCCTATCCTATCCTCTATCCTACGCTACCCTCCATCTTCTATCGTATCATCTATCCTATCCTCCATCCTATCCTATGCTCTATCCAATCCTATCCTCAATCCTATTCTATCCTCTATCATATCCTATCATCCATCCTATCCTCTATCCTTTCCTATCCTGTATCCTATCCTATCCTCTATCCTATCCTATCCTATCCTATCCTCTATCCTATCCTATCCTCTATCCTATCCTATCCTCCATTCTATCCTATCTTCTATCCTATCCTCCATTCTATCCTATCTTCTATCCTATCCTATCCTCTATCCTATCCTATCCTCTATACTATCCTATCCTCAATGCTATCCTATCGTCTATCATAACCTATCATCCATCGCATCCTCTATCGTCATTCCTATCTTATCCTCTATCCTATCCTTTCCTCTATCATATCGTATCCTCTATCCTATCCTATAATCCATCGCATCCTCTATCGTCTATCCTATCCTATCCTCTGTCATATCGTATCCTCTATCCTATCCTATCCTCTATCCTATAATATCCTATATCCTATCCTATTATCTTTCCTATATGCTATCCTATTCTCTATCCAATCCTATACTCTATTATCTATCCTATTATCTATCCTATATCCTATCCTATTCACTACCCAATCCTATACTCTATACTATCCTATCCTCTGACATATCCTATCATCCAACCTACCCTATCCTTTATCCTATCTTATCCTCTATCCTATCCTATCCTCCATCCTCTATCCTATACTCTATCCTATCCTCTATCCAATCGTATCCTCAATTCTATCCTATCCTCTATCCAATCGTATCCTCAATCCTATTCTATCCTCTATCCTATCCTATCCTCTATCCTATCCTATCCTCTATCCTATCCTATCCTGTATCCTATAATCTCCTATCCTCTATCCTATCCTATCCTCTATCATATCCCATCATCCATCCTATCCTCTATCGTCTATCCTATCCTATCCTCTATCCCATCTTATCCTCTATCCTATCCTATCCTCTATCACATCTTATCCTCTATCCTATCCTATCCTCCATCCTCTATCCTATACTCTATCCTATCCTATCCTCAATCCTATCGTATTCAATATAATATCCTATCCTCTATCCTATCCTATCCTCCATCCTACCCTATCCTCTATCATATCGTATCCTCTATCCTATCCTATCCTCTATCCTATCCCATGTTCTATCCTAGCCTATCCTGAATACTATCCTATCCTCTATCATATCCTATCATCCATCCTTTCCTCTATCGTCTATCCTGTACTATCCTCCATCCTATCCTATCCTATCCTCTGTCCTACGCTACCCTCCATCTTCTATCGTATCATCTATCCTATCCTCCATCCTATCCTATGCTCTATCCAATCCTATCCTCAATCCTATTCTATCCTCTATCATATCCTATCATCCATCCTATCCTCTATCCTTTCCTATCCTGTATCCTATCCTATCCTCTATCCTATCCTATCCTATCCTATCCTCTATCCTATCCTATCCTCTATCCTATCCTATCCTCTATCCTATCCTATCCTCCATTCTATCCTATCTTCTATCCTATCCTCCATTCTATCCTATCTTCTATCCTATCCTATCCTCTATCCTATCCTATCCTCTATACTATCCTATCCTCAATGCTATCCTATCGTCTATCATAACCTATCATCCATCGCATCCTCTATCGTCATTCCTATCTTATCCTCTATCCTATCCTTTCCTCTATCATATCGTATCCTCTATCCTATCCTATAATCCATCGCATCCTCTATCGTCTATCCTATCCTATCCTCTGTCATATCGTATCCTCTATCCTATAATATCCTATATCCTATCCTATTATCTTTCCTATATGCTATCCTATTCTCTATCCAATCCTATACTCTATTATCTATCCTATTATCTATCCTATATCCTATCCTATTCTCTACCCAATCCTATACTCTATACTATCCTATCCTCTGACATATCCTATCATCCAACCTACCCTATCCTTTATCCTATCTTATCCTCTATCCTATCCTATCCTCCATCCTCTATCCTATACTCTATCCTATCCTCTATCCTATCCTATCCTCTTTCCTATCATATCCTCTATTCTATCCTATCCTCTATCCTTTCCTATCCTGTATCACATCCTATCCTCTATCGAATAATATTCACCATCCTATCCTATCCGCTATCCAATCCTGTCCTCAATCCTATCCTATCCTCTATCCTATTCTATGTTCTATCCTAGCTTATCCTCTATCCTATCCTATACTCTATCATATCCTATCATCCATCCTTTCCTCTATCGTCTATCCTGTACTATCCTCCATCCTATCCTATACTATCCTCCATCCTATCCTATACTATCCTCCATCCTACGCTACCCTCCATCTTCTATCGTATCATCTATCCTATACTCTATCCTATCCTATCCTCCATCCTACCCTATCCTCTATCATATCGTATCCTCTATCCTATCCTATCCTCTATCCTATAATATCCTATATCCTATCCTATTATCTATCCTAAATCCTATCCTATTCTCAATCCTATCCTATCCTCTATTCTATCCTATCCTCTATCCTATCCTATCCTCTATCATATCGTATCCTCTATTCTATCCCATCCTCCATCCTATCCTCTCCGCCATCCTCTATCCTATACTCTATCCTATCCTCTATCCTATCCTATCCTGCATCCTCTATCCTATACTCTATCCTATCCTCTGTCCTATCCTATCCTCTATCCTATACTCTATCCTATCCTCTGTCCTATCCTATCCTCTATCCTATACTCTATCCTATCCTCCGTCCTATCCTATCCTCTATCCTATCCTCTTTCCTATCCTATCCTCTATCCTATCCTATCGTCTATTCTATCCTATCCTCTATCCTTTCCTATCCAGTATCCTATCCTATCGTCTATCCAATAATATTCTCCATCCTATCCTATCCGCTATCCAGTCCTATCCTCAATCCTATCCTATCCTCTATCCTATCCCATGTTCTATCCGAGCCTGTCCTGAATACTATCCTATCCTCTATCATATCCTATCATCCATCCTTTCCTCTATCGTCTATCCTGTACTATCCTCCATCCTATCCTATCCTATCCTCTATCCTACGCTACCCTCCATCTTCTATCGTATCATCTATCCTATCCTCCATCCTATCCTATGCTCTATCCAATCCTATCCTCAATCCTATTCTATCCTCTATCATATCCTATCATCCATCCTATCCTCTATCCTTTCCTATCCTGTATCCTATCCTATCCTCTATCCTATCCTATCCTATCCTATCCTCTATCCTATCCTATCCTCTATCCTATCCTATCCTCCATTCTATCCTATCTTCTATCCTATCCCCCATTCTATCCTATCTTCTATCCTATCCTATCCTCTATCCTATCCTATCCTCTATACTATCCTATCCTCAATGCTATCCTATCGTCTATCATAACCTATCATCCATCGCATCCTCTATCGTCATTCCTATCTTATCCTCTATCCTATCCTTTCCTCTATCATATCGTATCCTCTATCCTATCCTATAATCCATCGCATCCTCTATCGTCTATCCTATCCTATCCTCTGTCATATCGTATCCTCTATCCTATCCTATCCTCTATCCTATAATATCCTATATCCTATCCTATTATCTTTCCTATATGCTATCCTATTCTCTATCCAATCCTATACTCTATTATCTATCCTATTATCTATCCTATATCCTATCCTATTCACTACCCAATCCTATACTCTATACTATCCTATCCTCTGACATATCCTATCATCCAACCTACCCTATCCTTTATCCTATCTTATCCTCTATCCTATCCTATCCTCCATCCTCTATCCTATACTCTATCCTATCCTCTATCCTATCCTATCCTCTTTCCTATCATATCCTCTATTCTATCCTATCCTCTATCCTTTCCTATCCTGTTTCACATCCTATCCTCTATCGAATAATATTCACCATCCTATCCTATCCGCTATCCAATCCTGTCCTCAATCCTATCCTATCCTCTATCCTATCCTATGTTCTATCCTAGCTTATCCTCTATCCTATCCTATACTCTATCATATCATATCATCCATCCTTTCCTCTATCGTCTATCCTATACTATCCTCCATGCTATCCTATACTATCCTCCATCCTATCCTATACTATCCTCCATCCTATCCTATACTATCCTCCATCCTACGCTACCCTCCATCTTCTATCGTATCATCTATCCTATACTCTATCCTATCCTATCTTCCATCCTATCCTATCCTCTAACCAATCGTATCCTCAATCCTATTCTATCCTCAATCCTATACTATCCCCTATCCTATTATATCCTCTATCCTATCCTATCCTCTACCTTATCCTATACTCTATCCTATCCTATCCTCTATCCTATACTATCCCCTATCCTATTATATCCTCTATCCTATCCTATCCTCTACCCTCTCCTCTATCCTATTCTCAATCCTATCCTATCCTCTATTCTATCCTATCCTCTATCCTATCCTATCCTCTATCATATCGTATCCTCTATTCTATCCCATCCTCCATCCTATCCTCTCCGCCATCCTCTATCCTATACTCTATCCTATCCTCTATCCTATCCTATCCTGCATCCTCTATCCTATACTCTATCCTATCCTCTGTCCTATCCTATCCTCTATCCTATACTCTATCCTATCCTCTGTCCTATCCTATCCTCTATCCTATACTCTATCCTATCCTCCGTCCTATCCTATCCTCTATCCTATCCTCTTTCCTATCCTATCCTCTATCCTATCCTATCGTCTATTCTATCCTATCCTCTATCCTTTCCTATCCAGTATCCTATCCTATCGTCTATCCAATAATATTCTCCATCCTATCCTATCCGCTATCCAGTCCTATCCTCAATCCTATCCTATCCTCTATCCTATCCCATGTTCTATCCGAGCCTATCCTGAATACTATCCTATCCTCTATCATATCCTATCATCCATCCTTTCCTCTATCGTCTATCCTGTACTATCCTCCATCCTATCCTATCCTATCCTCTATCCTACGCTACCCTCCATCTTCTATCGTATCATCTATCCTATCCTCCATCCTATCCTATGCTCTATCCAATCCTATCCTCAATCCTATTCTATCCTCTATCATATCCTATCATCCATCCTATCCTCTATCCTTTCCTATCCTGTATCCTATCCTATCCTCTATCCTATCCTATCCTATCCTATCCTCTATCCTATCCTATCCTCTATCCTATCCTATCCTCCATTCTATCCTATCTTCTATCCTATCCTCCATTCTATCCTATCTTCTATCCTATCCTATCCTCTATCCTATCCTATCCTCTATACTATCCTATCCTCAATGCTATCCTATCGTCTATCATAACCTATCATCCATCGCATCCTCTATCGTCATTCCTATCTTATCCTCTATCCTATCCTTTCCTCTATCATATCGTATCCTCTATCCTATCCTATAATCCATCGCATCCTCTATCGTCTATCCTATCCTATCCTCTGTCATATCGTATCCTCTATCCTATCCTATCCTCTATCCTATAATATCCTATATCCTATCCTATTATCTTTCCTATATGCTATCCTATTCTCTATCCAATCCTATACTCTATTATCTATCCTATTATCTATCCTATATCCTATCCTATTCACTACCCAATCCTATACTCTATACTATCCTATCCTCTGACATATCCTATCATCCAACCTACCCTATCCTTTATCCTATCTTATCCTCTATCCTATCCTATCCTCCATCCTCTATCCTATACTCTATCCTATCCTCTATCCTATCCTATCCTCTTTCCTATCATATCCTCTATTCTATCCTATCCTCTATCCTTTCCTATCCTGTTTCACATCCTATCCTCTATCGAATAATATTCACCATCCTATCCTATCCGCTATCCAATCCTGTCCTCAATCCTATCCTATCCTCTATCCTATCCTATGTTCTATCCTAGCTTATCCTCTATCCTATCCTATACTCTATCATATCATATCATCCATCCTTTCCTCTATCGTCTATCCTATACTATCCTCCATGCTATCCTATACTATCCTCCATCCTATCCTATACTATCCTCCATCCTATCCTATACTATCCTCCATCCTACGCTACCCTCCATCTTCTATCGTATCATCTATCCTATACTCTATCCTATCCTATCTTCCATCCTATCCTATCCTCTAACCAATCGTATCCTCAATCCTATTCTATCCTCAATCCTATACTATCCCCTATCCTATTATATCCTCTATCCTATCCTAT
This sequence comes from Halictus rubicundus, assembly GCF_050948215.1. Taxonomy (NCBI): domain Eukaryota; kingdom Metazoa; phylum Arthropoda; class Insecta; order Hymenoptera; family Halictidae; genus Halictus; species Halictus rubicundus. The sequence continues at coordinate 3,065 of NW_027488659.1, read as the reverse complement.
CCTCTACCTTATCCTATACTCTATCCTATCCTATCCTCTATCCTATACTATCCCCTATCCTATTATATCCTCTATCCTATCCTATCCTCTACCCTCTCCTCTATCCTATCCTCTATCCTATCCTATCCTCTATCCTATCCTATCCTCTATCCTATCCTATCCTCTATCCTATCCTATCCTCTATCCTATCCTATCCTTTATCCTATCCTATCCTCTATCCTATCCTATCCTCTATCCAATTACCTATCCTATCCTCTATCCTGTCCTATCCTCTATCCTATCCTATCCTCTATCCTATCCTATCCTCTATCCTATCCTTTCCTCTATCCTATCCTATCCTCTATCCGATCCTCTATCCTATCCTATCCCCTATCCTATCCTCTATTCTATCCTCTATCCTATCCTCTATCCTATCCTCTATCTTATCCTATCCTCTATCCTATCCTCTATCCTATCCTATCCTCTATCCTATCCTCTACCCTATCCTATCCTCTTTAATATCGTATACTCAATCGTATCATATCCTCTATCCTATCCTATCCTCTATCCTATCCTATCCTCTATCCTATCCTATCCTCTATCCTATCCTCTACCCTATCCTATCCTCTTTAATATCGTATACTCTATCCTATAATATCATCTATCCTATAATGTCATCTATCCTATCCTATCCTCTATCCTATCCTATCCTCTATCCTATCCTATCCTCTATCCTATCCTATCCTCTATCCTATCCTATCCTCTATCCTATCCTATCCTCCATCCTATCCTATCCTATCCTCTATCCTATCCTATCCTATCCTCTATCCTATCCTATCCTTTATCCGATCCTCTATCCTATCCTATCCTCTATCCTATCCTCTATCCTATCCTCTATCCTATCCTCTATCCTATCCTCTATCCTATCCTATCTTTTATCCCATCCTATCCTCTATTCTATCCTATCCTCTATCCTATCCTATCCTCTATCCTATCCTCTATCCTATCCTCTATCCTATCCTCTATCCTATCCTATCTTTTATCCCATCCTATCCTCTATTCTATCCTATCCTCTATCCTATCCTTTCCTCAATCCTATTATATCTTCTATCCTATCCTATCCTCTATCCTATCCTATCCTATCCTCTATCGTTATCCTATCCTCTATCCTATCCTATCCTCTATCCAATCCTATCCTTTATCCTATCCTATCCTCTATCCTACTCTATCCTCTATCCTATCCTATCCTCTATCCTATCCTATCCTCTATCCGATCCTCTATTCTATCCTATCCTCTATCATATCCTATCCTCTATCCTATCCTATCCTCTATCCTATCCTATCCTCTATCCTATTATATCCTCTATCCTATCCTATCCTCTACCTTATCCTATACTCTATCCTATCCAATTACCTATCCTATCCTCTATCCTATCCTATCCTCTATCCTATCCTATCCTCTATCCTATCCTCTATCCTATCCTATCCTCTATCCTATACTATCCTCTACCTTATCCTATCCTCTATCCTATCCAATTACGTATCCTATCCTCCATCCTATCCTTTCCTCTATCCTATCCTATCCTCTATCCGATCCTCTATCCTATCCTATCCTCTATCCTATCCTCTATCCTATCCTATCCTCTACCCTATCCTATCCTCTTTAATATCGTATACTCTATCCTATAATATCATCTATCCTATAATATCATCTATCCTATCCTATCCTCTATCGTATCCTATCCTCTATCCTATCCTATCCTCTATCCTATCCTCTATCCTATCCTATCCTCTATCCTATCCTTTCCTCAATCCTATTATATCCTCTATCCTATCCTATCCTCTATCCTATCCTATCCTATCCTCTATCCTATCCTATCCTATCCTCTATCCTATCCTATCCTCTATCCTATCCTTTCCTCTATCCTATTATATCCTCTATCCTATCCTATCCTCTATCCTATCCTATCCTCTATCCTATCCTCTATCCAATTCTATCCTCTACCCTATCCTATCCTCTATCCAATTCTATCCTCTACCCTATCCTATCCTCTATCCTATCCTATCCTCTATCCTATACTATCCTCTACCTTATCCTACCCTCTATGCTATCCAATTACCTATCCTATCCTCTATCCTATCCTATCCTCTATCCTATCCTATCCTCTATCCTATCCTATCCTCTATCCTATCCTTTCCTCAATCCTATTATATCCTCTATCCTATCCTATCCTCAATCCTATCCTATCCTATCCTCTATCCTATCCTATCATATCCTCTATCCTATCCTATCCTATCCTCTATCCTATCCTATCCTTTATCCTATCCTATCCTCTATTCTATCCTATCCTCTATCCTATACTATCCTCTATCCTATCCTATCCTCTATCCTATCCTATCCTCTATCCTACTTTATCCTCTATCCTATCCTATCCTCTATCCTATCCTATCCTCTATCCGATCCTCTATCCTATCCTATCCTCTATCATATCCTATCCTCTATCCTATCCTATCCTCTATCCTATCCTATCCTCTATCCTATCCTATCCTCTATCCTATCCTATCCTCTATCCTATCCTATCCTCTATCCTATCCTCTATCCTATCCTATCCTCTATCCTATCCTATCCTCTTTCCTATCCTATCCTCTACCCTATCCTATCGTCTATCCTATTATATCCTCTATCCTATCCTATTCTCTACCTTATCCTATACTCTATCCTATCCAATTACCTATCCTATCCTCTATCCTATCCTATCCTCTATCCTATCCTATCCTCTATCCTATCCTCTATCCTATCCTATCCTCTATCCTATCCTATCCTATCCTCTATTCTATCCTATCCTTTATCCCATCCTATCCTCTATCCTATCCTTTCCTCAATCCTATTATATCCTCTATCCTATCCTATCCTCTATCCTATCCTATCCTCTATCCTATCCTATCCTCTATCCTATCCTATCCTCTATCCTATCCTATCCTATCCTCTATCCTATCCTATCCTTTATCCTATCCTATCCTCTATCCTATACTATCCTCTATCCTATCCTATCCTCTATCCTATCCTATCCAATTACCTATCCTAT